>NC_092712.1:41548684-41848684 GCF_047496885.1 Scyliorhinus torazame | reverse complement strand
ACCCATTGGCTGTATGTCTTCATGTCATGACATCTCTGGTACTCCCTCTAATGGTTACTTAGTTGTAGTGTTTTTACATTAACCCCTTGTGTATATACAGTGATGCATATCACCACAGCAACGAGGTCAGTGACCGTTCTTGGTTGATGTTCGGTGTGGGGGTCATGGTAAAGGTGGAGGGAGGAGGGAGTCTGTGAGAGTTGACGCCCAGCCTTTGCGAGGTAGAGGTCTGTCCAGCAGACAGCAATGGCACCACCCTTGTCAGCAGGTTTGATCACAAGGCCAGGATTAGATTTGCGAGAACAGAGTGCAACAAGTTCAGAAGGAGACAGGTCGCAGTGGGTGAGAGGAGCAGAGAAATTAAGGTGCTTGATGTTGTGTCAACCATTCTCAATGAAAAGATAAAATGTAGGTAGGAGGCCTGAGGGAGGGGGTCCTGGGAGAGGGAGAAGACTGGAGGTGGGTGAAAAGATCCATTGAATGAGGGAGGACTCCAGCCCAAAGAGGTGAGCACTGAGCTTTCAGCATCAGAGAGGGGAAGGGGTGTAATGAGTACATGGCAAGGGCTGGGGTTAGAAGAAAGAATGGGGTCAGAAGATGGGAAGGTGTGGAACGTGTTGGTATCAGGAAGTCATTGGAGCTTGCATTCCTGAACACCTGAAAGGAAGAGAAAAAGTTTCTCGTTAAGGTGTCGGATGAGACGAAGAATTGGATTGGATTGGATTTGATTATTGTCACGTGTACCGAGGTACAGTGAAAAGTATTTTTCTGCGAGCAGCTCAACAGATCATTAAGTACATGAAATGAAAAGGAAATAAAAGAAAATACAACAGGGCAACACAAGGTACACATTGTAAATACATAAGCACCGGCATCGGATGAAGCATACAGGGTGTAGTGTTAATGAGGTCAGTCCATAAGAGGATCATTTAGGAGTCTGGTAACAGTGTGGAAGAAGCTGTTTTTGAGTCTGTTCGTGCGTGTTCTCAGACTTCTGTATCTCCTGCCCGATGGAAGAAGTTGGAAGAGTGAGTAACCCGGGTGGGAGGGGTGTTTGATTATACTGCCCGCTTTCCCCTGGCAGCGGGAGGTGTAGATGGAGTCAATGGATGGGAGGCAGGTTTGTATGATGGACTGGGCGGTGTTCACGACTCTCGGAAGTTTCTTGCGGTCTCGGGCCGAGCATTTGCCATACCAGGCTGTGATGCAGCCAGATAGGGGCTGGTTTAGCACAGGGCTAAATCGCTGGCTTTTAAAGCAGACCAATGCAGGCCAGCAGCACAGTTCAATTCCCGTACCAGCCTCCCCGAACAGGCGCAGGAATGTGGCGAATAGGGGCTTTTCACAGTAACTTCATTTGAAGCCTACTTGTGACAATAAGCGATTTTCATTTAATTTCATAAGATGCTTTCTATGGTGCATCTGTAAAAGTTGGTAAGGGTTAATGTGGACATGCCGAATTTCCTTAGTTTCCTGAGGAAGTATAGGCGCTGTTGTGCTTTCTTAGTGGCAGCGTCGACGTGGGTGGACCAGGACAGATTTTTGGAGATGTGCACTGTGGTGAATGTATTACGGCAACTATTCACCACTGCATTGCATTGTACTATGTTGTTGCCCTTGTGGGCTCCACCTATGGACCATTGTATTATATTACATCGCATTGTATCATGTTGGTGCCCTTGTGGGGAGGTATATAGATCTGCTGCCCTGCAGGCGGCTCTCAGTGCAGGGCAGTCGCAGGCAGGCACAGTTCTAGCTGATTAAAACCACTGTTCACTTCAACTCTCCGTCTCGTGTGAATTGATGGTCGCATCAATTTAATCAGCTCCAACATCGCGATGGAAGCAGCCCTCAAACCTGATCGACTGGAACTTGACCCACAGGCCGCTAAAGCCAAAGGGATTTTTTTGCACTGGCTCCGTTGTTTTGAGGCCTACCTCGCCGCCTCCTCCTCACCCTCCGTCACCGACGCACAGAAACAGAAACTGAGCCTCCTCCACGCCCGGGTGAGCCACAGGATCTCCGTGCAAATCGAGGAAGCGACCACGTACGCAGGCGCGGTCGCGATCCTGAAAAGGCAATACATGAGGCCGGTGAACAAAGTGTTCGCGCGGCATCTCCTCACCACTCGCCGCCAACGCCCCAGGGAATCGCTGGAGGAGTACCTACGCGACCTGCAAGTACTCGCGCGAAGCTGCAACTACCAGGCCGTCACGGCCTCACAACACATGGAACTCGCCATCCGGGACGCCTATGTGGCTGGAGTCCGGTCCAACTACGTCAGACAGCGCCTGCTCGAGAAAGGCGCCCTCGACCTAGAAGAGACGGTAAAACTAGCCACCTCCCTAGAAGTAGCGTTCCAAACCCTCAACACTTTCCCCTCCGACCACGCGACCCCCTCGCGGACCCCCGACCAGAGGGTGCCCCAGGCCTGTGCCGCGTGGCTGCCCACACGACTCGGGGGGCTGCCCTGCTATTTCTGCGGCCAGCACCAGCACCCCAGGCAGCGTGGCCTGGCTCAGAACGCGACATGTAGCGGCTGCGGCAAGAAAGGACACTTTGCCAAAGCTTGCTTGGCCAGGTCCAAAACCTCCAAATCACAGGCCCGGCTTTCAGACTCACAGGCCCGCAGACCCCGCAGCATGGCTGCATGCCTGCCGGCACCGCCCCCCCCCCCCCCGACGCGTCATCTGCCTCGTGTTGTCCGTGGGGGCAGCCATCTTCGACTCTACCCAACACCCAACACGTGCGACTCACAGGGGCTGCCATCTTGGCCGTCGTCTCCCACACGGCTCTCCATGTGCGACTCATGGGGGTCGGCATCTTGACCGCCATCTTCATCACCGCCCGACACGTGCGACTGACGGGGCCCGCCATCTTGGCCGTCATCATCATCACCGCCGACACGTGCAACCGACGGGGGCCGCCATCTTGGCCGCCATCATCATCACCGCCCGACACGTGCAACCGACGGGGGCAGCCATCTTGGGACCACCCCACCACCTCCGACCACGCCGGCTACCCGCAACCCGACGCTGTCACCCTCGACCAGTCACGCCCCAAGCACCTCAGGAACTCGATGGTGACCATCCGGGTCAATGGACACGAAACGCCCTGCCTGTTTGACTCTGGGAGCACAGAAAGCTTTGTACACCCAGACACGGTAAGGCACTGCTCTCTCCAAATTTCCCCCGCATTCCGAACAATCTCCCTCGCTTCCGGATCGTATTCCGAGCAGATCCGGAGATACTGTGTCGCGAACCTTGCAATACAGGGCGTCGAGTACGCCAATTTTAAACTATATGTACTCCCCGATCTCTGCGCTCCTCTCCTGTTGGGACTGGATTTCCAGTGCAACCTCAGGAGCCTGACCCTGAAGTTCGGCGGGCCCCTACCCCCTCTCACCGTATGTAGCCTCGCGACCCTAAAGGTCGACCCTCCCCCGCTCTTCACGAACCTCACCGCTGACTGTAAACCCGTCAGCACCAGGAGCCAGCGGTACAGTATCCAGGACAGGACTTTTATCAAGTCCGAGGTCCAGCGGCTCTTGAGGGAGGAGATCATCGAGGCCAGCAATAGCCCCTGGAGAGCCCAGGTGGTGGTCGTCAGGACCGGGGAGAAGAACCGGATGGTTGTAGACTACAGCCACAGCATAAACCGATACACGCACCTCGATGCATACCCCCTTCCCTGGATAGCGGACATGGTTAATCAGATCGCCCACTATCGGGTGTTCTCCACGATAGAGCTGAAGTCCGCATACCACCAGCTCCCAATCCGCCCGGAGGATCGCCACTACACGGCTTTTGAGGCAGACGGCCACCTGTTCCACTCCCTCCGGGTTCTCTTGGGCGTCACCAACGGGGCCTTGGTCGTCCAAAGAATGATGGACCGAATGGTGGACCAGTACGGGCTGCGGGCCACATTTCCGTACTTGGACAACATCACCATCTGCGGCCACGACCAGCAGGACCACGAGACCAACCTTCAGAAGTTTCTCCAAACCGGCCAAGTCCTAGGGCCCGACCCCGACCGCATGCACCCCCTCCTGCAACACCCCCTCCCCCACTGTCCCAAGGGCCTGAAACGATGCCTCGGATTCCTTTCCTATAATGCCCAGTGGGTCCCCAACTATGTGGACAAAGCCCGCCCACTGATCAAAGCTACCATCTTCCCACTGCCGGCTGAGGCCTGCCAGACCTTCAGCCGCATCAAGGCAGATATTACCAAAGTCGCGATGCATGCTGTGGACGAGTCCACCCCCTTCCAAGTGGAGAGCGACGCGTCAGAGGTCGCCCTCGCCGCTACCCTCAATCAGGCAGGCGTCCCGTAGCCTTTTTCTCCCGTACCCTCAACACCTCTGCGATTCGACACTCCTCAGTCGAAAAAGAAGCTCAAGCCATTGTGGAAACATTGGAGGCACTACCTCACTGGTAGGAGGTTTACCCTCGTCACCGACCAACGCTCGGTAGCCTTCATGTTCGATAACACACAGCGGGGCAAGATCAGGAACGATAAAATCTTGAGGTGGAGGATCGAACTCTCCACCTATAATTATGATATTGTGTATCGTCCTGGGAAGCTCAATGAGCCCTCAGATGCCCTGTCCTGCGGCACATGTGCCAGCGCGCAAGATGACCGACTCCGGGTCATCCACAATGACCTCTGTCACCTGGGGTCACCCGGCTTCTCCACTACACCAAGGCCCGCAACCTGCCCTACTCCACCGAGGAGGTCAGGGCCATGACCAGGGACTGCCAAATTTGTGCGGAGTGTAGGCCACACTTCTATCGACCGGATAAGGCCCACCTGGTGAAGGCATCCCGGCCCTTTGAGCGCCTCAGTATCGACTTCAAAGGGCCCCTCCCCTCTACCAACCGAAACGCGTATTTTCTCAAGGTCGTTGACGAGTTCTCCCGCTTCCTCTTTGCCATCCCCTGCCCCGACATGACCGCAGCCACTGTCATTAAGCCCCTACATAGTATCTTCACCTTGTTCAGTTTCCCCACTTACGTCCACAGTGACCGGGGCTCCTCGTTTATGAGTGACGAACTGCGTCAGTACCTGCTCGGTAAGGGCATTGCGTCGAGCAGGACTACCAGTTACAACCCCCGGGGAAATGGACAGGTGAAGAGCGAGAACGCAACGGTATGGAAGGCCGACCTTCAGATTCTTTGGACATAGAGACTGGGGTCTCGCTTCTGGCCTGGCTGATGCCACTGGGGGTTATACTCCTCCGGAAACATGTGAGGAACCATAAGTCCGGCCCCCTGGTCGAGAGGGTCCAGCTCCTTCATGCCAACCCCCAGTATGCCTCCGTGGCGCACCACGACGGCCGACAAGATAGAGTCTCCCTTCAGGACCCGGCACCCGCAGGATCACCTACCCCCCCCCCCAACCTACACCAAACAGCGCCCCCGCCCCTACATGGCCTACACCCCCCCTCCTACACCCCCTCTCCCCATCACCGACCTACAGGGATGAAGCTCCAGAAGACACGTTCCCGGAGTCAACACCCGTGCCCGCATCGACGCGTTCAACACCCGTGCCCGCACCGATGAGTTCAACACCCGTGCCCGCAGCGAAACCAGAGCTCAGGCGATCGCAGCGCACGATCAAGCCGCTGGACAGACTCAAACTGTGAGCCACTTCACCCCCGCTGCACTTCCATTTTTTAAAAAGGGTGAATGTGGTGAATGTATTACGGCAACCATTCACCACTGCATTGCATTGTACTATGTTGTTGCCCTTGTGGGCTCCACCTATGGACCATTGTATTATATTACATCGCATTGTATCATGTTGGTGCCATTGTTGGCTCCGCCCCTGGCTCCACCCCCTCGGGGTGGTATATAGATCTGCTGTCCTGCAGGCGGCTCTCAGTGCAGAGCAGGCAGGCAAAGTTCTAGCTGATTAAAACCACTGTTCACTTCAACTCTCCGTCGCGTGTGAAATGATGGTCGCATCATGCACCCCAAGGAATTTGAAACTGCTGACCATCTCCACCTCGGCCCCGTTGATGCTGGCAGGGGTGTGTACAGTACTTTGCTTCCTGAAGTCAATGACCAGGTCTTTAGTTTTGCTGGCATTGAGGGAGAGATTCATGTCGCTGCACCACTCCACTAGGTTTTCTATCTCCCTCCTGTATTCTGACTCGTCGTTATTCGAGATCCGGCCCACTAATGTGGTATCGTCAGCAAACTTGTAGTCGTGTATATAGGGAGTAGAGAAGGGGGCTAAGTACGCAGCCTTGCTGGGCCCCGGTATTGAGGACTATTGTGGAGGATGTGTTATTTATTCTTACTGATTGTGGTCTGTGGGTTTGAAAGTCGAGGATCCAGTTGCAGAGTGAGGAGCCAAGTCCTAGGTTTTGGAGCTTTGATATGGATAAGGTGGAATGGGGACAAGGACCGTTTTCCTCCACCTGTGCCCCTTGTTAATTCTCCTTAATATTATCTCCTGGTTCCACACACCTTCCGAGTGAGTTTAAATCCTCCGAGGAATTCTGTCCTGGCTCTGTTGTTATGGGCCAGGGTTTCGAGATCCCCAAAGTCTATTATGGAGTTCACTTGACCCACAACCTTTCATAGATTGTGATATGGGGAGCACATGGCCCACTCTATAGGTGTGGTACAGCAGAAATGGTTTATTCTATGAACTCAAGTTCACCTTTTAAAACATACAGTGAACATCTTAGCAACCATTAATTCAAATACAACCCCCAAAGAATACAACACTAAGTAATCCTTAATAACTTCCCAAACAACATCCAGAAGACAAAAGAAACACCTTTCAACAGAAGCACATTAGGTTTACATTCACTACTGAAAACATTTATAAATCTGAATTCACCAAATGATCAAGAGATAGTCTTTTCATGGCAGAGAGATCAACAGTACACCTGCTCTGTCTGGCTTCAGCTCCAACACTGAAAACAAAACTAAAACACACCCTGCAGCAAACAGCCTAAAACTAAAGTAAAAAGCTGACAGACAGCCCAGCTCCACCCACTCTCTGATATCACTGCAGTAGTAAACACCCATTTCTTAAAGGTACTCTCACTACAGATATTTATATACACGCCCATTTATAAACACCCATTTCTTAAAGGTACTCTCACAAGACACTGTTCTGAAGGTGGTATATAGAGCATATCTCACAACCAGTCCGGCCTGTACCGGTGTCATTTCCCCCAGAGCCACTCTCTATGTCCAAAGAATCTGAAGCCTTCCTTCCTGCACCATCTTTCCAGCCCACACATTAATCTGTTTTATCTTCCTATTTTTATATTCACGTGACACTGGGAGTAATCCAGAGGTTACTACTTTTCAAGTCGTACTTGCTAATTTTCTATCTCGCTCCCTAAATTTAGACTGCAGCATCACATACGTCTTTCCACCTATGTCATTGGTACTGATGTGGACTACCACAGCTGGCTGTTCACCCTCCCGCTTTTGCAGCCACTGAGTGACATCATAGAATTCCGACAGTGGAGAAGGAGGCCATTCAGCCCATCAAGTCTGTACGAACCCTCTGAAAGAGCTTCCCGGTGGAGCCGGCCTCCACATTGCTGGAGGAGGTGCTGACGACAGGGGGACTGGAGAAGAGGGTAGTGTCGGCGGTTTACCGAGCTATTTTGGAAGAGGAGAAGGCACCACTGGAAGGGACCAAATCAAAGGGGAAGAGTTGAGAGAGGATATGGAGGAGGGATTCTGGTGTGAGGTGCTCCGGAGAGTGAAGGCCTCCACCTTGTGCGCGAGGTTGGGACTGATACAGCTGAAGGTGGTATATAGAGAACACCTCACAAGGGCGGGGATGGGCCGGCACTTTGAAGGGGTGTGAACGTTGCCGGGGGGGGGGGGGGGGGTGGACGAATCACGTTGATATGTTTTGGTCCTGTCCAAAGATGGACGATTACTGGAAGGAGGTTTTTAGGGTAATCTCTAAAGTGGTGCACGTGAAACTAGACCCGGGCCCTCGGGAGGCCATATTCGGGGTGTCGGACCAGCCGGGTTTGGAAAGGGGTGCAGAGGCAGATGTTGTAGCCTTCGTCTCATTGATCACCCGAAGGCGGATCCTGATGGGTTGGAGAGCAGCCTCTCCACCCTGTGCCCTGGCGTGGCGGGGGGACCTGCTGGAATTCTTAACTCTTGAAAAGGTTAAGTTTGAACTGAGGGGAAGGATGGAGGGGTTCTGCAATTTGTGGGCGTTATTCATTATGCACTTTCAAGAATTGGATAACATCGAACATTGAGGGGTGGGGGGATTGTTTGAGTTGGGGGGAGGGGGACTGTATGTGTCTATGGGTGATTCCTGATTCCTTTTTGTCATTTGTTTATGTTACATGCGGGCAGTTGTTTGGGGGTTTGGTGGGAGAATGGGATTGTTGTTGATATGGGGATTGACATTATATTCGTTACTAATTCTTGTTTATTGTTGGTGGGTGTAAATTTGGGAGAAAATGTGAAAAAGGAGAATAAAAATATATTTTTTAAAAAGTCTTCACGGGGTCCGGAGTCAATGTTGAGAACTTCCAAGTCAACTCCCTCCCGACGGTATACCACTGTGCTGCCACCTCTGCTGGGCCTGTCCTGCCGGTGAGACAGGACTTACCCTGGAATCGTGATAATGGTGTCTGTAAGGTATGATTCTGTGAGTATGACTATACTAGGTCAGCATTAGACTTTTAATTCCAGATATTTTATTAAGTTTAAATTTTATTGAGTTTAAATTCTATCACCTGCCTCGGTAGGATTTGAACCTGGGTCCCCAGATCATTATCCTGGGTTTCTGGATTACTGGACCAGAGACAAAACCACTGTGCCACCACCTTCCCTCACAGACTAATGATGTGAGGGGACTTCAACTGTGTACAGGACCTGTTGATGCATGGGTCAAACCCCAAAACGGGAAAAACAGCAAACACGGCTGGAAAATTAGGAACATTTACAGAGAAGGTGGGGGCAGTGGACCCATGGAGGTTCATGTACCCAAGTGAGAAGGAGTTCTCATGTTTTTCACGAGTATACAGGGTCTATATCCACATCGACTTCTTTGTGGTGGGGAAATGGGTGCTTCCACGGATAGTAAGAGCAGAATACTCCCCGATCGTAATCCCCGACAACGCTCCACACTACATGGATGTGAGGTTGGAGATGGGCCGTGCCCAAGGCCCCCCATGGAGGTTGGACACGACCCTCCTGGCCGACAAGGTCTTCTGCCAGAAAATATCATAGGCCACAGACAAGTACACAATGAACAACTGGAATGCGGAGATCTCACCCTCCGCGTTCTGGGAGGTGCTGAAGGCTGTGATCAGAGGAGAAATTATCACCTAGAAGGAACGCAAGGATAGGGAAGAGAGGGTTGCCAGGCAACAACTGATTGACTCCACACTGCAGGCAACCACAAGGGAGATAGCGCAGGTGAAGGAAAGCAAAGGCCAAACCAAAAAAGGTCAACAAAGCATTCGAGACCTTCTACCGGGTCCTGTGCACCTCTGACACCCCGACGGGGACTTGGGGATGAAACAGCTCCTCGACAGACTGGATATGCCAGTCATTGGGGACGATAGATGGAGGGGGCTGGAAGCACTGCTGGAACTGGGAGAGGTCATAGAGAGCATCAACTCCATGCAGGCGGGAAAGACGCCTGGACCGGATGGATTCCCGGCGAACCTCTACAAACGATTTGCGGCAGCACTGGCCCCGCACTTGTGGGAGATGTTTGCAAACTCACTAGCGAGGTGCACCCGGCCTCCAACGCTAGCACCGGCTACTATTGGCACCCAAGAAAGACAAAGACCCATCCGAATACGGATCCTACATACCCATTTTGCTGCTCAACGTGGGTGCGAAAATCCTCGCAAAAAGTGCATGCCAGAGGTGATCGCAGAAGACCAGGTGGGCTTTGTTAAGGGTAGACAGCGAACATCAGGTGACTACTGAACGTGATAATGACCCCAGTCGGGGAGAGAACACCAGAGGTGATCATCTCCTTGGACTCAGAAAAGATCTTCGACAGAGCCGAGTGGAAATACCTCTTGAGGTACTGGAGGGATTTGGTCTGAGGACAGGGTTCACCTCATGGGTGGAACTCCTGTACAATGCCTCCATGGTGAGCGTACAGACCACCACCACCAGCTCTGACTACTTCCAGCTGCACAGAGGCACAAGGCAGGGATGCCCACTGTCCCCGCTCCTATTTGCCCTGGCAGTTGAACCGTTGGCGATCACCCTCAGAGCGGTGAAAAACTGGAAGGGAATCTGAAGAGGAGACAGAGAGCACAGAGTCTCACCCTATCCAGGTGACTTGCTCCTCTCCATCTCACACCCGTAAACCAGCATGGGAGGGATCACAAAGCTTTTGAGAGAGTTTGAAGCCTTTTCGAGCTACAAGCTCAACCCGAGGAAGAGTGAAGTCTTCCTGGTGAACCCAAAATGGGGAGGGGCAGGGCTGGAGGGATTGCCATTCAAGGGAGCCCAATACAAATTCCGCTATCTGCGAATCCAGATTGCCCACAACTGGACACAGATCCTCAAAGGGAATCTGCCCAGTCTGGCAGAGGAAGTAAAAAAGGACCTGCAACGCTGGGACACACAGCCACTCTCCCGAGCGGGGAGGGTACAGACAATCAAGATAAACGTGCTGGCCAGGTTCCTCTTCCTGTTCAGATCAATACCAATCGATAACCCCAAGGCCTTCTTTCAATCAGTCAACAATATTATTATGCCGTTTGTGAGGGGGGGTAGGGGTGGAGAACCCAAGGATCCTGAAATAGGTCCTACAAGAAAAAGAAGCATAAGGGGACTGGCCCTCCCAAACCTACAATGCTAGCACTGGGCAGCCGCAGCAGAAAGAATGAGGGGACGGGTGAAAGAACTGGAAACGGAGTGGGCGAGGATGGAGGCGAGCTCCTGCACAAGGATGACCTCCGAGCCCTCGCCAAGGCAGCGTTCCCACCCCTGCCAGCCAAAGCACTCACCAAGCCCAGTGGTGGCAGCCAAAGCCCAAACCTGGAATCAAATGAGACAGCACTTTGGTCTGACCGAAACGTCCACTATGGCCCCCAGCTACGGCAACCCAGGTTCACACCAGCCATGTTGGATGCCACCATTAGAGACAGGATGTGCGGGGTGGGAGGTGAAGGGGAGAGGGTAGGGCAAGGGGAGGGGTGGGGGAACAGGAACAGCCCGAATAGACAACTGGGGGACAGGAACAAGGCCACAAAGCCAGGGCCCTGCGGCAGGGACGCAGGGTTCAAGGTCAGAATGGGGGCTGGCCAAGGCTGAAGCACCCGGTACAGGGAGGGATACCAAACCATCTCCCCCCCCCCCCCACCCCTGAGTGGAAAAGTCCATTCTAGCCGGCAAACAAACAGAACCAGTTACATGACCTAGGGCTGTGCCTGGGCCGGCACAGGTACGTAAGCAAAACCCTATCCAAATGTGAATACACAAAGACATCAAGGGAACATCCAAACGGGGGAGGGGGAGGAGAGGGAGGACTGGGCTACCCAATTAGGGTGTAAAGGGCAGGGGGAGGGGAGAAGGGAGCTATTCATCTGTAAATACACGATGATCTGTTTCTGTAAGCTCTGTAAAAACTGCAACATTTCAATAAAAATATTATTTTAAAGGTAAGGAAGGAATCAGGATGTCCCGCCGCTGATATGAGATTGAGAGCGTGACGTGGCTGCCGCACACTCAGTGTTGATCTCCCATCGAATGGTGAGTGCTGCAATTCAACCCTGTGCTCTCGCACACTTAGACTGCCCGATGCCCTTCTTAATGTTAGTTTGCAGTGAGCAGACGGTGCGTTTACTCTGGTGGAGCGCAGCTGGTCAGTCATCCTCTTCCGACACGGCCGGGAATCTTTGTGCTCAACCCCATCAGCAAAAACCTCCACTGGGAGCTCTGTTCATGCTGTTGTGGTCAGACAGGAGGGCCTCGTACTGCAGAGAGTCTCCCTTGAACTGTGGGGCCGTATGGTGTTTTCTTCTCTGGGACATTACGGACATCCAGGCTGAAGCTCCCGACCTGCAGTGAGTGAATGGCTGTCCAGATGCCCTTTAGATATGGTGTTGGAGCCCGTAAGGTAATGTTGTGGTGGAGACTTCCTGACCACCCCCACTGCGAGATTTTTCATGCTCCGTACAGATTCACATTTAATGAGCTGACCAGTGTAAGATCGTGCATGGATAGACATCCTGCTACTCTCCCTCCTTACACCCAGCAGGACTCACTCTCACCTCTGTGCCTGCCACCGAACTTCATGTTCAGAGTGGGGAATTCTCCTCACTACCTTATTTGGAAAAGCACTTTGAACTTGTAACAAAGCAGAAGTTGTTCTCGAACAGATACCATCAGATTTTCACAGTAATTTCATTGCAGTGTTAATGTAAGCCTACTTGTGACAATAATAATGATTATTATTATTATAATTATTCGCTGTAAGACAACTTTGCAACCAAAGTAACATGTGGCCATAGCTTGAAAGTAGAAGGACTCTACTCCCAATCTGTTCCAACCTCAAGTTCACCTGAGATTCAACCTCCTAGTAAATCAAATGCAAGAAGACTCAGAACTTACTGTGAATCCTCTACTATAACAAGACCTCCATTCCAGTTAAAGCATTAATTTATCCAAGAAACTACAAGCCTGCAACAAAAGAGACTGGTGTAATTCCTGTTTGTAATGTTATTTCATTTCTTTGTCTATTTCTGTTCTTTTTGTATGTGATAGTGTTTGTTAGATGTCACATTTTAAACCTGTGAGACAAGTATGTCATCATAATTAGTCTTCTTTATTTTAAAATTTACAAAAGCTTGCTGCTAAGACAAATTACTTTGAGGGTAAGTGTAAGGAACCACTTTTAAATCCTTCTCTGATCCTTGATTCCCTTTTTAATTTCTGTCCTTTTGACCATTAACTTTTGGATCTGGACGATTACTGAACCGCACCCCCCCCCGCCCCCGCTGCCCCCCTGCCCACTCCCACCCCCACCCCCGCTGCCCCCTGCCCCCCCCCCCCCCGGTACAAGGTGCTGTTTGGACAGGTCAAAGGACTCCCCTCAGGCCAGTGTGCTATTTGGCATGGTCCAATGATGTCAGTTTGATGGACTTGGCTAGCAGCCAATCAACTCTTCCGGAATTCCTCGACTTATTCGGTTCTCAATTTTGATTGGCAGAGAGCCCCGGAGAAACTTCTGGAAAGAAGGCAAACTCCATTTTGAGTTCAGTTCTGCTTACACCAGGAGAGCAGGAAGGACGCAGATTTGATCTCTCTTGATCAGCGAAGGCTGCCACCTGCGGAAAGTTTAATTTCTGATTAAAAGGCTGCAAGCAGTCTATCTCCAGCTATCTGTAAAGTTTCACTTCTGATCAAGAGGCTGGGGGGCGACAGCTCAGATCTCTCTCTCTCATCTGATGACTTGTAACTAACTACTTTGCTCTTTCTGGACAGCCTGTGACCTGTTGGTAAGTGGTCATATACATTTTGATTAAGCAACTGAGAAGCTAGAGCTCTGGATTTTCTCACCTGATGGATTATTTCTGAAGGTTTCCTTCCCCATTCAAATCCTCTCCCCTTGTGCCCCCATTATGACAGAAACCTTGAATACTTCGGTTCAGGAATAGTCGTCTGTATTTTAATTAAACCTTCTCCACCACGGATGAAGTTTAAATCTATCTCCCAATTTAAAAAGAATTCTTTCATGGATGTGGGTGTCACTGGTGAGGCTGATATTTACTGCCCGTAAACCCAATAGACCGTAAGAAATAGGAGCAGGAGGAAGCCATTCAGCCCTTCGAGACTGCTTCGCCATTTAGTAAGATCATGGCTGATCTAACACAAATTCCACTTTCTTACCGACCTTCATAACCCTTAATTCCCTACTGATTTAAAAATCTATCGATGTCAGACTTTAAAATGTTCAAGGAATGTCCCAGCTTCTTGGGGTAAAGAATTCTAAAGATTTACCACCTTTTGAGAAAATAATTTCTTCCTCGATTTCATCTTAAATGTGCACCCCCTTATTCTGCGACTGTGCCCTCTGGTCCTACACTCTCCCATGAGTGGAAACATCATCCCAACATGTTCCCTGTCTGAACCCCGAAGAATCCCACCCCAACTTGTCTGATCATTCAAAAACTTTGCATTTCCACTTGAGTATCATTTGCATTCTTGAATTTGAATTATTGGGATTGTTAAAAATGCAAATCGGGGCGAAATTCTCCGGAAATGGCGCGATGTCCGCCGACGGGCGCCCAAAACGGCGCAAATCAGACGGGCATCGCGCCGCCCCAAAGGTACGGACTCCTCCGCATCTTTGGGGGCCGAGCCCCAACCTTGAGGGGCTAGGTCGGCACCGGACGAATTTCCGCCCCGCCAACTGGCGGGAAAGGCCTTTGGTGCCCCGCCAGCTGGCGCGGAAATTACATCTCCGGGCGGCGCATGCGCAGGAGCGTCAGTGGCCGCTGACGGCATTCCCGCGCATGCGCATTGGAGGGAGTCTCTTCTGCCTCCGCCATGGTGGAGACCGTGGCGGAGGCGTAAGGGAAAGAGTGCCCCCACGGCACAGGCCCGCCCGCGGATCGGTGGGCCCCAATCGCGGGCCAGGCCACCGTGGGGGCACCCCCCATGGCCAGATCGCCCCGCGCCCCCCCCCCAGGACCCCGGAGCCCGCCCGCGCCGCCTTGTCCCGCCGGTAAGGTAGGTGGTTTAATTTACGCCGGCGGGACAGGCATTTTAGCGGCGGGACTTCGGCCCATCCAGGCCGGAGAATCGAGCTGGGGGGCCTGCCAACCGGCGCGCCGCGATTCCCGCCCCCGCCGAATATCCGGTGCCGGAGAATTCGGCAACCGGCGGGGGCGGGATTCACGCCATCCCCCGGCGATTTTCCGACCTGGCGGGGGGTCGGAGAATCTCGCCCCAGAACTTTGAATTGAGTGAGTTATCATCCTGCACTAACCTTCTGAAAGAGCATCCTACCTGAGACCAATCCCACATCCTAACCCCACCTAGGGGCAATTTAGCATGGCCAATCCACATAACCTGTACATCTTTGGGCTGTGGGAGAAAACCCCACGCAGAAATGGGGAGAGTGTGTTCTGGTGTTTTAACTCTGGGCTTAACCACCAGTGAAGGAACGTTTTTTTTTTGTTATTGCAAAGAACGTATTTCTAAAACTAAACCCTCTGGAAAATTGTCAACAGTAGCTAGCAAGCCAGAAGTATGAATGCAAAATGGACTGTGCCTGTCTGAGCTTGCAGGGCTAGAGAGTACCAGGGCTTGAGAGAGGAGGGGGGCTCACAGATGGACTGCATGTGTGTCTCAGACCTCGGGGCTTCTGAGGTTGAGCTTACTTGTACCCACGGCGTAGCTTCCTCTTTGTGGGATCTTGCTGTGTGCAAACAGACTCCCCCCCCCCACCCCCCAACCCCACCCCACCCCCACACACCCTCAATGTAGTCTGCTGTATCCACGACCATGACAACAGCAACAAGCTTTTTTTAATTTTCAGTTTAACATGCGGAAAAGACCCCAAGGTGCTTCATAACGATGTGTAGTTCAATGAAAAGTCATTGTCAGTCTAAAGGTGGAAGACCAATTCTTGGAAAAGCACCTTTGCGGTTGACAGACGCTATGTAAATGCCAGCTTTTTTCTAAAATTCCTCCGCAGCTTACAGGCTACACCAGCAAGAGTGGAATTTGCTGCTCTTAGAAAAAGAAAAGAAAGACTTGCATTTATCTAGCCTCTTTCATGACTACAGGATGTCGTTAAAGTCCTTTGAGGCCAATGAAGTACTTCTTGAAGTGTCGTAACGTAGGAAACGCAGCAGCTGATTTTCACTCCGTGAACTCCCACGATGGCAAATTGAAAATCAGTGGATAATCTGATTTTTGTGTTGATTTGAGGGACAAATAATAATAATGTTTGTTGTTATTATTGTCACAAGCAGGCTTACATTAACACTGCAATGAGGTTACTGTGAAAATCCCCTAGTCGCCACATTCCGGCGCCTGTTCGGGGACACAGAGGGGGAATTCAGAATGTCCAATTCACCTAACAGCGCGTCTTTCGGAACTTATGGGAAGAAACTGGAGCCCCCGGAGGAAAACCACGCAGACACGGGGAGGACGTGCAGACTCCGCACAGACAGTGACCCAAGCCGGAAATCAAACCCGGGGCCCTGGCGTTGTGAAGCAACAGTGCTAACCATTGTGCTACCGCGCCACCCTATTGGTCAGGACTTTGGGGCAGCTTCCCTACTCTTTGAAGTAGTCCATGGGATCTTTTGGATTCATCCAGATGAGGCCTTGATATAATATTGCATCCAAAAGACGGCACCTCCAACAGTGCCGCACTCCCTCAGTCCTGCACTGGGAGTGTCAGTCTTGAATTTTGTGCGGAAGCCCTGGAGTGGGTCTCAAACCCAGAACTCTTTGATTCAGAGGCAAGAGTACTCACAGCTCTGACACACCTCTAGTTGCCCTCGAGAATGTAGCCGTCGGGTTTTACAGCACCAAAGGTTGGCCCTGCGGCCCATCGTGTCTGCGCCGGCCATCAAGCACCTATCCTTCCTAACCCCATTTTCCAGCACTTGGCCCGTAGCCTTGTGTGCAATGGCGTTTCTGGTGCTCATCTAAATTCTTCTTAAAAGGTTGTGAGGGTTCCCGCCTCTACCACCCTTTCAGGCAGTGAGTTCCAGGGGTGGCATGGTGGCAGAGTGGTTAGCACTGCTGCCTCACAGTGCCAGGCGCCAAGGCTTGATTCCGACCTCGGGGCGACTGTCTGTGGAGTTTGCACATTCTCCCCGTTTCTGCGCGGGTTTTCTCCCACAGCCCAAAGATGTGCAGGTTAGGTGGATTGGCCGTGCTAAATTGTCCCGAGGTGGGGTTAGGATGGGGGATTGGGCCTAGGTAGGGTGCTCTTTCAAAAGGTCGGTGCAGACCTGATGGGCCGAATGGCCTCTTTCTGCACTGTAAGGATTCTATGGATTCTATGAAACACCTTTCTCTCTGAAGTCAGTGTGACGTGCAGGAAGATCCAGTCCAGCGCCACCTGCAGGCAGAGGGGACTGTTTGAAAAAGTTGAGAACTTTAAATCTAACTCAGTGAGGCTGATAGTCCATCTGGTGGACACAAGTTAGAATTGAACAGACATGGGGGGGATCTTCTATGTGAAAGCCCAGGTCAGTAAAAATGAAGGTGACTCCCCAGAGGAAGTCTTGCAGCCTGTGACTGATGTGTTGGGTACTCTGCTACACAGACGAACCAACAAGGTTGCGAACGGTACAACTCAGTTTTATTGCTAACATTTATTTACAGTGGTAAACTGGTCACTGAGTTTCGATCATAACCCGAGAATCTGTGGACCTATTCCTAACACCATCTTGGAGAGGCACTCAGCACATGGTGGATGTCTGAGTGGCTTGTTGTGAGCTCTGTGCCCTGAGCTGTCTCCTGCTGGAATGCTCAGGAAGTGTCGTGTTTCCTGTTTTGTACTGTGTATGCTCTTGGCTGTGATTGGCTGTGGTGTTGTGTGTGTGTTGATTGGTCTGTTGATCTGTCCATCAGTATGTATGTGCTATGATGTTTACCTGAATATCATGACAGCGACGTCTAATTGAAGGTTCCAGCTAGAAGCTCCAAACCAACTGAT
The DNA here is from genome assembly GCF_047496885.1 of Scyliorhinus torazame. NCBI lineage: Eukaryota > Metazoa > Chordata > Chondrichthyes > Carcharhiniformes > Scyliorhinidae > Scyliorhinus > Scyliorhinus torazame. The sequence goes on along the minus strand of NC_092712.1, from coordinate 41,831,020 downwards.
GGTTTCAACACTCTGCATCCCAAGTGCTACCGACTGCTACCTCAGCAATGAAGCTATGCATCTCTCACGCTCATTTTAATCCCCGTTATTTTGATCCTTCCCGACTCCACTACGTGTCTGTCATGTGTGTGTGTGTGAGGGGAGTATAAAAAGGTGGGACGGTGAAGGGGGGAATAATTAGATTAGCAGACTGTTCTATTATCACCATTACATATTTGTCACATTTCTTGTTATAAATAAACAGTTATTAAGTTTTATTTACAAATCTGGGATTCTCTGCAATCGACGCGATGTCTGCTGACCGGCGCCAAAAATGGCGCGAATCAGTCCGGCATCGCGCCGCCCCAAAGGTGCGGAAGTCTCCGCATCTTGAGGGGCCGAGCCCTCACCTTGAGGGGCTAGGCCCGCGGCGGAGTGATTTCCGCCCCATCGGCTGGGGGGAAAGGCCTTTGGCGCCCCGCCAGCTGGCGCGGAAATGACTTTGCCGTGCGACGCATGCGTGGGAGTGTCAGCGGCCGCTTACGGCATCCCCGCGCATGCGCAGTGGAGGGGGTCTCTTCCGCCTCCACCATAGTGAAGACCATGGCGAAGGTGGAAGGAAAAAAGTGCCCCCACGGCACAGGCCCGCCCGCGGATCGGTGGGCCCCGATCGTGGGCCAGGCCACCGTGGGGGCACCCCCTGGGGCCAGATCGCCCCACGCCCCCCCCACCAGGACCCCGGAGCCCGCCCGCGCTGCCTTGTCCCACCGTTCGAAACGTGTTTCAATCCACGCCGGCTGGCGTGGGTTGACAGCGGCGGGACTTTGGCCCACCGCGGACCGGAGAATTGCCAGGGGTGGGCCCGCCGACCGCCGCGATTTCCGCCGACCGGCGCGGCGCGATTCCCACCCCTGCCGAATCTCTGGTGGCGGAGAATTCGGGACACGGCGGCGGCGGGATTCACGACAGCCGCCGGCGATTCTCCGACCCAGTGGGGGGGTCGGAGAATCGCGCCCCTGGTGCCTGAAAGTCATTGGAGCAGTCAAGATCTCAGGATATATTTACGGACTGTTGGTTAATTCACTTATGTTGGGATTCTGGGGCCTGTGAGGCTGGAATTGACCGTGCACTAGCCCAGGGTGGTGTAACAGTAAGAAAAAACACTAACTTCACTTATTATAACACTTTGATAACGGACAACAGTAAAGTACTTCGAGTAGGATTCTCCGATGCTGGAATCGGGGAAATGTGATTGAGCGGCGAATCGCACGTCAGCCAACGATCGAAGCTGGCGCCAGGCATCCGACAGAATGCCATGCTCTGGTGCCTCGACAGTGGCGTGAATGCATTTTACGGCGCAAGTACAATAAACGCTGTTGGCATATCGTTAACCGGCCCATCCCGCTATTCTCCGGGGCTCCCGCGATCCTCCGCCAGGACGAGTTACTGACGACGAGGTTCACTTGTGATTTTAAAAATCGGGAAACAGGCGCAGTGGCTGCTGAGGGAGGGAGTGGAGGCAGGACAAGTTCCCAGAGGCGCAATCATGGGCTGCCGGTTCTGCCACTGGGGGGGTGGGGGGGAGGGGGAGGGTCTGCCAGTGTAGTAGGAGTGACCAGGGAATGGGCCGTGGTGTCAGGGTGACCCCCGGCACCGGGACGTCCAGGCATGGACTGCTGTTGCTGCCCAGGTCAATAAAAATGAAGGTGACACCCCAGAGGACGTATTACAGCCTGGGAGTTCTAATTGAATCCCGAGAAGATAACCACCTTGCTGCGTACCCTACTGACCGCCCACTGTGGCCCGTGGTTGTGCACCCACTCCACCCACCCCCAATTCCTCCCTTCACTCCACCTCCATCCCACCAACCCCCCCCCCCCACCCACAACTGGGAGTCACCTGCCAACGGGGCATCAGGAGGCCCACCGAGGGCAAAGCCGATGCTAGCCCTTACAGGAGGGCATTGGCATGGGTGACTGGCAGGGTCTCGATTTTTGGCCGACGAGCGATTCTCCGCCCGTTCGGGTTTCCCAATTCTGCCGTTGACCGACGGAGAATCCTGCCCTTAGGGTGTGATCTATGGCCCGGTTGCGCTTAAGCGAGAGCGCGACGAGGCCGTTAAATCGCGGGAGAGGCCAAAATCTCAAGAGCAAGTGGTCACGCGGGCGCCAATCAGCACTCCTTTTAAAAGCGTGAAGCTGGTGGAAGGGCAGCTGTGGGGGTCCAAGGAGGTGAGTAGCCACCTTCGCTCACAGGCAAAGAGTCCGGGGTACTGGGGTTACGGCCCCAGTGGCTCTAAGCAGGGTGGGGCAGACCCCGGGGTGGGGGGGGGGGGGGTCTCGTCATCCGGCAGATAGTTCCCGCTCGCTACCACACTTTGGTTAAATCGTGCCCAAAGTCTCTGAAACAGGCAATCCAGCCCTTAATCTCCCAAATGGGGAATTCTGACCATACTTTTTATTGAGCACGATTTAAATTCATAGAATCATAGAATTCACAGTGCAGAAGGAGGCCATTTGGCCCATCAAGTCTGCACCGGCCCTTAGGAAAGAGCACCCCTCTGAAGCCCACACCCTTACCTATCCCATAACCCCATTTGGACACTAAGGGCAATTTATCATGGCCAAACCACCTAACCTGCACATCATTGGAGGAAACCAGAGCACCCGGAGGAATCCCACGCAGACACAAGGAGAACGTGCAGATTTCCCACAGACAGTTGCCCAAGCCGGGAATCGAACCTGGGACCCTGGAGCTGTGAAGCAACTGTGCTAACCACTGTGCTACCGTGCTGCCCTTGCTTTTCTGCATCGTGGTTTCCTGACACTTGTCCATTTTATTTTACCCAGTTCTATCCTCAGCCCCTCATTAGATACCCCTCTCTCTTACTGTGATGCCTCCCTCATTTTATCGCTGCCCCTTACTGTAAGGAGGCCTTTGCAATATTTCCGACTGAAGTTGTTGCTCTTGTTGATCCGCTTCCAACCGTGTGACAGAACCTGTATTACCTGACAGTGCAATCGCACCATTGTGTGAAATGGGTGTATAGACTGCTGACATGTCATTTGATACATAGCTTTAAATTTACATTATGTGAAGCATAAAACAAATCCTTGTGGGATTTATTCAAATTTTACTGAGTTTAACCCTGGCTCTGCTCTGTCTTGTGCTGAGCTGCTGTAGTCGAATTGATCTCGATGACACGGAGATGGGAGGGCAGAAATAAGCCTGGGTTGCTCCCTCTTTGATTGATAGATATTTTCCAGCAGGCGTCACTGGCTATGTGCATATATCGGTCAGGGACTGGGGGGAAACTTGATCATCATGTCTCTGACAGCATAGAATTAACAGCACAGAAACAGACCATTCAGCTTGACTGGTCCATGCTAGAGCTCCCTTTTCACAGTAACTTTATTGAAGTGTTAATGTAAGCCTACTTGTGACAATAATAAATGTATTATTATGCTCTGCATGAATCTTCTCCATATCTCATTCATCAAATAATATCAATTTTTCCTTCTCTATTTATCTGAAATCAATCGATGTAGTGTCAGCCGCATCTCAGTTAGTGGCGCTCACAACAACGTTTTGGGTTCAATTCCCACTTGAGGGCTTGGGCTCAAGGCTGACACAGCGACGCGGCACTGGTGAGAGGCGTTGTCCTTCCGGTTAAACTGAGGCCTGATCTGCCGACTGGGATAAATATAAAGTTTCCAATGGTGCTACTTTGAAGGAGAGCAGGGAAGCTATCCCTTGGGCCGCGGTCAATATTTATCTCTCAATCATGATGTGGAGGTGCCGGCGTTGGACTGGGGGGAGCACAGTAAGAAGTCTTACAACACCAGGTTACAGTCCAACAGGTTTGTTTCAAATCACTAGCTTTTGGAGCACTGCTCCTTCACCTGAGGAAGGAGCCGTGCTCCGAAATCTAGTGATTCGAAGCAAACCTGTTGGACTTTAACCTGGTGTTGTAAGACTTCTTACTATCTCTCAATCCACATCGAGGCACTGGCAGATTATCTGGTCGTTATCACATGGCTGACTGTGTGCAAATTGCCGCCATTTCCTACAAAACAACAGTGACTACATTTCAGAAGTACTTCATTGGCTGTAAAGTGCTTTCAGACATCCAGAGGACATGGAATGTCCGATATTCTTTCCAGGCCAACACTCCCAAGTGGTAACAAATCCCTTATTCCAACCACTGTGAGGTAAAGGAGGTTCTCCTGAATTTTCTATGGATTTATTGGTAATTTAATTTATCATATTTGTGCCACTAGCTTTAGCCCTCCCCCCTACAAATGGAAGCATCTTTGCAGTGCCTATCCTATCGAACCCTTTCATAACCTTAAACAGCTCTCTCCGCTCAACTCCTGGATCTTCTCTTTTCCAGATAAAATTCAATCTTTCGTGACATTCAACCCTGTAAAAAAAATAGATGGATTGGCCGCGCTAAATTTCCCCTTAGTGTCCAAAGATGTGCTGGTTAGGTGGATTGGCCACGTTAAATTGTCCCTTAGTGTCCAAAGATGTGCTGGTTAGGTGGATTGGCCACGCTAAATTGCCCCTTTGTGTCCAAAGATGTGCAGGCTAGGTGGATTGGCCACGCTAAATTGCCCCTCAGCGTCCAAAGATGTGCAGGCTAGGTGGATTGGCCACGTTAAATTGTCCCTTAGTGTCCAAAGATGTGCTGGTTAGGTGGATTGGCCACGCTAAATTGCCCCTCAGTGTCCAAAGATGTGCAGGCTAGGTGGATTGGCCACGCTAAATTGCCCCTCAGCGTCCAAAGATGTGCAGGCTAGGTGGATTGGCCACGCTAAATTGTCCCTTAGTGTCCAAAGATGTGCTGGTTAGGTGGATTGGCCACGCTAAATTGCCCCTCAGTGTCCAAAGATGTGCAGGCTAGGTGGATTGGCCACGCTAAATTGCCCCTCAGCGTCCAAAGATGTGCAGGCTAGGTGGATTGGCCACGCTAAATTGTCCCTTAGTGTCCAAAGATGTGCAGGTTAGGTGGGGTTATGGGTATAGGTCTGGATAGGCGGGGAGTGGAGCTAGGTAGGGTGCTCATTCGGAGGGTCGGTCCAGACTCGATGGGCTGAATGGCCTCCTCGTGCGCTGTAGGGACCCTATGATTCTTTTTTAAAATTTCGAGTACCCAATTATTTTTTTCCAATTAAGGGGCAATTTAGCGTGGCCAATCCACCTACCCTGCGCATCTTTGGGTTGAGGGGACAAAACCCACGCAGACACGGAGAGAATGTGCCTGATTCTACAATGATTCTAATGTGTCACTGTGTACGTTTTATAAATGGAGACCCAAAACCACGCCTGAAAACAACAGAATCCGGAAGATCAAGGCCTAGGTTCACAGATTAAAAATGGATGTCTGATAGGTTGTACCTCAAAGAAGGTCGGAGTGTTTGTGAGAGTTGGGGTTACAAAGTAAAAGCACTTTTTGGACCAAGTCTCTATTACTCGGCAGAGTCCGTGCACGAAGAATCTTTGAAACTTTACACATTTAATCATAGGCCTTTATTTTCCTTACGTGAAATATCGTTGAAGAAAATGATTTTAAGTTGACAAATTAAAACTCTGACTTTTTTTGGTGCTCTGCTTGACATAGTCCTATCTGCCTGTCATTCTCTGTTTTGATATGTGCTGCGCTCAGTTTGGATATTTCTCCCAAGCATTTCCTTGATTGTAATTAAAGTTTATTTCCTGCTTTCTTCCACTTGAGTTTGTCTCCTGCCGGCCTCCTGTCCTTTGGCAGCTCTTTACCTATTGCCACAAAATCCTTGCGAAACAGAATCATTTTGCCATCGCATCACATTTAATATATGTGGGCCTGGATTGCAGATCACTTTATGTGTGCACATAATGACGTGCCACATAGTTGCTGACAAAAGATTATGAAATAGGAGTTAATCACACCTGACAGCAACTCTGTCAGTGCATGAGGACGAAAGGTTTTGTCTGGAGTATACATCCTCATTAATTCATTTCGGCAAATTCAAACCTTTTGTCGCAACTCGCCTTTGCTATTTCACTTAAGGTAATACAATGCAGGTGTCTATTCATCACAATGCAACAGTGTTATTAAACCACTCCAGCCCAATGACATTTGGGACAAGTAATTATGGCCTGGATTTTATGGTAGCTGAGGCTGTCAGCACGCTCCATTGCTCTGAGGTAAATTGGACTTCCAGAGCTGTCTAAGTTCCTCTGCTCCTTCCCGAGCCTCACTACATCAAGCCCTCATTGAGCAAGGAGGTGATGGTCATAGAATTTACAGTGTAGAAGGAGGCCATTCGGCCCATCAAGTCTGCACCGGCCCTTGGAAAGAGCACCCCATCTAAGCCCACACCTCCACCTGTAACCCAGTAACCCCACCTAGCCTTTTTGGGCAATTTAGTGTGGTCAATCCACCTAACCTGCACATATTTGGAATGTGAGAGGAAACCAGATCACCGGGAGAACATGCAGACTCCGCACAGACAGTGACCCAAGCCGAGAATTGTCCCTGGGACCCTGGGGCTGTGAAGCAACTGTGCTAACCACTGTGCTACCGTGGTGTAATGGTATTGTCGCTGAACTAGTAATCCCGAGACCCAGGGTAATCTCTGGAAACCTGGGGTTGAATCTCACCACAGATGGAGGAATTTAAACTCTTTTTTAAAGAAGTATTTTTATTCAAATTTTAACATTTTTAAATTCAACATATTTAACATTACAAAACAAAATAAACCCAACACGCCAACCAACCTCTTCCCCCTCCCACCCCCACCTAGCAGTTGACGGGAACCAGCTCCCCAAAATGTAGTATGAACAAACCCAATCTTTCAGGGAACCCTCTCACGCACCCCTCTTAAAGCGTATTTCACCTTTCCGAAGTGCAAGAACTCCATTAAATTGCCCCGCCATGCCGGGGAACAGGGTGGAGAAGCTGACCTCCACCCCAACAGAACCCACCTGCGAGTGATCAACGAGGTGAAGGCTAAAACATCTGCCCCTGCACCCGACTGCAGCTCTGGCAAGTCTGACACCCCGAATATGACCCCTTGGGGGACTGGGCTCCAAGTCACATACAGGATCACTGACATGGTGCTGAAGAATGTCCTCCAAAATTTCTCCAACTTCGGGCAGGACCAGAACATGTGTAGGTGATTGGCTGGGCCCCTCCCACACTGCTCACAAATATCCTCCACCCCCCTCAAACAGCTGGCTCATCCTCCATTTTGTCAGGTGCGCCCTGTGTACTATATTTAGCTGTGTCAGCCCCAGCCTCGCACACGAGGTTGTGCCATTCACACTCCACAGCACCTCACACCATAACCCCTCCTCCAGCGCCATCCTCAACTCCTCCTCCCACTTGGCCTTAACCCCCCCTCCAGAGATGTCATATCCTCATCCAAAATCCTCCTGCTGTAGAACTCCTGTTGGAGACCTATAGATCCCTACCAATTCACACCTCTTTAACCTGGGATTACCCCTCTCTCTGGATCTGTAAAAGCTTAATTACCTGCAAATGCTCGCAATCAAAGCATTGTCTTGCATCTTTGACTTTGACTATATATATGTTTCTGGAACCTACCTCTTCATTCACCTCAGGAAGGAGCAGTGCTCCAAAAGCTAGTGATTTGAAACAAACCTGTTGGACTTTAACCTGGTGTTGTAAGACTTCTTACTGTGCTCACCCCAGTCCAATGCCGGCATCTCCACATCATTCTATACAGACTGATCCCTCTCCTCACCAGCTGGGCTGCACCACCTCCTTTTCCTTTCACCCTATCTTCCTGAAATACTGTGTACCCTTTGGATATTCAACTCCCAGACCTGGTCTCCCTGTAACCACGTTTCAGTAATCCCCACCAAGTCAGAATCTTTTGTTTCTATTTGCGCCGTTAGCTCATTTAAGTTTGTTACGAATGCTTAGAACATAGAACATAGAACAATACAGCGCAGTACAGGCCCTTCGGCCCACGATGTTGCACCGAAACAAAAGCCATCTAACCTACACTATGCCATTATCATCCGTATGTTTATCCAATAAACTTTTAAATGCCCTCAATGTTGGCGAGTTCACTACTGTAGCAGGTAGGGCATTCCACGGCCTCACTACTCTTTGCGTAAAGAACCTACCTCTGACCTCTGTCCTATATCTATTACCCCTCAGTTTAAAGTTATGTCCCCTCGTGCCAGCCATATCCATCCGCGGGAGAAGGCTCTCACTGTCCACCCTATCCAACCCCCTGATCATTTTGTATGCCTCTATTAAGTCTCCCCTTAACCTTCTTCTCTCCAACGAAAACAACCTCAAGTCCATCAGCCTTTCCTCATAAGATTTTCCCTCCATACCAGGCAACATCCTGGTAAATCTCCTCTGCACCCGCTCCAAAGCCTCCACGTCCTTCCTATAATGCGGTGACCAGAACTGTACGCAATACTCCAAATGCGGCCGTACCAGAGTTCTGTACAGCTGCAACATAACCTCCCGACACCGGAACTCAATCGCTCTACCAATAAAGGCCAACACTCCATAGGCCTTCTTCACAACCCTATCAACCTGGGTGGCAACTTTCAGGGATCTATGTACATGGACACCTAGATCCCTCTGCTCATCCACACTTTCAAGAACTTTACCATTAGCCAAATATTCCGCATTCCTGTTATTCCTTCCAAAGTGAATCACCTCACACTTCTCTACATTAAACTCCATTTGCCACCTCTCAGCCCAGCTCTGCAGCTTATCTATATCCCTCTGTAACCTGCTACATCCTTCCACACTATCGACAACACCACCGACTTTAGTATCGTCTGCAAATTTACTCATCCACCCTTCTGCGCCTTCCTCTAGGTCATTGATAAAAATGACAAACAGCAACGGCCCCAGAACAGATCCTTGTGGTACTCCACTTGTGACTGTACTCCATTCTGAACATTTCCCATCAACCACCACCCTCTGTCTTCTTTCAGCTAGCCAATTTCTGATCCACATCTCTAAATCACCCTCAATCCCCAGCCTCCGTATTTTTTGCAATAGCCTACCGTGGGGAACCTTATCAAACGCTTTGCTGAAATCCATATACACCACATCAACTGCTCTACCCTCGTCTACCTGTTCAGTCACCTTCTCAAAGAACTCAATAAGGTTTGTGAGGCATGACCTACCCTTCACAAAGCCATGATGACTATCCCTGATCATATTATTCCTATCTAGATGATTATAAATCTTGTCTCTTATAATCCCCTCCAAGACTTTACCCACTACAGACGTGAGGCTCACCGGTCTATAGTTGCCGGGGTTGTCTCTGCTCCCCTTTTTGAACAAAGGGACCACATTTGCTGTCCTCCAGTCCTCTGGCACTATTCCTGTAGCCAATGATGACATAAAAATCAAAGCCAAAGGTCCAGCAATCTCTTCCCTGGCCTCCCAGAGAATCCTAGGATAAATCCCATCAGGTCCCGGGGACTTATCTATTTTCAGCCTGTCCAGAATTGCCGACACCTCTTCCCTACGTACCTCAATGCCATCTATTCTATTAGCCTGGGGCTCAGCATTCTCCTCCACAACATTATCTTTTTCCTGAGTGAATACTGACGAAAAATATTCATTTAGTATCTCGCCTATCTCTTCAGTCTCCACACACAATTTCCCATCCCTGTCCTTGACTGGTCCTACTCTTTCCCTAGTCATTCGCTTATTCCTGACATACCTATAGAAAGCTTTTGGGTTTTCCTTGATCCTTCCTGCCAAATACTTCTCATGTCCCCTCCTTGCTTGTCTTAGCTCTCTCTTTAGATCCTTCCTCGCTACCTTGTAACTATCCATCGCCCCAACCGAAACTTCACACTTCATCTTCACATAGGCCTCCTTCTTCCTCTTAACAAGAGATTCCACTTCCTTGGTAAACCACGGTTCCCTCGCTCAACGCCTTCCTCCCTGTCTGACCGGTACATACTTATCAAGAACACGCAGTAGCTGATCCTTGAACAAGCCCCACTTATCCAGTGTGCCCAACACTTGCAGCCTACTTCTCCACCTTATCCCCCCCAAGTCACGTCTAATGGCATCATAATTGCCCTTCCCCCAGCTATAACTCTTGCCCTGCGGTGTATACTTATCCCTTTCCATCATTAACGTAAACGTCACCGAATTGTGGTCACTGTCCCCAAAGTGCTCTCCTACCTCCAAATCCAACACCTGGCCTGGTTCATTACCCAAAACCAAATCCAACGTGGCCTCTCCTCTTGTTGGCCTATCAACATATTGTTTCAGGAAACCCTCCTGCACACACTGTACAAAAAACGACCCATCTATTGTACTCGAACTATATCTTTTCCAGTCAATATTTGGAAAGTTAAAGTCTCCCATAATAACTACCCTGTTACTTTCGCTCTTATCCAGAATCATCTTTCCCATCCTTTCCTCTACATCCCTAGAACTATTAGGAGGCCTATAAAAAAACTCCCAACAGGGTGACCTCTCCTTTCTTGTTTCTAACTTCAGCCCATACTACCTCGGAAGAAGAGTCCCCATCTAGCATCCTCTCCACCACCGTAGTACTGCTCTTGACTAGCAGCGCCACACCTCCCCCTCTTTTGCCTCCTTCTCGGAGCTTACTAAAACACCTAAACCCCGGTACCTGCAACATCCATTCCTGTCCCTGCTGCTCTATCCATGTCTCCGAAATGGCCACAACATCGAAGTCCCAGTTATCAACCCATGCTGCCAGTTCCCCTACCTTGTTTCGTATACTCCTGGCATTGAAGTAGACACAATTCAAACCACCTACCTGAACACTGGCCCCCTCCTGCAACGTCAAATCTGTGCTCCTGACCTCTATACTCCTATTCTCCCTTACCCTAAAACTACAATGCAGGTTCCCATGCCCCTGCTGCATTAGTTTAAACCCCCCCAAAGAGCACTAACAAATCTCCCCCCCAGGATATTTGTGCCCCTCAGGTTCAGATGTAGACCATCCTGTCTGTAGAGGTCCCACCTTCCCCAGAAAGAGCCCCAGTTATCCAAAAATCTGAATCCCTCCCGCCTGCACCATCCCTGTAGCCACGTGTTTAAATGCTCTCTCTCCCTATTCCTCATCTCACTATCACGTGGCACGGGCAACAACCCAGAGATAACAACTCTGTTTGTTCTCGTTCTGAGCTTCCATCCTAGCTCCCTGAAAGCCTGCCTGACATCCTTGTCCCCTTTCCTACCTATGTCGTTAGTGCCAATGTGGACCACGACTTGGGGCTGCTCCCCCTCCCCCTAAGGACCCGGAAAACACGATCCGAGACATCACGTACCCTTGCACCTGGGAGGCAACATACCAAACGTGAGTCTCTCACGCTCCCACAAAATCTCCTATCTGTGCCCCTGACTATAGAGTCCCCAATTACTAATGCTCTGCTCCTCTCCCCCCTTCCCTTCTGAGCAACAGGGACAGACTCCGTGCCAGAGGCCCGTACCCCATGGCTTACCCCTGGTAAGTCCCCCCCCCCCCCACAAGTATCCAAAGCGGTATACTTGTTTCTCAGGGGAACGACCGCAGGGGATCCCTGCACTGACTGCTTTTTCCCAGTCCCTCTTACAGTTACCCACCTATCTCCAATCTTTAGTGTAACTAATTCCCTGAAGCTGCTATCTATGACCCCTTCTGCCTCCCGAATGATCCGAAGTTCTTCCAACTCCAGCTCCAGTTCCCTAACTCGGTCTTGGAGGAGCTGGAGATGGCAGCACTTCCTGCAGGTAAAATCAGCAGGGACACTAACTGCATCCCTCACCTCAAATATCCTGCAGGAGGAACATTGCCCTCCCTTCCCTGCCATTCCTCTAACTTTCTACCAAGATCTGGCTAACAACTAAATTAAATTTTTATAAAAAATAATAATATAATAAAATATGGTACTTACCTCACACCAATGGGTTTTATTCTTAGGTTAGAGGAGGAGGGCGGGTGGGAGACACTACACGTGTAGTGTCTCGGGTTTCCTCTCCACCAGAATTTATTGGTGAGGGTCTTCCCAGACGTCCGCGGGTGGACTTCCTGTTCCCGCCTAAAAAACTAATTAAAAAAAAAAAAAAATTTCTCAGCTCCTGCTGAAATTGACTAACCAGCCAGCTCCACTCCCGCCGAAATCGACTGGCCTGCCCCTGCAAAGAGAAGTGCTTTTAAAGGTTGCCTTACCTCTCAGCAGCCACTTCCGCACAGCTCCCGCTGAAACTGACTCACCAGCTGTTCTCACGCCGAAATCGACTGGCCTGCCCCTGCAAAGACAAGTGCTTTTAAAGGTTGCCTTACCTCCCAGCAACCTCCTTCCGCAATGCTCCCGCTGAAACTGACTCACCAGCTGTTCTCATGCCGAAATCGACTGGCCTGCCCCTGCAAAGACAAGTGCTTTTAAAGGTTGACTTACCTCCCAGCAACCTCCTTCCGCAATGCTCCCGCTGAAACTGACTCACCAGCTGTTCTCACGCCGAAATCGACTGGCCTGCCCCTGCAAAGACAAGTGCTTTTAAAGGTTGACTTACCTCCCAGCAACCTCCTTCCGCAATGCTCCCGCTTCTTGCATTTAGATACAAAGTTTTTAAACTTGTTTCACTGTTAAATTTTCCTACTCTTCTATAATTCATTGGTACATAAAGACACCTGTTCTGTCCCTTACTTTTAGTTTCTGGTCACCGTCCGCCACATGACTAACCTGCAATCTTACCTCCTGCTTTAAATAGTTTTCTAGTCTCCCCGACAACTGACCCTCCCCCTCCCCAATTTAGTTTAAAGCTCTATCTACAGCCCTAGTTACCTGATTCGCTAGGACTCTGGTCCCAGCATGGTTCAAATGAAGACCGTCCCTTCGGAACAAGTCCCCTCTTCCTCAGTGCTGGTGCCAATGTCCCATGAATTCGAACCCATTTCTCCGTCACCAATCTTTGAGCCACGCATTTACCTCCTTAATCTTATTGGTCCTGTGCCAATTAGATCGTGGCTCAGGAAGTAATCCAGAGATTATTACCTTTTTTGGTTCTGCTTTTTAAATTAGCTCCTAGCTGTTCATACCCGCGAAGCAAAGCCTCTGTCCTCCTTCTACCTATGTCATTGGTCCCAATGTGGACCATGACAACTGGATCTTTACCCTCCCACTCCCACGTTCCTCTGTAGCCCAGATGAGATATCCCGAACCTGAGCACCAGGCAACACAACCTTTGGGATTCTTGATCCTGGTCAAGAGAACAGTGTCTATGCCCTGAACTATACTGTCCCCGATTACGACTACATTTCTTTTCTCTCCCCCAACTTGAATGGCTCCCTGTGCCATGGTGCTGTGGTCAGCTTGCTCACCCTCCCTGCAGTCCCCGTTCCCGTCCACAAGGGAGCAAGAATCTCAAACCTGTTGGACAGGGATAAAGGCTGAGGCACCTGCAGCCCTACCTCCTAGATCCCTCTACCTGCCTCACTTGCAATCACACCCTCCTGTCCCTGACCACTGGCCGAATTTAAGTTAATTATTCCAAGGGTGTGACTGCCTCCTGGAACACAGTGTTCAGGTACCGCTTCCCCTTATGGATGTGTCGCAGTGTCCGAAGCTCAGACTCCAGCTCATCAACTTTGAGCCAGTGTTTGTCATGCAACCAACACTTACTCCAGACGTGCTCACTGGGAACCACAATGGGATCCACCAACTCCCACATCATGCAGGAACAACATATCACCTGACTCTCCATGTCTATATTATTTAATTAGTTTTTAATTTTGTTTTTAAACCCTAATTATTTATTTTATAAATTGTTTCTTTTAAATCTCTCCTTATTATCTCTGTCTGAAAGCCAATTATAAACTATTTTTACAACAATCGACAATTGTTTTACGGTTACCATTACTAAGACAATCTTCCAGATTTTAATAATCATAATAATCTTTATTAGTGTCACAAGTAAGCTTTACATTAAACCCGCAATTAAATTACTGTGAAAATCCCCTAGTCGCCACACTCTGGCGCCTGTTCGGGTACACTGAGGGAGAATTTAGAATGTCCAATTCACCTAGCAATCATGTCTTTCGGGACTTGTGGGAGTAAACCGGAGCACCCGGAGGAAACCCACGCAGCCACGGGGAGAACGGTATTAATTGAATTAAAATATCACAAGCTGCCATGGTGGACCTTGAACCCGCATCCCCAGATCATTAGCCTGGACCCTTATGATAATAATAATCGCTTATTGTCACAAGTAGGCTTCAATGAAGTTACTGTGAAAAGCCCCTAGTCGCCACATTCCGGTGCCTGTTCTGGGAGGCTGGTACGGGAATTGAACCCGCGCTGCTGGCATTGTTCTGCATTGCAAGCTAGCTATTTATCCCACTGTGCTAAACCAACCCCCTAGATTACTGGTCTAGTGATATTACCACCATAGAATCATAGGATCCCTAGAATACTGAAAGAGGCCATTCGGGCTATTGGATCTGCACTGACCCTCTGAAAGGCCTTCCCACCTAGGCCCAATCCCCCACCCTGTGCCTGGAGTCCCACCTTGGGGCAATTTAGCATGGCCTATCCACCTAATGTCCACATCTTTGGTCTGTGGGAGGAAATCGGAGCACCCGGAGGAAACCCACGCAGACACGGGAACAATATGCAAACTCCACACAGTCACCTGAGGTCAGATTTAAACCTGGGTCCCTGGCATTGTGAGGCAGCAGTGCTAACCACTGTGCTGCCCATATCCCCCATATATTTTTATATTGACCTATTTTTGCACCCCATCTAATTTCCTTTCCAGGAGAAGACTTCTCCAAGTGATAAGAATTCCAAGTGATATTTGGATAAGAGCAAGATGGGATAGAGGCCAACTTTCCTTCCCTAATTTTATCCCTAGGCCTGGGATCTTCTTGTGCACGATAACAACTGTTGCCCAGCAAATGTGCTTTCTAAACGTAAGACTGGCTTTTCACTGGATGCTATCGAAGAATTGCAATTTGTGTTAGCGATGTGTCAAATGTCAGCATAAATTATGTACAATTTCCAACACGGATACCTCATGGGCCAAGCAATTCTCACATGTCCAATAAGTAAATTAGCCACAGTCCCAGATGACCATAGGCTGCCTTTCCCATTTTTTTTATTTATTTAGAAAATATTTTATTGAGGCATTTATAATTTTAAAGTTCTAAGCAACCTTTGAGGGGGAAGAGCTGACTGGTGGCGATTTAACCTGAGGACCACCACGCCTCAGGTCAAGGTTAAGAAGGAGAGGCCTTCAAGAACAACCTCAGCCGGTACAGGAATTGAACACGCGCTGTTGGCCTTGCTCTGCATCATGAACCAGCTGTCCAGCCAACCGAGCTAAACCGACCCCCTGTTAGGGGCATGCCTCAAATGGAAATGAAGAACTTGTCTTATGAGGAACATTTGAGGACTCTGGGTCTGTACTCTTTGGAGTTTAAAAGGATGAGGGGGAGATCTTATTGAAATGTACAGGATCCTGTGAGGCCTGGATAGAGTGGACGTGGAGAGAAGGTGACTGAACAGGTAGACGAGGGTAGAGCAGTTGATGTGGTGTATATGGATTTCAGCAAAGCATTTGATAAGGTTCCCCACGGTAGGCTATTGCAAAAAATACGGAGGCTGGGGATTGAGGGTGATTTAGAGATGTGGATCAGAAATTGGCTAGCTGAAAGAAGACAGAGGGTGGTGGTTGATGGGAAATGTTCAGAATGGAGTACAGTCACAAGTGGAGTACCACAAGGATCTGTTCTGGGGCCGTTGCTGTTTGTCATTTTTATCAATGACCTAGAGGAAGGCGCAGAAGGGTGGGTGAGTAAATTTGCAGACGATACTAAAGTCGGTGGTGTTGTCGATAGTGTGGAAGGATGTAGCAGGTTACAGAGGGATATAGATAAGCTGCAGAGCTGGGCTGAGAGGTGGCAAATGGAGTTTAATGTAGAGAAGTGTGAGGTGATTCACTTTGGAAGGAATAACAGGAATGCGGAATATTTGGCTAATGGTAAAGTTCTTGAAAGTGTGGCTGAGCAGAGGGATCTAGGTGTCCATGTACATAGATCCCTGAAAGTTGCCACCCAGGTTGATAGGGTTGTGAAGAAGGCCTATGGAGTGTTGGCCTTTATTGGTAGAGGGATTGAGTTCCGGAGTCGGGAGGTCATGTTGCAGCTGTACAGAACTCTGGTCCGGCCGCATTTGGAGTATTGCGTACAGTTCTGGTCACCGCATTATAGGAAGGACGTGGAGGCTTTGGAGCGGGTGCAGAGGAGATTTACCAGGATGTTGCCTGGTATGGAGGGAAAATCTTATGAGGAAAGGCTGATGGACTTGAGGTTGTTTTCGTTGGAGAGAAGAAGGTTAAGAGGAGACTTAATAGAGGCATACAAAATGATCAGGGGGTTGGATAGGGTGGACAGTGAGAGCCTTCTCCCGCGGATGGATATGGCTGGCACGAGGGGACATAACTTTAAACTGAGGGGTAATAGATATAGGACAGAGGTCAGAGGTAGGTTCTTTACGCAAAGAGTAGTGAGGCCGTGGAATGCCCTACCTGCTACAGTAGTGAACTCGCCAACATTGAGGGCATTTAAAAGTTTATTGGATAAACATATGGATGATAATGGCATAGTGTAGGTTAGATGGCTTTTGTTTCGGTGCAACATCGTGGGCCGAAGGGCCTGTACTGCGCTGTATTGTTCTATGTTCTATGTTCTATGTTCTATGATGTTTCCACTTGTCGGAAAAACTAGAAACAGAGGACACAATCTACGACTAAAGGAGATTCTCCTATGTCTTATGGTCTTATAGAAACAAGACAAAGGGGCTTTTAGTCATCCGCAGGGAACAATCTTGCCATTTGCCAATGCAAAGTACACACATAACCAACGAGAGCAGCAGTGCGTTAACCCAGTAGAAATACCAGATGACACCGCAGTTTAGTTTTGGATTAAAATTTACATTGTTTCCTGTCATGTGTCATACCTCCCATCTGCCCTTGGGCAGGGAGATCATTGTAAGGAGCAACTAGAAACAATTAATAGCTACAACTTAAATCTTCTGACATGACGTAATAGAGAGTATATCCCACGCAGTGTAAAAGCGTTTGAGAAAATGGAGAGAGGAGCTTATTTTTTCTGAAGGTAATACCAAATATTTTTTGTTCCTTACTTCATTGCTGTGTAAACTTATATCACTAGGGAATCAGGAAACAGAATAGATTTCACATTTCAGCAACACCATTGATAATTGCCACACTACCGTGGCCCAATCTTTAACAAGTACAGTCGATGGAAGAACTGGGTGGTGCAAATAGTTTGTGCGTAGTTATTTTACTTGTCTGAGTCTGACGCCAGCCCAGCTGGGAAAATGCTCATTCTTCATATTGGATTCTAAGAGCATAAACAAAGTCAGTTTGGGTGGTCTCCAGCCAGTCATGGCGATCGCTGCTCCAAAAGATACCTCGGTGTAAAGAAAGATCAAACTACAGGATACCAGCCAGGCTGAAACTCGTCGGTGAGAAGGCGGCAAATCAGGAAGTGTGCGAATGAATTAGTGACATCCTAAGTTTTAAGAATTTGCTGTTTCTCGGAGGGAGAACGGAGTGGGCGGGAAAGGGGTCTCATCCTGGGCAGGAATGAGCACAGTCGGAAAAGGAGCTAGGAATCTTGATTCTTACTAAAGGGTCAGGGAGGAGGAATGACAGAGAAGGTGATAAATTTATAACCTGAAGAAGCAAGCAAGAAAAGTGCTTAGAATTGGCTGCAACTGCACCAGTTAAGTAAAAGGCAATAGGAAAGGCAGCAATGGAGGGAGGGAGAGAGAGAGGGGAGGATAGGTTGGAGGCTAAAGGTGAGATTATCTGGCTGATGACGAGCATTTTTTTTTGGAAAACAAGTATGTTGTAGGATGACTGGGAGGTGCAACCTGGCCTTTTGCCTCTGGCAACAGCGATTTCAGGTCCAACCCAGATTGATGAAACCCTCTTTCCTGCCTGTAGGAGTCGTAGGTGTAATGGATTTAGCTAGACTGAGCCTGTGGGCAAAATTGTCCTGGAATTGACAGAAAAGGTTTTAAGAATCAATGCAGGTGCAACACAAAAACTCCTTTTCTCCCGAAGGCATTGCCTCTTTGTCTGAGGGACATTACCGGATCTTCCGTCCTGTCATTCTCAGTTATTCTACTTCCTGAATGTGCTGAACTCGAGCTTTTTGAGCTACAATGCACAGCATGTTCTTTCTTTCCGATTGCTGCGTCACAGCTGACAGAGACGACATGACAAGCAAAGGAGTTGAGCAAAGATAATTATGGCATTTTTTTAAATAGCAAGAAACTTCACAGGAGGGTTATGAAACAAAATTTAATACCAAGTCAAATAAGGAAATATTAGGACAAGTGACTAGAAGCTTGCTCAAAGAGGTAGTCTTTAAGGAGCATCTTGAAGGAAAGAGGCAAGGAGGTGGGGAAGGTGAGGGAAGGAGGTCAGGGTCCAGGCAGTTGAAGGACAATGGTGAAACGATTAACATCATGGGGCTCGTTTAGCACAGTGAGCTATATCGCTGGTTTGTAAAATAGAACAAGGCCAGCAGCGTGGGTTCAATTCCTGTACCAGCCTCCCTGAACAGGCGCCGGAATGTGGCGACTAGGGGCGTTTCACAGCAACTTCATTGAAGCCCACTCGTGACAATAAGCGATTATTATTAAGTGCAAGAGGCCAAAGTTGGGGGATTGCAGAGATATTGGGAGCGATATGGAGCTGGAGATATGAGAAAAATAGGGACGGGCAAGGTCATGATGCAATTGAAAATAAGGAAGAGAATTTTAAAATTGAGTGAAGTACATAAAACATGAGCCAATAAGGCAGGGAGGTAACAGATCGACTTTCTGTTATGAATCTTATTTAAACGGAGAAAGTCTGTGGGGAACATCAGCATGGATTTGGCGGTCCTCGTGCATAAATCACAAAGGTTAGGATGTGAGTACAGCAGGGAGCTGGAAAGGCAAATGGAATGTTAGTCTTTATTTCAAAGGGAATGGAGTATAAAAATAGGAAAGTCTTGCTAAAACCAGACAAGGCACTAGTTTTTTCCCCTTTATTTGTTTATAGCAAATAATGTGGGCCTCGCTGGCTGGGCCAGCATTTATTGCCCATCCCTGAGGGCATTTAAGAGTCAGCCACATAATAATAATAATAGTCTTTATTATTGTCACAAGGAGCTTACATTAATACTGCAATGAAGTTACTGTGAAAATCCTCATGTTGTGGGTCTGGAGTCACATGTAGGCCAGACCCGGTAAGGATGGCAGATTTCCTTCCTTAAAGAACGTTATTGAACCAGATGGGCTTGTATGACAATCGACAATAGCCATGATTTATACTTTTATTTCCAGATTTTTATTGAATTTAAATTCCACCATCTGCCATGACGGATTACCCTGGGTCTCTGGACTACTAATCCAGCAACAATGCCACTGCCTCCCCAGGTCTAGACCACACCTGGAATACTGTAACAGTTTTGGTCCTCTTTACCTCAGGAAAGATATATTGGCTTTGGAGGCAGTCCAGAGAAGGTTCAGTGGGTTGGTCCCGGGTCTGAAGGGATTTTCTGATGAGGAGAGGTTGAGTAGGTATGGCCTGTACTCAGTGGAGTTTACTAGGTCAATTACTAGGGGGCATAGGTTTAAAGTGAGAGGGGCAAGGTTTAGAGGAGATGTACGAGGCATGTTTTTTACGCAGAGGGTAGTGGGTGCCTGGAACTCGCTACCGGAGGAGGTAGTGGAAGCAGGGGCGATAGTGACATTTAAGGGGCATCTTGACAAATACATGAATAGGATGGGAATAGAGGGATACGGACCCCGGAAGTGTAGAAGATTTTAGTTTAGACGGGCAGCATGATCGGCACGGGCTTGGAGGGCCGAAGGGCCTGTTCCTGTGCTGTACATTTCTTTGTTCTTTGTTCTTTGTTTAGAAGAATGAGGGTAAACTTATTGAGACATATAGAATTAACAGGGGGATTAAACATTAGTTGGTGGGGGGGTGGGGGGGAGGGGGGCTGTGTAGATTAAGGGTGACTACGGGTAATCCCTGATTCCTTTTTGTCATTTGTTTATGTAAACATGCGGGATGATGTTTGGGGGTTGGTGGGTAGATGGGATCGTTGTTATTATGGGGATTGACATATCTTGCTGATTATTGTTTATTGTTGATGGGTGTAAATGTGGGAGAAAATGTGAAAAAGGAGGAGAATAAAAATATATTGAGAGAGTAAATGCTGAGAGGTTGTTCTCCCTTGTGGGAGAGGCTGGGAGCAGAGGCATAATCTTGGAGTAAGCGGTTGCCATTTTAAGGCCGAGATGAGGAATTTCTTCTCTCAGAGGATAGTGAATCTGTGGAACTTTTTACTGCAGAGAGCTGTAGAGGCTGGGTCGTTAAGTATGCCAAGGCTGAATAGACAGATTTTTAACCAGTAAGGGAATCAAGAGTTATGGGCAGAAGGCGGGAATGTGGAGTTGAGGATTATCACAGCAGGTCAGTCATGATTTCATTGAATGGTGGAGCAGACTCAATGGGCCGAATGGCCTACATCTCCCATGTTTTATGGTTTTATGTACTTCACTCAAATTTCCAGCCTGTTGATGGAATTGGGTGGGGTGTATAATCTGTTACTGCCATTTAGTGTGTGTGTGTTATTATTTAATTTGATCTCCACTAAGTGTGAGTAAGTTTTTTGACTCTTGAGAGCTTTGCATTGCACTTCATCAAGGCCATGCTTTTAACTGAGGGTAGGAGCAATCACGTGACGAAGGGTAAGGGCCGGGGTGGGTGAAGAGTTTGCATGTTCTTGGAGTGTTTTGAATTTGTGACAATTATTCAGACCAAATCCAGCAGGGATTACTGCCAGCCTGACAGATGTAAGGGGCTGAGGAGTGAATGTTTGAACAGCAGGGTGTCCCAACACTGGGGACACTACGGGATGATCCCTGACAGATGGGCTAGTAGCAAGAAGAAGGATGGAGGAATGGCAGTGGGAAGGGAAGTAGGCAGTGGCAATTGGGAGAAGGGGAAATGTAAAATAGGGAGCAAAGGATGTCCAAGGCCATTGCTGCATCTCCAGGCTGACAAGGAAACATTAATTTAAAAAAACATCAGAATATAAGAAATGAAAACAGAAGTAGGCCATTGTGTTCCTCGAAGCTGTTCAACCAGTCAACCGGATCACAACTGATGTGACTAATATCCACTAATGTAGTGACTAATGTAGCTCTGTAGAGTCTCCTGGTAAAGCTGATAAACATCTGCGTGGTCAAGTTTATTTTTGCCCCTCTTCTCCTTCTTCCCCTCCTCTCACTGGTCAAAGGGTCCACAGCCGTCACCCTCCCGATGCCACATTTAGTGAGACAAATGATGCCATCAAACTATTCAACTGGAGAAGGAATCATGACCCACTGTGGCTGTTTCCTCACCCGATGTCCGTGCACATGCACTTTTTACCAAGAGCTACTGAGGTAAAATCCCGAATTTATACAGCATCTTTAACACACTGAAAATGCGCCAAAATGTGCACCATTAGGCAACATTTGACACCAAAGCATCTAAGGGGGTGTCAGCGGAGGTGGGTTTTAAGGATTATTTTACGAAAGAAGCCAAGAGATGAAGAGGTTTCACAGAATCGCACAATTGTTATGGTACAAAGAGACCATTAGGTCCATCGTGTTTGCCTCTGAACCCATTACCGTCTGATTCAAAGGGAGGGAATAGCAGAGTAAGGCCGAGCACTGAAGATATGACTAAAAGAAATTGAGGGGCACACAAGAGACCAGAATTGGGGAATCGGAGAGATCGTGGAGGGTTTTAAGGCTTAAGGAGGTTGCCTGGTGAGATCTCCCATTTGCTGACAGGACAACGAAAACTGTCTGACTCCTCTGCAACTTCAGAGCTTACTCCGAACCAGCATATTAGCTGTACCAGCTGTCATGCCTGCGCCCCAGGCTGCAAGATGACACGCGGACTCGGCAGAACAAACACAAAAAGGGAAAAGAAATCTTCTCCGCATTTTAAAACATCTCACAATTGCATGGCACCTTTCATGACCTCAGGATGTCCTTAAGGGCAGCACGGCAGCATTGTGGATAGCACAATTGCTTCACAGCTCCAGGGTCCCAGGTTCGATTCCGGCTTGGGTCACTGTCTGTGCGGAGTCTGCACATCCTCCCCGTGTGTGCGTGGGTTTCCTCCGGGTGCTCCGGTTTCCTCCCACAGTCCAAAGATGTGCAGGTTAGGTGGATTGGCCATGATAAATTGCCCTTAGTGTCCAAAATTGCCCTTAGTGTTGGGTGGGGTTACTGGGTTATGGGGATGGGGTGGAGGTGTGGACCTTGGGTAGGGTGCTCTTTCCAAGAGCCGGTGCAGACTCGATGGGCTGAATGGCCTCCTTCTGCACTGTAAATTCTATGTTAAGCATTTCTCATGATGTGAATACTCATGAAATGTGGTCACTGTAGTAATGTAGGAGCTGTGGCCACCGGTCCGTGCACAGCACAATCTCACTAACATCAATGTGACGATCACCAGGTAATCTGCTTGTTAGATGAGGGATAATTGACAGTCGGACACCAAGGAGAACGCCGCTACTCTTCTTCAAAGTAGCGTCATTCGATATTTTATATCCACCTGAGTCTTTGAAACTCTCTTCCTGAATCGGCGGTGGACCAGTCTTTGAATATTTTTAAGGCAATGGTGTATAGATTCCTGATGAGCAAGGGGGGGAGATGAAAGGTTATCGGGGTTGAGGTCACAATCAGATCAGCCACGATCCTAATGAATGGCCAAACAGGCGCGAGGGGCCGAGTGGCCAGTCTGTACGTTCTGTGATACAGTTGAGAGTGCGTGCTGAGTTAGGACAAGATCGAGCCCCGCTGTGGCAGTGTTTCCACAAATGCCCACATTCTAGTTTCACTTATGAAGAACGTTCACTGGTAAATCTGGTTGGGAAGCCAATTCTGGTGGAAGCCGGTAGTCAGGATCTTCAGGGGAAAGAGGAAAGAGGAGAAAGTCTACTGAAAAGAAACAGAAATTCCCCATCAGGGTGAAAGGACAGGAGGATGCAACAGAAATAAATAGCAACAACATTTACAGTGTTCCCATTAACCGCCCGCTGCAGGTTTAATAGAACGGGGAATGAAATTTAATATTGAGCTGCATTTTAGCTTTCTCAGGAGATACTGCTGAAACTGCTCATCAACTCCAGTAAATGCCATGGTATAAAGCAAATAAATCAGTACGGAGAGTGGTTCCTAGGAAACGAGCCACTTTCTGACATTTGCATTACTTTGGCCACAACCCCAGGAGTTTGATGGTCTGTGTGTGCAACCCTGCTCTGGAATATTGCTGATGTAAACTACTTATTCCATCAATATCAGGATATTATATATTTGTGTGGCTTCACTTAGGCTTCTCAATTTAAAAGACGCAAAATGTCAGTTTCAATATCACATCGCCGACTGTGATCTCATGAAGAGATTCTTGAAATTCCTTGTAGTCTTTGTGTGGCACTGTGTTAACATCAAGGTGTGTCAACTCTTTACCCAGACAGTACAGTAATAAGAATGTGAAACTCACTACCACAGGGAATAGTTGAAGGAAATAGCACAGATACACTTAAAAGAAAACTGGATAAGTACATGACGGAAGAATGGATGGAAGTATATGATGATGGAATGAGGTGAAATCGGATGGCTGGTCGTTCACATGTGACATGTGTTACAATCCCAGTTGATGTTATAACTGAACGGGAAGATCGCAGAATGGAACCCTGGCTCAAAAAACCTTTTTATTTTTAAAAATAGAACGTGGAGGGACAGAGTCACAGGACCGCTAATTTGCTTTAATAATAGAAGAGAAAACATTTATTAAACATGAAAAAATTGGTTTATGACACAACATGTCTATACTATCCCCTTAGTTTAACAATTACACACAGGTTTTAGGATTAGCACGGATTACAAAATGAATTTTAATCTACAATGGTCTCATCAACACAAAGTCCCTTTTAAGCGCACAAGATGACTGTAGGCAAATACACTCTCTCTAGTCTGAAACCTAAGTGAATGTTTGTGGATGTCTTCTCAGAATTGCCCCAGAAGATTGTCACATGAGAGTTTCCAAACTTCACTCCCAAAACATGCTTTAAAATCTTCTTTTATAATTCTTTCAGGATGTAATTAATAGAGTTGATGAATGGCAGCCAGTGGATGTGATTTATTTGGACTTCCAGAAGGCTTTTGACAATGTCCCCACATAAGGGTTTAGCAAAATTCCGCTCAAGAGTTTACTGTGTAAAATTAAAGTGCACAGGATTTGGAGTAGTGTATTGAGATGGATAGAAAACTGGTTGGCAGACGGGAAACAAAGAGTAGGAATAAATGGGTCTTTTCCCAAATGATAAGCAGTGACAGCTGTTGTACTGCTGGGATCGGTGCTAGGACCCCAGCTATTCACAATATATATTAATGATTTAGATGAGGGAACGAAATGTAATATCTCCAAATTTGCAGATGACACAAAGCTGGGTGGGAGGGTGAGCTGTGAGGAGGATGCAGAGATCCTTCAGTGTAATTTGAGTGTCTGGGCAAATGAATGGCAGATGCAGTATAGTTTGGAGAAATATGAGGTTATCCATTCTGGTAGCAAAAACGGAAAGGCAGATTATTATCTGAATGGTCATAAATTAGGAGAGGGGAATGAGCAACAAGACCCCGGTGTTCTTGTGCACCAATCACTGAAGATAAGCATGCAGGTGCAGCAGGCAGTCAAGAAGGCAAATGGTATGTTGGCCTTCATTGCGAGAGGATTCGAGTACCAGAGCAGGGGTGTCTTGCTGCAATTAGACAGGGGCTTGGTGAGGCCTCACCTGGAATGTTGTGTGTAGTTTTGGTCTCCTTATCTGAGGAAGGATATTCTTGCTCTAGAGGGAGTGCAGCGAAGGTTTACCTGACGGATTCCTGGGATGGCGGGACTGACGTATGAGGAGAGATTGAATCGGTTAGGCTTGTATTCGCTTGAGTTCGGATGAATGAGGCGGGAATCTCACAGAAACCTATAGAATTCTAACAGGACTGGACAGGGTAGATGCAGAAAGGATGAGAAGATGTTTATTCACCCAGAGAGGAGTCGGCTTCTGGAATTTGTTACCACAGAAAGCAGTTGAGGCCAAATCATTGTATGTTTTCATGAAGCAGTTAGATGTAGCACCAAAAGAATTCAGAGGGAAGGTGGGATCAGGTTATTGAATTGGATGATCAACCATGATCATAATGAATGGTGAAGCAAATTTGAAGGGCCAATTGGCCTCCTCCCCGCTTGTATTTTCTATATTTCTATCATTATGCTTTCCCTTAGCGGTTTGCATTCCGAAATCCAGACCATGTTTTCCAAATGACACTTATAAACAAAGCTTTCACTCTACTTTTAACAGTGAATCCAGTCCAGGATTTTACACCAACCCCTTTATGATTTCTTTGTCTTGACTGCTGTGCAAATCATTCAAATTGCTTTAACTCTCGATTCCCAGATTGTATTAAAATGGCATCAGACATTTGATTTATCTTTGAAGACCGCTGTCCTAATTTAAATTTGGTTACTGCTATTGATTCTTTACGTCAGAACAGTTTGTTTAATGCCTTAAGCTATTGAGTAAAGACAATTACGGTCAAGGGTGACGCCCGGGTTCCTGCAGCTTTGTGCGAGAGGAATTTTTAAGTGGGGTAAAGGTCGCCCTGCAGATGACCTGCCTACTTACTGGGATGCTGCAGTGCAGTGATCTGCCTGGCCCCACCCCCCCAACCATCTTCCCCCCCAAATTATAACAAAAAAAAGTGAAGACAGAACAGTTTGTTTACTCTTCCTTGAATTCTTCTGAACAATACCTTGGCCTCTGTTCACTTAACTCCAGTCATCTTAGACATTCTTTCTGGCCCAGCTCCCTGGTTGTTTGGAGTGTAACTTGTACTTTAGGGAGCTGTCTCTTTGCAGCTCCCTGTCCAATCTTTCTTTTGGCAGTGTTGAGAGATGTCCGCGTCCTGTCTCCAACTGCTCACAAATTCAGTTAAAACTAAAACTTAAAAACGTTGTTTATCCTTACAAGGGTCTCCAATTGCTAAGCAACCCCTGCTAGTTTTATTTATTCTTCATGCTGTAATCCTGTCTAAGCACAATAGATTCACATTTGGAATTGAAACCAACACCCACACATACAAACACCTTTGTCTAGCATGAATCTAACTATAGATTTTACCCTTCCAGGCACAGAAACATTAAATTAACCCTTAAAACAAATATAAATCCCTTAAAACTACCTTTTGTTTTCCTTGCACATAGCGCAGACCAATCATATCGAATGGCCTCCTTGTGTTGTAATTTCCTTGAAATTCTATTTCTATGTACATAGGTGGAGATGAGCAAAAGAAAGCTTTTCTGTGCCTCCTTGGTATATTTGAGAACTTAGATTCATACAAGGAAGCATAAAACTCATCTAGTCTTTCCGCATTGTATTTTCCCTTGACGTTGGTACCTTAATATTAGAACATGTTCTAAGTCAGCCTTCCTGTTATATTCTTGCACTGGCGGCCCGTGTAGCTCACTTGGCTGGACAGCTGGTTTGCGATGTAGAGCAAGGCTGGCAGCGTAAATTCAATTCCCATATCGACTGAGGTTAACCTTGGCTCTTGTCTGAGGTGTGGTGATCCGTAGGTTAAATCCACGGTCAGTACCCAGATCTGTTCACCAGTCAGCTCTCCCCCTCAAAGAGGAGAAGCTCTATGGTTACCTGGGACTATGACATTATTCCAAATTCTTGCACACTTTGGCTCTCCAGAATGTTCACAGCATTATGATGTCAGCAATTTACCAGAAACGTATCTCTTACTTTTTCCTGATTCCGGGGTATTAAGGAACAGTGGAACAGAGCTGGAGCAGGTTAAATGAAGCCAGAATATTGAGGTCCCAGAATACAATTATTTAGGTCCCTAAATGATAGAACAGTATCTGATGTCCTGACCTAATTAAATCTACATCGCATCTGACAGATGGCATCCTTGACAGTGCAGCATGCCCTCATACTGCACGGGAACATCAGCCTTAGGATTTGTGCTCAAGTCCTGGTGTGAGACGTGAGACCAGAACATCCTGCCCCGTCGGCAACAGTTCCTCCGACAGAGCCACAGCTGACGTGGGAGTTCTGTTCCTCCACACCTCCCCCCCCCCCCCCCCCCCCCCACCCCCCTCCTGGGATGCATCCAGGATCCATCCAGTCAGATGGAAGCACTTGTTAAAAGGTCACTGAAATTGCTTGTGGACACCTTCACAGATGCATATACAGGGTCCCGCTGCAGGTATTGCAGCATTTCTGCTTCTATATTCCAATCCCAAATCCACCAGGAGAATTGTAGGTCAGGGTTTTGTTGGGGGCACAGATTTGCTACCCTCTGGTTCTTTTTCCGATGACCGTAACTTGGTATTCTCTGATTACCAACCCCCCTGTCCCTTTTTCTTTAAACCTAATCAATACCCTTTATGATTTTGAACACTTCTATTAAATCTACCCTTCAGCATCTCTGGCCTCAGAAGAAGGATCCCAGCCTCTTTCATTTCCCCCATTTAACTGAAGCTCCCTCACCCTTGGTACCATTATAAATGTAGCTGTAAGGAAAATACTGGGGAAAAAAATTGTCAGGATGTACACACACCCAGATGCAAGTTTAAAAAAAAATAGATTAAAGATATATAACCATTATGGTGGGTAATGACACCCCGTGTACTGCTCTACCAATGCAGCATTTCCTGCTGTGTGCTGTTAGGAACATAGGGACATGTGTAGGCCATTGAGCCTCTGCTCTGCCAGACAATGAGATCAATCGGTGGCCCAACTCCATACACCTGTCTTTGTCCCATATCCTTTAATATCTCTGCTTAACAAAAAATTATCCATCTCAGATTAAACATTAACTGTTCCAGCTTCAATTACTGTTTGTGGGAGAGAGTTCCGAACCTCTATCACCCTTTGAGTGAAGAAGTTCATCCTAACATCAGTCCTGAATGGTTTCGCCCTAATCTTTAGACTATGCCCTCTAGTTTTAGAATCTCGAAACAGTGGAAACAGTATATTATTATCTGCCCTGTCTTTCTTGACGACTTGTTAATATCTTGACGACTTCGACCAGATTGGCCATTAATCTTGTAAATTTTAGGGCGCGATTTTCCCACCTTGTTGCGTCTGGCGCCAATCCCGTTGCGCTGGGTGCATAGCGGGTGAGGCCAAAAATGGGTTTTACACCAGGTGCCGATATTCCTGACCGCACCGATCAGGCCTCACATCGGCGTAAATTAGTACTGGTCTCCAGAAACGGAAACCAGACGTGATGATCACGCCTGGGGGCTCAGAGGCCATTGGAGCCATCGGGTGGCCGGGGACAGGACAGTGCACCTGGCACCCAGGCATTGTCAATCTGGCACCCTGGCAGTGCCAATCAGCAACTCTCAACTTCACTTTGAGATCTGGGGAACTGGTCTTGCCGGTATCTTTAGTTCCCCACTGCATAAAATATTGGGATTTTCCAGCAAGAAATTGCTTATACTCTAGTCCTCCAGATATGAACCCATTCGCCTTGATTAATTTCTGCATTTGTTTGCAGCATTTTAAAGATCAATGCAACTGCACCCCAGGTTTTTTGGACATCGCTGAATTTGGCTTCATACCAGCTAGAAAGTACACAGATCTATCCTTTCTTCGTCCAAAAAGGAGAACTACGCACTTGCGTTTTAAAAATAAATTTAGAGGACCCAATTTTTTTTTTTTTCAATTAAGGGGCAACTTAGCGTGGCCAATCCACCTACCCTGCACATCTTTGGGTTGTGGGGGTGAAACCCACGCAGACACGGGAAGAATGTGCAAACTCCACACGGACAGTGACCCGGGGCTGGGATCGAACCTGGGACCTCAGCGCTGTGAGGCAGCAGTGCTAACCACTGCGCCACCGTGCCGCCCCAACCTCACACTTGCTAACGTTGAAATCCGTCTGCCACAGTTCTGCCCACTCATCTAACAAGTTTATCTGAACAAGTACAGCAGCTATAGTTTTCCTTGCATCATTCGAGGAACTGAGAGGAACGGAATGCTGGTCATACCTGCTTGAAAGTGAGCATCAGACAGGAGCTGGTTATAGTGCCAAGGAGCCTTCCAACATTCACTGTATGGGCCTGCACAGGAAAGATCTTAAGACCATAAGACATAGGAGCAGAATAAGGCCATTCGGCCCATCGAGTCTGCTCCGCCATTCAATCATGGCTGATATTTTTCTCATCCCCATTCTCCTGCTTTCTCCCAATAACCCCTGATCCCCTAATTAATCAAGAACCTATCTATCTCTGTCTTAAAGACACTCAGTGATTTGGCCTCCACAGCTTTCTGCAGCAGAGTTCCATAGATTCACCACACTCCGGCTGAAGAAATTCCTCCTCATCTCTGTTTTAAAGGACCGTGCCTTTAGTCGAAGGCTGTGGCCTTGGGTTCTAGTTTTTCCTCCTGGTGGAAACATCCTCTCCGCGTCCACTCTATCTAGGCCTCTCAGTATCCTGTAAGTTTCAATATGATCCCCCCCCCCCGCCCTCATCATTTTAAACTCCAAAGAATGCAGACCCAGAGTCCTCAACCGCTCCTCATACGACAAGCTCTTCATTCCAGGAATCATTCTTGTGAACCTCCTCTGGACATTTTCCAAGGCTTGAACATCCTTCCTTAGATACGGGGCCCCAAACAGCTCACAATACTCCAAATGGGGTCTGACCAGAGCCTTATACAGCCTCAGAAGTACATTCCTGCTCTTGTATTCTGGTCCTCTTGACATGAATGCTAACATTACATTTGCCTTCCTAACTGGCGACTGAACCTGCACGTTAACCTTAAGAGAACCTTGAACAAGGACTCCCAAGTCCCTTTGCGCTTCTGATTTCTTCAGCCTTTTCCCATTTAGAAACTCGTCTATACCTCCATTCTTCCTACCAAAGTGCAAAAGTTTACACTTTTCCACATTGTATTCCATCTGCCACTTCACTGCCCACTCTCCTACCCTGTCCAAGTCCTTCTGCAGTCTGCCTGCTTCCTCAATACTACCTGCCCCTCTGCGTATCTTTATATCATCTGCAAACTTAGTAACAGTGCCTTCAGTTCCTGCCTTCAGATCATGGAATTTAAGAAGGAGTTTGCACAGGCCCCTGGAAAGAGCACCCTACTCAAGCCCACACCTCCACCCCTTCCCCGTAATCCAGAAACCCCACCCAAACCAACCTTTTTGGACACTAAGGGCAATTTAACATGGCCAAACCAGCTAACATTTTTGGATGGTGGGAGGAAACCGGAGCACCCGGAGGAAACCCACGCAGACTCGGGAAGAGCGTGCAGACTCCGTACAGGCAGTGATCCAGGCTAGCAATCAAACCCGGAACCCTGGAGCTGTGGAGCAACTGTGCTAACCACTGTGCTCCGTGCCGCCAGATCTTCCAGATCATTAATGTATATTGTAAAACGTTGTGGTCCCAGCACAGACCCCTGAGACACACCACTAGTCACCGGCTGCCATCCTGAAAATGACCCCTTTATCCCCACACTCTGCATTTTGCCAGTCAGCCAATCCTCTATCCATGCCAGGATCTTACCCTTAACACCATGGGCTCTTAACTTATTCAACAGCCTCCCATATGGAACTTTATCAAAGGCCTTCTGGAAATCTAAATAGATCACATCCACTGGATCTCCTTTGTCTAACTTCCTTGTTACATCCTCGAAGAATTCTAACAGATTTGTCAGGCACGTCCTCCCCTTGACGAAGTCGTGCTGACTCAGTCCTATTTTACCATGCACTTCCAAGTACTCTGCAATTTCATCTTTAATAACAGACGCTGAAATCTTACCAATGACCAAAGTCAGGCTAACCGGCCTATAATTTCCCGTCTTCTGCCTACCTCCCTTTTTAAACAATGGTGTTACATTAGCCACTTTCCAGTTCTCTGGGACCCTCCCTGCCTCCAGTAATTCCTGAAAGATCACCACCAATGTCTCCACAATCTACTCAGCTATCTCCTTTAGAACCCTGGGGCATAGTCTATCCGGTCCAGGTGATTTATCCACCTTCAGACCTTTCCGTTTCCTCAGAACCTACTCCTTAGTGATGGTCACTGCACTCACCTCTGCCCTCTGATTCTCCTCGAGCTCTGGCATCCCACTGGTGTCTTCCACCGTGAAGACTGATGCAAAGTAACTATTCAGTTCCTCTGCCGTTTTCCTATTACAATTCTCCAGTATCATTTTCCAGTGGTTCAATGTCTTATTTTTGCCTCTCTTTAAAAAAATATATATTTTATTAAAGTTTTCAAACATAATTTTTTCCCTTACAAATCAACAAAAATGGTAGCATGATACCTGCTATATATTGTTTAAATAATATAGTAAACTAACCAAATAACATGAAGTAATGCTCCCCCACCCCCTCTCCCCATCTAGAACACAAACAATTTCTCCCCCCTCCCCGGCCCCCCCCCCCCTCCCCCCCTGCTGGGCTGCTGCTATCTTCCCCCTAACGTTCCGCTAGATAGTCGAGGAATGGTTGCCACTGCCTGGTGAACCCTTGCTCCGATCCTCTCAGCGCAAACTTCATCCGCTCCATTTTTATGAACCCCACCATATTGTTTATCCAGGTCTCCAGGCCGGGGGGTTTCGCTTCCTTCCACTTGAGTAAAATCCTACGCCGGGCTACTAGGGACGCAAAGGCCACAACATCGGCCTCTCTCGCCTCCTGCACTCCCAGCTCATCCGCTACCCCGAATATAGCTAACCCCCAGCCTGGCTTGACCCGGACCTTCACCACCTTCGACATCACTCCCGCCACTCCCCTCCAATACCCCTCCAGTGCCGGACATGACCAAAACATGTGTGTGGTTCGCCGGGCTTCCCCCGCACCTCCCACACTTGTCCTCCACTCCGAAGAACCTGCTCAACCTCGCTCCCGTTATGTGTGCTCTATGCAGCACCTTAAATTGGATCAGGCTAAGCCTGGCACACGAGGAAGAGGAATTTACCCTGCTTAGGGCATGCCCACAAACACTCCTCAATCTCCTCCCCGAGCTCTTCTTCCCATTTTCCCTTCAGTTCGTCCACCAGCTCCTCCCCCTCTTCTCTGATCTCCCGGTCTATCTCGGACACTTTGCCCTCCCCGACCCACCCCCCCGAAAGCACCCTGTCCTGGATCCCTTGTGTCGGGAGCAGCGGAAATTCCCTCACCAGTTGTCTCGTGAACGCTCTCACCTGCAGAAACCTAAAGGTATTTCCCAGGGGCAGCTCATACTTTTCCTCAAGCGTTCCCAAACTCGCAAACGTCCCATCTATAAATAAGTCTCCCACTCTCCTGATTCCTGCCCGGTGCCAGCCCTGGAATCCTCCGTCCTATTTTTGCCTCTTTTATAGATTGGAAAAGACTCTTGCTATCTTGTTTTATATTACCAGCTAGATTACATTGCATCTTCTCCCTCCTTGTTTCTGCTCGCTTTTCAAGGCTTCCCACTAATCCTCGCCAATTTGTATGCTTTTTCTTTTACTTTTATGATGTTCTTGACTTCCCTTGTCTACCATGGATGCCTTGTCCTCTCCTTAGCATATTTCCTCCTCCTTGGGATGAATTTCTGTTGTGCCTCCCGAATAACTCCCCAAGACACCTGCCATTGCTGTTCCACTGTCTTCCCTGCTCGGCTCCTTTTCCAATCAACTCTGGCTAGCTCCTCCCTCATGTCTTTGTAGTTACCCTTATTTAATTGTAATACCATTACATTTGATTCCAGCTTCTCCCTCTCAAACACAGTGTAAATTATAACATATGTGGTCACTGCTCCCTAAGGGTTCCTTCATCTTAAGTTGCCTAATCGAGTCTGCCTCATTACACATCACCAAATCCAGAATTGCCTGTTCCCTAGTAGGCTCTGTCACAAGCTGCTCCAAAAAAACATCTCTTAGACATTCCACAAATTCCATTTCTTGGGATCCACTACCAGCCTGATTTTCCCAGTCCACCTGCATATTGAAGTCCCCCATGATTATTGTAATATTGCCTTAATTAGAAGCTTTTTCTATCTCCTGATTTATTTTCTGCCCCATATCCTGACTACTGCTAGGGGATCTGTACATAATCCCATCAGGGTCTTTTTACCTTTGCGTTTCCTCACCTCTACCCACACAGATTCTATGTTTTCCGATCCTATATTGCTCCATGTTATCGATTTAATTTAATTCCTTACTAACAATTCAATCCGCCCCCTTTGCCCATCTGCCTGTCCTTTCGATAGGACACATATCCTTGGATATTTAGATCCCAGCCCTGATCCCCTTGCAGCCAATTTCAATGTGTGGAACAAGCTCATTTACCTTATTCCGTAGGGCTGTTGTGTGACTGATACTCACGAATTGCCAGCAGGCATGATACCAGATCTCAGCAAGAAGCAACACATTCAGGCAAGCAAATGAGAAAAACAGTGAAACAATTAAGAGTTGACATGACTTTCCGAAGAATAATGTTTCAAAACGGAAGTGAAAAAAAGCTTTGAGATTCCAGCGTATCTATTGGGAAAACCACAAAGCAAATCAAAGCTGCAGTGATCTTGTAAATAATCTGAAATGCACATTTGCCCTGTGCGGCCCTCAATGTCCCACTCTCCTAACACGACGGCCACATCTCGAGAAATGTCTCCCTCTTGAATTACTCCTAATGGAATGCCTGGAACAGGTCATGGACTAGATGAGGAGTCCCATGGACTGGATATCACCTGTGGCCTGTAGTTTGCCTTCTCTTGCTTTAGACGTTCATCCACACCAAACTAAAGGTGGGCATTAAATACCTGAGTTGCCAACATCCCAAGACAGAAGCAAGTGAAGGCCAGTTCCATGGGTCATCTGTAAAATACTTGGCATAAAGCCCCTAATGGGCAAATGGGCAGCACAGTGGCACAGTGCAGCCTCACAGGTTCAATTCAACCTTGGGTGACTGCGTGGAGTTTGCACGCTCTCCCCATGTCTGTGTGGGTTTCCGCCGATCCTCCGGTTTTGTCCCACAGTCTAAAGATGTGCAGGTTAGGTGGATTGGCCATGATCAATGGGTGGAGTTATGGTGATAGGGCGGTGGAGTGGGCCCAGGCAGCGTGCTCTTTTGGAGCATTGCTGCAGACTCGATGGACAGAGTGGCCTCTTTGTGCATGGTAGGGATTCTACAGGGATTCTAATGGCTCTGGAGTGGAGATGGTCGATAGCAAGTCCCTGGGGGTCACCATCACCAACAGTCTGTCCTGGTCCACTCACGTTGATGCAACAGTCAAGAAGGCCCAACAACGTCTCTACTTCCTACAGAAGCTAAAGAAATTCGGCATTTCTACATTGACTCTCTCAAACTTCTACAGATATGCGATAGAGAGCATCCTATCCGGCTGCATCACAGCCTGGTATGGTAACTGCTCGATTCAAGATCGCAAGAAACTGCAGAGTGTGGTGAACTCAGCCCAATGCATCACACAAGCTTGCCACCCCCACATTTATTCTGTAAAGACCTCTCGCTGCCTCAGGAAGGCAGACAGCATTATCAGAGACCCCTCCCACCCAGGCATTGTCTTCTTCCAGACCATTCCATCAGGCAGAAGATACAGAAGTCTGAAGACCCGCACATCCAGACATAGGAATAGCATCTTCCCCACAGTTACAAGACTCCTCAACGACTCCCCCTCGGACTGATCTGTTCCGTGTAAGAACCCTATTCACGACGCCCTATGCTGCTCTTGCTCATGTATTTGCTTTGTTTGGCCCCTTGTTCCGCACTGTAACCAATCACTGTTTGTCAATGTACCATTTGTCAATGTACTCTGTTGATTATTCTTTTTGTCTACTATGTACGTATTGTGTACGTTCCCTCGGCTGCAGAAAAATACTTTTCACTCTACTTCGGTACATGTGACAATAAAATCAAATCAAATCTATTGAAATTGAAAATAATAATAGTGAGAAACAGGATTGTCAAATCAATGCCTGGGATTAAGTAGATTTATTGAGGCAGTGATGGGAGTTTCGATTCAAGGTTTTACGATGATGAATTAATTTCTTCAGTTTATCATCTCAACTCAGGTGTCAGTCGGTATCACTTTGAGTCTGAGTTAGAAGATTGTGGGGGGTCAAACCACGTCCAGTGACCTGAGCACACAACCCATTTGGACTCTCCAGAGATAGCATTGAGGGAGTGCTTTACTGTCAGAGCTGCATAGCTTTAGTTGTGAGATTCGGTCTAAGATGGACGGAGGGTATCCCAAGAGTTGAGTTTGATGAAGAGCATGCAAGCTTTCTCTGGTATCTTAGACAATGGCCAGAATTCGCTGGCTGTTGGGATTAATTTTTTCCCGCCATCAGCGCATCCCTGCCTGTGGGTTTCCTGGCGGCATGAGATGGCTTCATTGGGAGTGCCCATTGACAAGCGGCGGGAGTACAGAAACCCACTTCCAATGCATGGTGCGCCAATGAAAAACACGCATCTGGGGGGATGGCGCGGCCAGAGAATCCTCAGAGAGCATCTAGTCATTTAGTTCTATGGTGTTTTGAGACTAGTTGTCTGCAAATGGCTACGTGTTTTGCTGTATTACAGCAGTGCTCTTGATCAGTATTTCATTGGCTGTTACAGCACTTGGGGACATCTTTTTTTAAAATTAAATATTTTTATTCTCCTCCTTTTCACATTTTCTCCCACATTTACACCCATCAACAATAAACAATAATCAGCAAGATATGTCAATCCCCTCCACCCACCAACCCCCAAACATCAGCCCGCATGTTTACATAAACAAATGACAAAAAGGAATCAGGGATTACCCATCGTCACCCTTAATCTACACAGCCCCCCTCCCCCCCACCCCACCCCCCCCCACCCACCCCCCCAACTAATGTTCGATGTTATCCAGTTCTTGAAAGTGCATAATAAATAGTGCCCATGACTTGTAGAACCCCTCCGAGCTTCCCCTCAGTTCGAACTTAACCTTCTCAAGGGTCAAGTATTCCAACAGGTCCCCCCGCCATGCCAGGGCACTGGGTGGAGAGGCTGCTCTCCATCCCAGCAGGATCCGCCTTCGGGCGATCAACGAAGGCAGATATGAAATCTGCCTCCGCTCCCGTTTCCAACCCTGGCTGGTCCGACACCCCGAATATGGCCTCCTGGGGACCCGGGTCCAGTTTCACACGCACCACCTTGGAAATTACCTGAAACACCTCCTTCCAGTACTCCCCTAGCTTTGGACAGGACCAAAACATAGGAACGTGATTCGCAGGCCCACCCCCCGGCAACGCACACACAAATCCTCTTCTCCTTCAAAAAATCGGCTCATCCTCGCCCTCGTGAGGTGCGCTCTATATACCACCTTCAGCTGTATCAGCCCCAACCTCGCACATGAGGTGGAGGCATTCACTCTCCGGAGCACCTCACACCAGACCCCCTCCTCTATAACCTCTCCCAGCTCTTCCTCCCACTTTGCTTTGATCCCTTCCAGTGGTGCTTTATCCTCTTCCAGAATAGCTCCATACACCGCTGACACTGCCCCCTTCTCCAGTCCCCTTGTCGTCAACACCTCCTCCAGCAATGTGGAGGCCAGTTCCTCTGGGAAGCTCTGTATCTCCTTCCTGGCAAAATCCCGAACCTGCATGTACCTAAACCCTTCTGCCTGCTCTAGCCCATACTTCGCTTCCAGCTCCCTCAATCCTGCAAACCGACCCCGAAGAAACAAATCTTTTAGCGTCTTAATCCCCTTCTCTTCCCATTTCCGAAAACTTCCATCCCAACTCCCTGGCTCAAATCTGTGGTTCCCCCGAATCGGCATTTCCCTTGACCCTAAACGCAACCTGAAGTGTTGGCGAAACTGCCTTCAGATTTTCAATGAAGCTATTATTACCGGACTCCCTGAGTATTTCCCCGGAGCTATCGGGAGCCGCGCTGTTGCTAGTGCCTTCAGCCCCGACCCCCTGCACAAACTCTCCTCCGTTCTGACCCACTGAGAATCAACCCCTCTGACCCAGCTCCGCACCTTCTCCACATTCGCCGCCCAGTAGTAGTACAACAGGTTCGGGAGACCCAAACCCCCTGCCTGCCTTCCCCTCTGTAGCAGCACCTTTCTCACTCTGGGCACCTTCCCTCCCCATATGAATGAGGTAATCCTTCACTCAATCTCCCTGAAAAATCGGTAGGCATTGAAAAATAAACAGGAATCGCGGCAACACGTTCATTTTAATCGCCTGTACCCGACCCGCCAGTGACAGAGGAAGGCCATCCCACCTTGCCAGATCGGCTTTCACTCTCCCCACCAAACTAGTGATGTTGTACCTACGAAGCCTCCCCCACACCCGGGCAACCTGCACCCCCAGATACCTAAAATGAATCCCTGCTCTACGGAACGGCAGCCCCCCCACCCCTGCCCCCACCCCCGGCCGAGACACCACAAAGTACTCACTCTTGTCCAGGTTCAACTTGTACCCCGAGAAAGACCCAAATACCCGCAGTAGCTCCAATATTCCTTCTATCGACGCACTCGTCTCTGACACATACAGCAGCAAGTCGTCAGCATATAAGGACACCCTATGCTCTATCCCCCCCCGCACTATTCCTTTCCATGCTCCCGAACTTCTCAATGTGATGGCCAACAGCTCAATCGCAAGTGCAAACAGCAGGGGGGACATAGGACATCCCTGTCTCGTCCCACGGTAGAGAGAAAAGTATCTCGAACTGATATTATTTGTGCGGACATTCGCCTTCGGCTCCTTATATAACAGCTTTACCCAGTTCACAAACCTTGGTCCAATCCCAAACCGCTCCAGCACTGCCATCAGGTACCCCCATTCTACCCGATCAAACGCCTTCTCGGCGTCCAATGCCACAACTTCCTCTGTTTCCTTTCTTTCCGCCGGTGCCATAACAACGTTCAAAACCCTCCTAATGTTCGAAACAGCTGCCTCCCTCTCACAAACCCCGTCTGATCCTCCCCTATCACCTTCGGAAGGCACTCCTCCAGCCTACCCGCCAGTACCTTCGCCAACACTTTTACGTCCACATTCAGAAGTGATAATGGGCCGATACGACCCACACTCCGTCGGATCCTTATCTTTTTTTAGTAACAGGGAAATCGATGCCTGCCCCAAGGTTTGCGGCAACACCCCCTTCCCTATCGCCTCCTCAAACATCCCCACCATCAGGGGTGCCAACCTATCCTTAAATATTTTATAATATTCCACCGGAAACCCATCCGGCCCTGCCACCTTCCCCGACTGCATCCTCCCGATCGCATCCTTTATCTACTGCTCCACTATTGCTCCTTCTAATGTAGCCCTGTCCCCCTCCCCTAGCCTCGGGTACTCCAACCCTTCGAGAAATTCCTGCATCTCACGGTCTCCTCCGAGTGGCTCTGACTTATACAACCTCTCATAAAACTTCTCAAAAACCTTGTTAATCAGCACTGGGGCCACCACCAACTTCCCTGCCCTATCCTTCACCTGAAGAATTTCCCTTGCCGCTGCCTCCCTCCGGAGCTGACCTGCTAACATACCTTATCTCCATGTTCATAAACTGCACCCCTTGCTCGTCTCAGTTGGCGCACCGCCTTCCTGGTGGACAGTCGGTCGAAGCTCGCCTGTAGTTCCTTCCTCTTTTCCAGTTTTGCCGGGTCCCCATCCTCTGCATACCTCCTATCTACCTCCAACATCTCATCTATTACCCTCTGCCGCTCCGACCTCTCCTCCTTATCCACCCTGGCCTTAAACAAAATTACGTCACCTCTCACCACCGCCTTTAGAGCCTCCCAGACGACTGCCTTCGACACCTCACCCATACAATTGAAACCTACATATTCCTTAATTACCTTTTCAATTTTCTCACAGAATACTTGGTCCCCCAAAAGCCCCACATCCAGTTTCCACCCCGGTCTCTGCGCTGCCCCCTTCTCTAGCACCATATCCATCCAATGTGGAGCGTGATCTGACACTGCAATTGCAGAGTATTCCGACCCCTTGACTCCAGCCAGCAAAGCCTTCCCCACCACAAAAAAGTTGATCCGTGAGTACACCTTATGGACCGCTGAGAAAAACGAATACTCCCGTTCCCTTGGGTGCAGGAACCTCCAAGGGTCCACCCCTCCCATTTCCACCATTAGCCCAGCCAGCGCCTTCGCCCCCCCTGATGGGACCAGCGAGCGCGGCCGTGATCTGTCCAACCTTGGCTCCTGCACCAGGTTCCATTCCCCCCCCCACAATTAGCTCATGCGTGTCTAAGTCGGGAATAGCCCCAACCACCTTCCTCGCGAATCCCACATCGTCCCAATTGGGACCGTATACACTTAACAGCGCCACTAATCTCCCCTCCAATGCCCCTGCCACAATCACATATCTACCCCCCTGATCTGCCAGCACCTTCTCCATCTGGAAGCGTACCCTTTTGCTGACCAGCACCGCTACCCCTCGAGCCCTTCCATCAAATCCGGAGTGAAACACTTGGCTAACCCAGCCCTTTTTAAGTCTCACCTGGTCCTTCACCCTCAAGTGAGTCTCCTGCAGCATTGCTACATCGGCTTTCAAACTTTTAAGATGTGCAAGCACCCTTGACCTCTTGACCGGACCTCCTACGTTCCACGTGATTATCCTTACTGGGGGTCTCTCACCCCCCCCACCTTTCTTATCCACCATCACCATACCACCGGGCCCTGCCCCATAAGCCTGACCCGCCCCTGTCCATTGTTAACATCGAACCCCTTCCCCCCCCCTTTCAAGAACCCCCCCTACAAAAACATCCCCCAACATCCCTCCCTCCACCCCCTCTTGCTCGCCTCGTAGGCCCATTGAAGCCTGCTACCCAGGCTCCAACGTCCGCAGCCCTCCTCTCACCTCACCCCCGTTCACTAACTGACTCTAGTTAGCTAGCGCGGGTGGCTCCCCCCCGCCAATACCTCTCGCCCCATTCCGCCAAGTCACAGAGAAAGAAACACCAAAACAAACCCAACAATCCAACCCCTACAATTCACTAACATAACAACAAAAGAACAAAGAAATGTGCAGCACAGGAACAGGCCCTGCGGCCCTCCAAGCCCATGCCGACCATGCTGCCCGACTAAACTACAATCTTCTACACTTCCTGGGTCCGTATCCCTCTATTCCCATCCTATTCATGTATTTGTCAAGATGCCCCTTAAACGTCACTATCGTCCCTGCTTCCACGACCTCCTCCGGTAGTGAGTTCCAGGCACCCACTACCCTCTGCGTAAAAAACTTGCCTCGTACATCTACTCTAAACCTTGCCCCTCTCACCTTAAACCTATGTCCCCTAGTAATTGACCCCTCTACCCCGGGGAAAAGTCTCTGACTATCCACTCTGTCTATGCCCCTCATAATTTTGTAGACCTCTATCAGGTCGCCCCTCAACCTCCTTCGTTCCAGTGAGAACAAACCGAGTTTATTCAACCGCTCCTCATAGCTAATGCTCTCCATACCAGGCAACATTCTGGTAAATCTCTTCTGCACCCTCTCTAAAGCCTCCACATCCTCCTGGTAGTGTGGCGACCAGAATTGAACACTATACTCCAAGTGTGGCCTAACTAAGGTTCGATACAGCTGCAACATGACTTGCCAATTCTTTTACTCAATGCCCCGGCCAATGAAGGCAAGCATGCCGTATGCCTTCTTGACTACCTTCTCCACCGGTGTTGCCCCTTTCAGTGACCTGTGGACCTGTACTCCTAGATCTCTTTGACTTTCAATACTCTTGAGGGTTCTACCATTCACTGTATATTCCCTACCTGCATTAGACCTTCCAAAATGCATTACCTCACATTTGTCTGGATTAAACTCCACCTGCCATCTCTCCGCCCAAGTCTCCAAACAATCTAAATCCTGCTGTATCCTCTGACAGTCCTCATCGCTATCCGCAATTCCACCAACCTTTGTGTCGCCTGCAAACTTACTAATCAGACCAGTTACATTTTCCTCCAAATCATTTATATATACTACAAACAGCAAAGGTCTCAGCACTGATCCCTGTGGAACACCACTGGTCACAGCCCTCCAATTAGAAAAGCATCCTTCCATTGCTACTCTCTGCCTTCTATGACCTAGCCAGTTCTGTATCCACCCTGCCAGCTCACCCCTGATCCCGTGTGACTTCACCTTTTGTACTAGTCTACCATGAGGGACCTTGTCAAAGGCCTTACTGAAGTCCATAGAGACAACATCCACTGCCCTACCTGCATCAATCATCTTAGTGACCTGTCGAAAAACCCTATCAAGTTAGTGAGACACGACCTCCCCTTCACAAAACCATGCTGCCTCTCACTAATATGTCCATTTGCTTCCAAATGGGAGTAGATCCTGTCTCGAAGAATTCTCTCCAGTAACATTTAACCGTCGCAACACAGAACGCCATTGACTTGAACTCTGTAACAATGCAAAGAGAAGTAAATTTCAAATTTCAATACAAATCAGTAAAAAGAAAGTTGTAACATTTGTACATTTGTACATTTTCCAGCCGCTCAAACACAGTCCACAGTCTTTCTTCCAGTTCCGCTCTTCAAGTCTGTCCCAAGCCTTCTGCCCTCACGAACGCCTCAGCCGCCTCCGCTGTCTCAAAATAAAAGTATTTGGCTTTATATGTTACTCTCAACTTCGCCGGGTACACCACACCAAATCGCACCCCCTTCTTGTACAAAGCCGCCTTCACTCGCCCAAACGCCGCTCGTCTTTTTGCCAACTACACCGTCCAGTCCTGGTAGATCCGAACCTCAGTACCATCCCACAGCACCTCACGCTCCTGCTTCGCCCAGCTTAATACTTTCTCCTTCATGCAAAACTTATGGAAGCAGATAATTACTGCCCTTGGTGGCTCGTTCACTTTGGGCTTCGGCCTTAATGACCGATGAGCTCGGTCTAGCTCGTAAAGGGTAGGGTTCTCACCCTCCCCCAGCAGCTCCGCCAACTTCTTAGCGAAGTATTGCGTTGGCCTTGGGCCCTCTGTCCCTTCGGGCAAGCCCACAATTCTTATATTGTGCCGCCTTGAGCGGTTTTCCAAGTCTTCCAGCTTTGCTCGGAGCCCTCTGTTAACCTCCACCACCCTCCGCAGCTCGTCTCCCATCGAGGTGACCTGGTCGCTGTGTCGTCTCACGGCCTCCTCCACCGCCTTCATCTTCTCGCCCTGCTCTCTCACCTAGGCCGCTGCCTTTGCCACCTCCACCCTGATCGGGCCAATTGCCTCCTCCAACAATGACCTCACCACGACCACCATCTCTTTCCTCAGGATCTCCATGTGCCTCACCAAATGTTTTTCCAGCTCCACCACCATCACCTCGGTCATCTTCTCCACCGTAAGTAGTGCGGTCCCGCCTTGCAGTTCGGCTTCCGCCATTCTGTCAACACTTTTGCTCGTCTTCTCCTTC
The DNA here is from genome assembly GCF_047496885.1 of Scyliorhinus torazame. Lineage (NCBI taxonomy): Eukaryota > Metazoa > Chordata > Chondrichthyes > Carcharhiniformes > Scyliorhinidae > Scyliorhinus > Scyliorhinus torazame. The sequence continues at coordinate 41,788,530 of NC_092712.1, read as the reverse complement.
AGCGGCGAACCCGCGTTTCCTCCTTTCTTCGACGCTGCTTTTCGCATCTTTTAGCGGCTTATTGTTTTTTATCTTCTTTCCTTTCTCCTCTCTCCCCCTTCACCCTCCTTCCCTTCATCAATCTGACATTCTTCTTTTTTGAGAAAAAAAAAACTTTTACCAAACTTCCATGAATCTTCTTTCTTTCTCCTCTACATTCACCTGGGACCAGGCTTCAAACCTTCTTCTTCCTAGGTGGGAGCCATCCGACGTGGAGCACCCTCCCTACATGGCGCTCGGGCCTGCCGCCTCGACCTCTTCGTAGCTCCGCCCCCGCTGCCCACTTGGGGACATCTTGAATTGAGTTCTAAATGCAAATATTTCTTGAGAACCGTATTCCTCTTCACTCAACCAAATGCTTGCAGCTACGCCCTCTCCTTTCAAGTTTCTAGTTTACATGTTTTGTCTTCAAACAACCGTGCAACCTCAAACAGACCACTGTTTGCAGCAAACTACCCAGCCTTCAGGAGAACCGCGACACCACACAACCCTGCCATGGCAACCTCTGCAAGATGTGCCAGCTCATCGACATAAATACCGCCATTACACTTGAGAACACCATCCACCAGGTACGCGGTACATACTCGTACAACTCGGCCAATGTTGTCTACCTCATACACAGCAGGAAAGAATGTCCCGAGGCGTGGTACATTGGCGAGACCATGCAGACACTGCGACAACGGATGAACGGGCATCGCGTGACAATTACCAGGCAGGAATGTTCCCTTCTAGTCGGGGAACACTTCAGCAGTCAAGGGCATTCAGCCTCTGATCTTCGGGTAAGCATTCTCCAAGACGGCCTTCAGGACGCATGACAACGCAGAATCGCTGTGCGGAAACTGATGGCCAAGTTCCGCACACATGAGTACGGTTTCAACTGGGACCTTGAATTCATGTCTCATTATATTCACCCCCCACCAACTGGCCTGGGCTTGCAAAATCCTACCAACTGTCCTGGCTGAGACAATTCACACCTCTTTAAGCTGGGATTATCCCTCTCTCCAGTCACACTGTCTGGACCTGTAAAGACTTAATTACCTGCAAAGACTCACGTTCAAAGTATCGTCTTGCATCATTGATTTTGTCTATATATGTGTTTGTGGAACCCACCTCTTCATTCACCTGAGGGTAGAGCTGTGCTCCAAAAGCTAGTGATTCCAAACAAACTTTAACCTGGTGTTGCCCAGCCCAGTCCAACACCGGCATCTCCACATATATCATATATATTTTATGGATTTCAATTAACCTTTGCCATTAATAAAGCAATTTCTGGACTCTGTTCATTTCAGTTTTGAGGAGAGGAGGCAGCATGCCCAGAATGGCATGATGCAAAACCGAGTTTGAGGGAGGAGAGAGCAGAGTTGAGGCTGGGAATGGGATATGGGGAATCTGAGAGAGGTGGGAGTAGACAGTGTGGGAGTAGGATATAGGGAGATTCTGAAAGAGGAGGGAGCAGAGTGAATGAGGGTGGAAGTGGGATATGGTGAGTGAGTGTGGAAGTGGGATATGTGGAGACTATGAGAGGAGGGAGCAGGTTGAGTGTGAGCGTGGGATATGGGAAGGCACAGAGGAGGGAGCAGTGTGAGGGTGGGAGTGGGATATGGGAGACTCTGAGAGAGGAAGGAGCAGAGAGGGGTAGGAGTGGGATAAGGGAAGACACAGAGGAGGGAGCAGATTGTGGGTGGGAGTGGGAGAGGGAAGACTCTGAGAGAGGAGTGAGCAGAATGAGGGCGGTAGTAGGATACGGAGAGACTCTGAGAGAGGAGGGAACACTGAGGGTGGGAGCGGGATATGGGGAGACTCTGAGAGAGGAGGGAGCAGAGTGAGTGTGGGAGTGGAATGTGGGGAGATTTTGAGAAAGGAGAGAGCAGATTGAGGGTGGTAGTGTGATACAGGAAGGCTCTGAGAGAGGAGGGAGAGGGTTTAGGGACGAAATTCCAGAGCTTCAGCTCTATTTGGCTGAGGCCTGGCCAACAATGGTGGAGTGAATCAAACAGGACATGAAGAGGCCAGGAGGGTAGAAAGATCACACAGGCTTGTAGGCTGGAACAGTTTACAGAGATAGAGTGGGGCAGGGACATGGAGGGATTGGGAAACAAAGGGCTGAATTCTCCGCCGTCGGGATTCTCCATTTTGTCGGCAGCCCGGGGATTCCTGACGGAGCGGGCCTACCCCACAATGGGAAACCCCATTGGCCAGCCGCCGAAAAGGAGAATCCCGATGGCGTGGTGACCCAGCATTCTGCTCCGGCGGGACGGAGAATCCCGTCCATAGAGTCTTTGTAGCTCAGAACAAAAGGTGAAAGTTGAGAATAGTACGAGTGTCATGAATTCAGTGAAATGAGGCGAGTCAAGGAAGATTGTAACTGAGGGATCACGGAGTCTGGAAGCTAACCGTCAGGGATCGCAGGGGCTTTCTCTATATCCTGCTGGTTAGTACAGCAAAAATACTGAAAGAACCTTCTCAGCTATTGGGGAAATATTCAAGCGCAGATTTAAGAATTAAGAAGGAATAATAAATGATTGGTGCGAGAGAGAAGCCAAGATTCTTGGAAACAGATTCAGAAACACAGACTGACATCTTCCCTCCTCGTTTGCGGCTGGGAATTTCCGCTGCCACTGGCAGTGAACGGAATTTCAGTTGGAACGGCAAATTTTCCATCCTCGCTCGTAACAGATCGCTCCACGGACAAGGCCGGAGAATCCCGCCCATAGAGTTGGGATATCTGTTTGAGATCAGATGGGACAGTAATTTTTTCCTTATTTTGTCAAGGGATGTGGGTGTTTCTCGGAAGGCCAGCATTTGCTGCCCATCCCTAATTGCCCTCGAAATGGGTGTCTTGCTCAGCCACTTCAGAGGGTAGTTAAGAGTCAACCACATTGCTGTGGTGGAGTCTGGCGTTACACGTGGGCCACAACGGGGTAAGGGCGGCAGATTTCATTCCCTAATGGAGATCAGTGAACCAGATGGGTTTTTAACAAAACAATGATGATAGTTTCATGGTCACCGTTATTGAGACTAGCTTTCAATTCCAGTTTAATAATAATAATCGCTTATTGTCACAAGTAGGCTTCAATGAAGTTACTGTGAAAAGCCCCTAGTCGCCACATTCCGGCGTCTGTTCGGGGAGGCCGGTACGGGAATTGAACCCGCGCTGCTGGTCTTTTTCTGCATTACAAGCCAGCTGTTTGTTTAACCCACTGTGCTAAACCAGCCCCGAATTGTTGGAATTGAAATTCTACCAGCTGCCATGGTGGGATTTATACCACTGCCCCAACAGCATTAGCCTGGGCCTTTAGATTACTAGTCCGGTGATATAATACCTGCCTCAGGTTAGTGATTGAAGTGTGTTATTCTGGGGCTGGTTTAGCACAGTGGGCTAAACAGCTGGCTTGTAATGCAGAACAAGGCCAGCAGCGCGGGTTCTATTCCCGTACCAGCCTCCCCGAACAGGTGCTGGAATGTGGCGACTAGGGGCCACTTCATTGAAGCCTACTTGTGACAATAAGCGATTATTATTATTATTATTGTTATTACCCTCTCTATATTTCTCAGGCTCTCAATTTTGCAGCAGGTATCATTCACATTGGAATGGAATGGCAGGCAACCCCAATCCTCGTCCCCATGTGTATGTGGATAGATCCCTGGATAGTGATGAACAAAAGAAACTCGAATCCCAATCTCAGCAACAACGGGGCCAATTTAAATTTCACTCAGAGTTCCCAGTGAGATAAATTAACAAGAACTGGAAACTTGCAGTTGTATATTGCCTTTAGTGTAAAAAAGAAAGTTAGAAACTAGAAAGTTGTTAAATGTGTTCCTGGAGAAGGCTGGTGGAGCAGGGAAGAAGGCAGAATGAAGAAAAGGGAACAAGGTTGGATCAGCCATATTCTGAGGCATGAGAACCTGCTGGAGAAGGTGATTGAAGGAAAATTAGAGGAATATCAGATCATAGAATTTACACTGCAGAAGGAGGCCATTCGGCCCATCAATCTGCACCGGTCCTTGGAGAGGGCACACCACTTAAGCCCACACCTCCACCCTATCCCTGTAACCCAGTAACCCCACCCAACCATTTTGGCCACCAAGGGCAATTTATCATGGCCAATCTTTGGACTGTGGGAGGAAACCGGGGCACCCGGAGGAAACCCACGCATTCATGGGGAGAAAGTGCAAATTACAGACAGACAGTCATCCAAGCCGGGAATCGAACCTGGCAGCCTGGAGCTGTGAAGCAACTGTGCTAGCCACTGTGCTACCGTGCTGCCCTTGAGGACGGGCAAGAGGAAGAAAGAGAACCGGAATTATGGGCGGCGCGGTAGCACAGTGGTTAGCATTGTTGCTTCACAGCGCCAGGGTCCAACGTGCAGAGTCTGCACGTTCTCCTTGTGTCTGCGGGGTTTCCTCCGGGTGCTCTGGTTTCCTCCCACAAGTCCTGAAAGACGTGCTGTTAGGTAATTTGGACATTCTGAATTCTACCTCCATGTACCCGAACAGGCGCTGGAATGTGGCGACTCGGGGCTTTTCACAGTAACTTCATTGCATTGTTAATGTAAGCCTACTTGTGACAATAAAAAATTATTATTATATCAGGTAACTGGACATGGAAAATGGGAAGCTTCTGGGAGCTATTGAAGAGAAAAACAGAAACCCACAAGGCATGGAGAAATTACCAGATTACTTTATACTTTGATTGGTAAAGGTGTTGCTATGGAGAATTCACCAGTTGATGGTGACAGTTAACTGCCAAGCATTGTTGGAAATTTAAAGCAGGCAACTTGACTCTGATTTGTCAAGGCATTTCTCTGAGGAATGAACCCGCGGATGGCTGCCATTAATTTTGATTAGCTGATACAGACGCAATGTGTGCACATGTTCTTTCTGTCTGCAAATAACAGGGCGATGTGTAATAATATATGTGGCTTCCAGTACCTGAAAACCGCTACACCGTGAGTCTGAAAGTCAATCTTAATGTCAGCATAAATTTTGACACACTGAGGATTGAGTACCCCACACCACAAATGTTGTCCATTCACAGAATTACATCTAAGATTGGGCATTATGTTTTAAAATGGGCAGCACGGTAGCATTGTGGATAGCACAATTGCTTCACAGCTCCAGGGTCCCAAGTTCGATTCCGGCTTGGGTCACTGTCTGTGCGGAGTCTGCACATCCTCCCCGTGTGTGCGTGGGTTTCCTCCGGGTGCTCCGGTTTCCTCCCACAGTCCAAAGATGTGCAGGTTAGGTGGATTGGGCATGATAAATTGTCCTTAGTGTTCAAAATTGCCCTTAGTGTTGGGTGGGGTTACTGGGTTATGGGGATAGGGTGGAGGTGTCGACCTTGGGTGGAGTGCTCTTTCCAAGAGCCGGTGCAGACTCGATGGGCCGAATGGCCTCCTTCTGCAATGTAAATTCTACGAAAGAGTAGGCAGGTTGGGTATCATCTGTACCTTGCTCATTGCGAACAGCGGAAGGACATGCTATTTGATATGATCCATCAGTCTTTGGGGTGCACAGCCTACATACCCAGCATCACACTGGCACTGAAACCCATATACCACATTACTCATTTGTGTGATAGGCAGAACGCCTTTTGGACTTGACGGCAGCATCCTGTTAGTGGTGAATACCACTCATGTTGCTACTGCATAAAGCTTAACAGCTTAAAGCAGTTGGCTTCACCTGTTGCTGAGAGTTTTTAGATACCTTGCCCTTCCAAGGTAAACTGAGCTAGACTGGGCACTTTTCAAGGCCGTTCATGAGTTTGCGCAAAAAACGGCAGCTGATATTATTATTATTATCATCAGGGTAGCCATTATCCCGCAGGATGTCTTTGTTGCCCCCCTATTTCAGCATCAAGCTTGCATGGCGAGCGAACGGCTCTATTTATGAAGTTGCCGATAAAGCCAGTCGTATAGCGCATGGAAGTGTAAGAATTCCTACGCACAATCACCAGTGAACGTAGGCTTGAGGTAAACCATGGTGGAGAATCCCCCTGGCATATCTCTCAACTAGTACATCAAGGATAGGGAGCTCATTTGATTGCCCCATTTCAAAGGTGAAAGCGGAGGATGGAGCCCATTAAAGACATGTAAGAAAATGATTACATGCAGCCGCAGATTTAAATACAGCAAACGTATCATCCACAGAACCCCTTGAAATTTGCAAGGGAAGTTAGGTGTCATTCCATTGAAGATGCGATTCGCATGGGACCCAACAAAGATGTTTGCGAGATCTAGGCTTAGAGGGGATCCCATGGCAACATCATCTATTTGGGCATGCATGGTGTCATTAAAACTGAATTAAATTTGCCGAGTTCATAAGCTCAATGAACACTGATTCATGCAATGGTGGCCATGATATAGTTCTAAGTGGATCTTTGCCAGTAATAATAATAATCTTTATTAGTGTCACACTGCAATGAAGTTATTGTGTAAATCCCCTAGTCGCCACATTCCGGCGCCTGTTCGGGTACACAGAGGAAGAATTCAGAATGTCCAAATTACCTAACAAGCATGTCTTTTCGGCCTTGTGGGAGGAAAGCGGAGCACTCGGAGGAAATCCACGCAGACACGGGGAGAACGTGCAGACTCCGCACAGACAGTGACCCCAAGCCGGGAATCGACCCTGGCGCTGTGAAGCAACGGTGCTAACCACTGTGCTACCGTGCCGCCTTTGTGCTACAGTAATGGTAAGATTCTTGGCAGTGTGGATGAGCAGAGAGATCTCGGTGTCCATGTACATTGATCCCTGAAAGTTGCCACCCAGGTTGAGAGGGTTGTTAAGAAGGCGTACGGTGTGTTAGCTTTTATTGGTAGAGGGATTGAGTTTCGGAGCCATGAGGTCATGTTGCAGCTGTACAAAACTCTGGTGCGGCCGCATTTGGAGTATTGCGTGCAATTCTGGTCGCCGCATTATAGGAAGGATGTGGAAGCATTGGAAAGGGTGCAGAGGAGATTTACCAGAATGTTGCCTGGTATGGAGGGAAGATCTTCTGAGGAAAGGCTGAGGCACTTGCGGCTGTTTTCGTTAGAGAGAAGAAGGTTAAGAGGTGACTTAATTGAGGCATACAAGATGATCAGAGGATTGGATAAGGTGGACAGTGCGAGCCTTTTTCCTCGGATGGTGATGTCTAGCACGAGGGGACATAGCTTTAAATTGAGGGGAGATAGATATAGGACAGATGTCAGAGGTAGGTTCTTTACTCAGAGAGTAATAAGGGCGTGGAATGCCCTGCCTGCAACAGTAGTGGACTCGCCAACACTAAGGGCATTCAAATGGTCATTGGATAGACATATGGACGATAAGGGAATAGTGTAGATGGGCTTTAGAGTGGTTTCACAGGTCGGCGCAACATCGAGGGCCGAAGGGCCTGTACTGCGCTGCAATGTTCTATGTTCTATGCCACCCTAATGAGCCCATGAACACAGCAGTGCTAGCAATATGCAAGTCCTGTATGGTCTTTACAAATGTGAAGGAATCCTTCACCATGTATGTGGGAACTTTGCTCAAAACTGGCTGTAACAATTTTCCCAACCATTGTGTCAATTCATGTTGTACAGAACCATTCATAGATTTAAAAAAAAAATCTTTTTATTGGCATTTCTCATAATTATAAACAATTGTATATATATACACAACACATTTTTCTTACCCGTGTTAATTTACTTTATTGTACAGAAAGGTTTTGTCTTTCTTTTAATTGGTCCTATACACATTTTGCTGCACTCTGGGTCGGTCTATGGACCCCCCCCCCCCCCCCCCCCCCCTGCCCCCGTTGGCTCCAGCTGTGCTTTGCTTTTATTTTCTGGGGGAGGGGGTTACCCCCTCCTTTTCTCTTCTTTTTGTGATTTCACAAGAAAGATTTCAGGAACCATTCATAGATAAGACAGAACGCAACTTATACCTGATACTTAAGCAAAACTGCTCACAAGAGCCTTGTTTGACAAAACTTGGCATCATAAAAAAATATGCTTGGATTGATGAGCAAAAGTCAAAGGGATAGGATTCGAGCTATCAGGGATAGCTGCCCTGGACTTTGTCAGTCCTACGGATGGACAGGTTTACCTATGTTACCATACGAGGGCACTCAAAGTCGACAATTCAAATAGGGTTTGCTAAAGAGCGTGTAAAAATCTCAGCTAGACTATCGAGCTGAGAAGTGTGAACCAGACGCTCAACTGTGCGCGCAAAAGCTAAAGGCACTGATTGCATTATTATGCTGTAAATATTTCATGAGATTGTCAATCCATAAAAGTGAAGCTCAAGCATCATCTAATCCTTTTACTCACTTCCTGTTACCCATTATTTTCCGTAATATAACCCATTGTAAGTGGAAAGCAAACAGCATTGCTTCCTTTTGTGGCTAGACAGCAGAATGTGCAGCGGTTAGGCATAAAGCGGGACATAATACAGATTGTGGAATGCTTACGATAGCTTATGCTAGTAATATATATGTAGAGCTATTGGACAAGATTAAACGGCCTCGTCACACCGGACTACTCAGTGACGCGACGAATCCGTTAAACCTCGCGAGTACGATGCTCGGAACCCTCGCGAGATCTAACGAGATACCGTGATCTGGATCCCACCCAGTGAGGGTGAGACCAGATTTGCATATTTAAGTGGGCAGTTAGCTTCACGTAAATATTTCTGTACCGGAGTTCCCAAGGCCCGGAATCGAACCCCCGTGCCGGAGTTCCCAAGGCCCGGAATCGAACCCTCGTGCCGGAGTTCCCAAGGCCCGGAATCGAACCCCCGTGCCTGGGATACCGCACCATGGTGCCGTTTAGCACTGGTTTCCACAAACGTGGGCCAGACATAATGTCACTTGGGGGGGGGGGGGGAGTCTCCCAGGCGATCAGAGGCCCTCAAGTGGTCGGGGTCTGAGCAGGGTGGTATACTGGCATCCTGATGCCATGGGCACATTGGCACTGCCAGCCTGGCAGGGGCACTGCCCAGTTGCCAAGCTGGCAATGCCAAGGTGCCCAGGTGCCAGGTTGCCTGTGTCAGGGATTGGACTCGGGGGTGGCCTGCCCATTTGAGATGGAGTAAAGGAGGGCTCAAGAACCCGATGGTTAGGCTTTGGCGGGCGGAGAGGGGGGGGGGGTGCGAAAGATTGGGGTGGCATTTCAAAATATGGCCTGATCTCTTCCTGCACCGACGAGCTGATCCCATCAGACAGTGACCCAAAGCAGGAATTGAACCTGGGTCCCTGGTGCTGTAAAGCAACAGTGCTAACCACTGTGCCACCAAGTCTCCCATATATGTCACAGAGGCTTTTTAAGGTAAGGAATGCACTCCCTTAAAAGAATCATAGAATCATACAGTACAGAAGAGGCCTTTTGGCCCATCAGGCCTGCGCCAACAAAAAAACCCTTCTGTAATCTGCACAAATCCCACTTCCCAGCACTTGGCCCATAGCCTTGAAGTTAGGACATTTCCAAGTGCTCACCCAAGTACTTGTTAAAGGTTGTGAGGTTTCCTGCCTCAACTACCCTCCCAGCCAGTGCATTCCAGACTCCCACCAGCCTTTGGGTGAAAAAGTGTTCCTCAAATCACATCCAAACCTGTTGCTTTTCACCTTAACATTATGCCCCTTTACTACTGAACCTTCAACTAAGGGGAACAGCTGCTTTCTATCCTCCCTGTCCATACCCCTCATAATGTTATACACCTAAATCTGGCATCTTCTCTGCTTTCTCTGCCCCAAAGAAAACAACCCGTGCTTATCCAGCCGCTCTTCATGGTTAAAACGCTCCATCCCAGGCAACAGCCTGGTGAACCTCCTCTGCACCCTCTCCAGTGCAATCACATTCTTCCTATAGTGAGGTGACCAGAATTGCACACAGTACTCCAGCTGTGGCCTAACCAAAGTCCTGTACAGCTCCAACATAGCCTCCTTGCTCTTAGCTCACTGGGCTAAATCGCTGGCTTTTAAAGCAGACCAAGGCAGGCCAGCAGCACGGTTCAATTCCCGTACCAGCCTCCCTGAACAGGCGCCGGAATGTGGCGACTAGGGGCTTTTCACAGTAACTTCGTTGAAGCCTACTTGTGACAGTAAGTGATTTTCATTTTCATTATAATCTATGCCACAATTGTTCTTAACAACCCTATTAACCTGTCCTGCCGCCTTCAGGGATCTGCGGACAAGCACCCCAAGATCCCTCTGTTTCTCTGAGCTTCCTAGTGTCCTGCCATTCACTGAGTAAAGGAATAGTGAAAGCAGATTCCATTGGAACCTACAAAGGGCAATTTTATACCCCCTTGAAAATGGTTAATTTGCAGGGTAAAGGGGAAAAACGATGGGGCTTGGCACTAGCTTTAACACCTCTTTCAGAGGGTTGGTTCAGGTACAATGGGTCACATGTTCCCCTTTGTGCTATGATATTCTATGATTCGATGTAGTATTTCTTTTTTTGTGTGCAGTTGAATAATGCCAATTGTATTAGCTCAGAGATCAGATACTAACATGGGGATAAAGCTTCATTCTGAACATACGTTTCCATTAACCACTCAATAATCCACACCTTTCTACCTGCCAATCCTGATTGGCGTTCCAGTCCCTTTATCATGCGGAAACCGGTCCCCAGCCTGATTAAAACACTCGATTATGTCTCTTCATATAATAATTTAGTTTTTGTCCCTATTCCAGCACTGAAATAACTGGGACATGCACAACATCTGTGGTGCAATCCTCCTTGCTGACACAGGATCAGGCTGAGAAATGAGTAACATTCTGCTCGAGGTAGGCCCCGAGCCTACCTCGACCGGAATGGAGATCAAACTCTGGCATTATTCTGAAACACACACTAGCTGCCTAGTCAACTGAGCAAACCAGTTCCCCCTCACCCGCCTTCTATTCTAATGTTAATTAAAAAATGAAATGAAATGTTGGCCTTTATCTCAAGGAAGCTAAAAAACAAATGATTAGAGGTTGCAGGTTGGGTGGGGGTGGTTTGCTTCTGTAGGGGGAGTGGTTAATGCTGTTGACAAGTATGTGAATCAGATTGATGCCAACAATTCAATTCCCATTCCTGCTGAGGTGGACCTGGGGCCTGTTTCCTTGACCTACCTGCATTAAAAAAGACTACCTTTTGCTGTGGTTAGATGAATAGTCACCACAAAACTGCCTTCATGCATAGTTCAAGAAGCGCAGGGTTTCTTAAAATTCATTGCCCATCTCTAATTGACCTTGAACTGACTGGCTTGTCAGGCCATTTCAGAATCAACCACATTGCAGTAGGTCTGGATTCCCATGTAGGCCAGACCGGGTGAGGACGGCAGATTTCCTTCCCTCAAGGACATGAGTGAACCAGGTGTTTTTTTTTTGTAACAATCGACAATAGTTTCATGGTCACCATTACTGAGGTTAGCTTCCCATTCCAGATTTATTAATTGATTTTAAATTTCAATCGTTGCCATGGCAGGATTTGAACCCATCTTCCCAAACCTCAGCATTACCAGTCCAGTCACTTTGCCACCACACCATATTTTCATTGTTTGCATTACCGTTGGACAAAGCTCTGACAAGGTTACATCTGAGGTCCTGTTTGGTGGTTGTTGGGTTTGGAGGTTCATGTTTGTAATGCGTGTCCCTGTAAGCGGAAGCTTGTAAGTGAATAAAGGCTCCAGTTGTATCCTTCACTGCCTGGCTATCTGGAAAATACCAAAGTGGTGTTCTAATTGTGATGGTTAAGAAAATAAAAGGATTTGATAATGTAGAAAGAGAGAATTATTTCCCTGGTGGGGAAGTGCAGAACAAAGAGCCTTAAAATTAAACCGAGGCATCCAGTGGGTGATGTCAGGAAGCACTTCTTCACACAAAGGGTAGTGCGCACAGTATGATTAGAACAAGTCAACATTGTTTTCCTCAGGAGAAATCCTGCTTGACAAATTTATTTTTTGAGGTTCATGCTGGTAGAGAAGGGGGAGCCAATAGATGTAGTGTACCTGGATTTCCAAAAGGCATTTGATAAGGTTCCACACAAAAGACTGATAGGCAAGATGAGGGCTCATGGAGTTGGGGGTAGTATTTTAGCAAGAGAAGAGGATTGGTGAATGGATAAAAAACAGGAAATGGGCATTAATGGGGGTTTTTGAAGTTGGAAGACCGTTAATAGCGGGTGCCACAGGGATCAATGCTGGGTACTCAGCTACTTACAATTTATATTAATGACTTAGATGAAGAGACAGAGAGTAATGTGTCAAAGTTTGCTGATCATGCCAAGCAAGGTGGATGGTAAGCTATGGGGAGGACACAGAGAGGCTGTAAACAGATATAGACAGGTTAAGCGACTGGGCAACAAGATGGCAAATGGTGTATAATGTGAGGAAATGTGAAGTTTATTACCTTTGGTCGTAAGAATAATATTTTTAAAAAGGTGTGAAACTTGTAAGTGTTGATGTACAAAGAGACTTGGGTGTGCCTGTACAAGCGGCGTAGACATTTAGCATGCAAATACAGTAAGTAATTAGGAAGGCAAGTGTCATGTTGGATTTAGTGCGAGGAATTGTGGAGGCTTTGGAGAGGGTGCAGTGGAGGTTTACCAGGATGTTGCCTGGTCTGAAGGGTATTAGTTATGCGGAGAGGCTGAATAGACTCGGACTGTTTTCATTAGAACGATGGAGGTTGAGGGGTGACCTGATAGAGGTCTACAAGATTATGAGGGGCATGGATAGAGTGGATGGGCAGGTGCCCTTTCCCAGGATGGAGGGGTCAGTCACCAGGGGGCATAGGTATAAGGTCCGTGGGGCAAAAATTAGAGATGTGTGAGGCAGGTTTTTTACGCTGAGGGTGGTGAGTGCCTGGAATGCATTGCCAGGGGAGGTTGTGGAAGCAGATACATTAACGGCATTCAAAAGGCATTTTGACAAACACATGGATAGGATGGGTATAGAGGGGTACGGCACAAGGAAGTGCTGAGAGTTTTGGCCAAGGTTGGTATCATGACCAGTACAGGCTTGGAGGGCCGAAGGACCTGTTCCAGTGCTGTATTGTTCTTTGTTCTTTGATTGGAGTTCAAGAATAAATTTCAAAACTGAGCATATATCTTTGTTAGACAAGAGTATTCAGGATTACAGAAGCAAGATTGGTCAAATGGAGTTGAGATACCGATCAGCTATGGAACAGGCTCAGGAAGTTGAATGTTCGCCTATTGCTGAGCGCCAAGCCTCTTTACTCGGGTGACTTGCCCACAGTGAATTGTAACTCAGGGGCTGTGCTTCTGTGAAAATTCCAACAGGAAAAAGACAGATCTGCATGGCCATTCCCACCAGCATTATAACGCTTCCATTGCTGCTGCACAGTGGGCAGCCTGCGGAGTTCACATACTAGATTCTAAAGTGCCACTACTGCAGCTAATTAAGTTCATAATTGCCTCAACATTACACAATGTTTACAGCCCTTTTCGAGCCTTGTAAACCTGTTGCACAGGTTGCTCTCAGCCACAAACAAAGTTAGCATAGCAACAGTCCAGTCTGAGTACATGTAATCCTCAGAGGCGGCGGGTCACAGAAGCGATGATTAATTACATTTGCAAAGCTCTACAGTGTAGCTCCTATTTTAACTCCAAATGCATTCACTACACACTCACCCCCTCCACTGAGGCCAATATACCCTCCCTGATGTTCCCAAAACTGAATGCAGCCCCCAAGTTAGGTATTGACCAAACATACCCCTGTATTCCAAAATAAAGACCAAACTTTGTATTCCAAACTAAAGGACAAAAGTCTGATTATACAAGTGGAATGGACGTTCAGGATCGTGGAGGTGAAATCCTGCAAATGATTTTTTAGAAACACTGGCTATTATTCTTCGATGAAGGGAGACCACAGGCTGTTTCGGTAAGATGGGTTCATAGGGGCAGGACTAGGCCATTCAGCCCATCGAGCCTGGTGCCCAAATGGCCTTTTCCATCTGTAATTGGATGGTAGAAAATTAACTGGGTGGTCCGCCATGGAACATTTTGTTGCCTAGAAATTTTTAAGCTTTGTGTAATATGGCGAGTGGGATGCACAGGTGCAACGTAACCAAGTGGAACTGAAGAGAAACCAGGGGCTGGATTTCTCTGTTCCCCCCAGCCACGTGTTTCTTGGCGGCGTGCCGTTCACTGGCAGCGGGATTCTCTGCTCTCACCGCTTGTCTGTTGTTTGTAGGAAAACGTAGCTGGTCTGATTAGTAAGTGCGCAGATGACACCAAGGTTGGTGGAGTGGCAGATAGTGTTGAGGGATTGTCAGAAAATACAACAGGACACAGATAGGTTGGAGACTTGGGCAGAGAAATGGCAAATGGAGTTTAATCCGGACAAATGTGAGGTAATGCATTTTGTAGGTCTAACATAGAGGGGAAATATACCGTAAATGGCAAAACTCTTAGGAATATAGAAAGTCAGAGAGATCTGGGCGTGCAGGTCCACAGATCTTTCAAGGTGGCAACACAAGCAGACAAGGTAGTCAAGAAAGCATACGGAATGCTTGCCTTCATTGGATGGGGCATAAAGTATAAAAACCAGCAAGTCATGCTACATTTGTATAGAATCTTGGTAAGGCCGCACTTGGAATATTGCACACAATTCTGGTCGCCACACTACCAGAAGGATGTGGAGGCTTTGGAGAGGGTGCAGAGGAGGTTTACCAGATGTTGCCTGGTCTGAAGGGTGTTAGCTATGCAGCGAGGCTAAATAGACTCAGACTGTTTTCATTGGAAAGATGGTGGTTAAGGGGTGACCTGATAGAGGTCTACAAGATTAGGAGGGGCATGGATAGAGTGGATAGGCAGGCACTCTTTCCCAGGGTGGAGAGGTCAGTCATCAGGGAGCATAGATTTAAGGTCCATGGGGTAAAGTTTAGAGGAGATGTGCGAAGCAAGTTTTTTTACGCAGAGGGTGGCGAGTGCCTGGAACGCGTTGCCAGGGGAAGTTGTGGAAGCAGATACATCAACGGCGTTCAAAAGGCATCTTGACAAACACATGGATAGGATGAGTATAGAGGGATACGGCACAATGAAGTGCTGAGGATTTTGGCAAGGTTGGTATCATGACCGGTACAGGCTTGGAGGGCCGAAGGGCTTGTTCCTGTGCTGTATTGTTCTTTGTTCTTCGGAATTCCCATTGAAGCTACCCCATGGAGCTGTGAAACCCATGGGTCGGGGTGCGCTGCCATGGGAAAAGGCACCCCCAACGGCTAGAGAATTCAGGCCCAGCAATCTAACTAATGGGAGGAAGCTAAAACAAAGAAAGAACACGACATGCATTTAAATAAGCAAATTAAACACGCACAACAAACGTTAAAACCACTGGATAGATTATAATCAATGTCATTTCCCCACTTCCCGATAATCAAAAAAATCTACAGCAAACATTATCATGTCTTGTTTCCCTTAAATTCCAGTTGTGTTCGCTCAAAGCCTCATTTGCAGCCTTAACTATTGGCATTTCAAGCCATGAAGAAAATGATTGAAGGAACAAGTATTTATCTGCCACACAAATGCATAATACAATTTTAAAACCGTCCATTTGTTTAAGTATTCCATTAGACAAAATCCAGAGGAAAAGCAAACTAATGGTTTCGAATCAAATTCACAGCTTAATTACTTAAATGGGCTTATCTTGATACGTATAACTTTCTTGGTCTGCACTTGGGCACTTAAGATTGTGTATAATTGGGTTGAAATATCACAATACTTATGCTTATTGAAATTTAAAATTGTTTCATGGTGACCACAGGCTTTAAAGCCATTCTGAAACATGGAGGATTTGGCAATAAACTTATTAAAGAAAATCACGGCACTTCACCCAGACTGATGCACCCTGCAGGCTACCGAAGCCTTTTATCATGATTGATTCACTAATAACTTTATATCCTCACAACATTTCAGTGGATTGCGCTCGTCAAGGAGGTGACGGTATATTTTATTCAAATAGTCTCAAGGTAAATGACCTTTTCCGCTTGCACGGTTTGATACTTGCCAGATGCTCCAACATCACTTATTGCCATTCGGGTTCTTCCCCTGTTATCTCATAACATTTTATTGCTTTTGATACGTCACAGATGCAACTCTTGAGTGTACAAGACTGCAGATTGGAGGAAAGAAAATGAAGCCCTGTATAAGTACTATTTAAGTAGCTAAGGGGAAGTTCACAGATATCTAGCAATTTTGGTGACTCACTACTTAATATAAAAGAAATATTTGCACATATATTGCACCTTATCATATTCCTGAGGAACACTGTATACAATGACCTCATATACAATAAATTATTCTGATATGAAGCAACTGTCTCAACATAGAAAACAGTGGCGACCAATTCAGACACGGCCAGACCCATGGCAACAGCTGATGCACGGTAGCACAATGCTTCAGATGCACTGTTGCTTCACAGCGCCAGGGTCCCAGGTTCGATTCCTGGCTTGGGTCACTGCCTGCACTTCTCCCCGTGTTGCGTGGGTTTCCTCCGGATGCTCCGGTTTCCTACCACAAGTCCTGAAAGACGTGCTTGTTAGGTGAATTGGACATTCTGAATTCTCCCTCCGTGTACCCGAACAAGCGCCGGAATGTGGCGACTAGGGAATTTTCACAGTAACTTCATTGCAGTGTCAATGTAAGCCTACTTGTGACAGTAATAAAGATGATTGTTCTGGGGAGTACAAAGTATTAGCCAAATACCAAGAAAACGGCCTGTTCAATTTTGCGTCAATGACATGGGACTGTTAACATCCACACGATCGAGTAGGCATGGTAACAGCTTAATGGGGTTGGATTCTCCGTTCCCCCAGCCGTGTGTTTTCCGGCAGCACGTCACTCTGTGGCAGCGGGATTCTCTACTCCCACTGCTTGTCAATGGGATTTCGCATTGAAGCCACATAATGCCACAGGGAAACCTGCGGGCGGGGTCCTCTGCCGGCGGGAAAAGAGATTCCCAATGGCCGGCGAATTCCGGCCAACGTCTCTTGCAAGGCAAGCAATGCTAGGTTTCTGCTCTTCTCACAGCAGCTTCAGGATTGGCCGCAATTTCATGACCCCGTCACGGCAGGACGGAAAATGCAGTGAGCTGTTCAAACGTCCATTGACTTCGGTAGGATGGGAAAATCCCACCCGGATGGGAAAATCCCACCACTGGGAGGGACTGTAAAATTCCTCCCACACATGGAACCTTTTGGGTTATAAAGTTATCATGGACCATTATTGGATACAGAACTGACCGCATGTGCGCAGCTAATGTTGGAACTGTTGTGGCGTTAGGAGCTATAGATTTGTAATTGTGATACACATTGTAAATTAAACTAAAACTGAGTAAAGATTGACTTCCAGTAAGAACTTTAACATGGTAGCTGCGAATGGTTCTCTGAAGGTGAAGCGTGAGACCAGAAGTTAATCTTTACTAAGTTTTCGATTTGTTCACAAAGCGATATTACAAATATCTAACTTTCATCTCTACAACCTGCCATTGGTGCCACTCTATACTCTTTTGAAGTGTAAATAGCCCATTAAACAAAAAAACTGCAGCTGTATAGAACCTTAGGCAACACTTAGAGTATAGTGTTCAATTCTGGTCGCCACACTACCAGAAAGATGTGGAGGCTTCAGAGAGGGTGCAGAAGAGATTTACCAGGATGTTGCCTGGTATGGAGTGCATTAGCTTTGAGGAGAGGTTGAATAAACTCGGTTTGTTCTCACTGGAACGACGGAGGTTGAGGGGTGACCTGATAGAGGTCTACAAAATTATGACTTTTTCCCAGGGTAGAGGGGTCAATTACTAGGGGCATAGGTTTAAGGTGCAAGGGGCAAGGTTAAGAGGAGATGTGCAAGGTAAGTTTTTTACACAGAGGGTAGTAAGTGCCTGGAACTCGCTGCCGGAGGAGGTGGAGGAAGCAGGGACGATAGTGACGTTTAAGGGGCATCTTGACAAATACATGAATAGGATGGGAATAGAGGGATGCGGCCCTCTGAAGTGTAGAAGATTTTAGTTTTGACAGGCAGCATGGTCGGCGCAGGCTTGGAGGGCCGAAGAGCCTGTTTCTGTGCTGTACTTTTCTTTGTTCTTTGATCAATCCCTTAACGGGACATTCTAACAAAACGGATCAATTAAAAATAATATTTTGCGGGGGGGGGGGGGGGGGGGGGGGGGGTGCAGGGTGGGGGGGGGGTGGAATAATGCACCCCAGCCCCAGCGACGCCGACCAGCTGCAGAAGTCCTCAAGCATACCAGTGGACACCCTTCCCAAAGGTCGCCTGGGCGTGCACATTAGCACAAAAGAGGTGCATCTCCTTATGTATGCTCTTTTTAAAAAGCAAAATAAACAAATTAATTAATGAACTAATTGAAAGCCCCTTCAAGTGGCACTGTAACAAAAAGACAACCTTTTAAAAGGAAACTTAATAAATTCAATTCAAATGTTGTTTCCAGCCCCTGCAGTACCCCTGGCCCCGGAGGGCCTCACATGTCCTGGAGACACCACATGCTCCCTCTTCCAAGGACACACGGGCGTGAACGTAACCACTAAAGAGGTGTGTCTCTTTAAATGTGCACAAGTAATTATCTAATGAGTGTCCCCACCTATATAAACCTGACCTTAACTTATGCAATTCACAAGTGGGAGGCACATGATTGGGCCTCGGGACTTATTGCCATAACTGGAGCCTGTAGAGACTTGAGTGTGTTCAGTTCTCATTCCCCATTTGCCTTTGCTGCTTCCACCTGTCTTACTTAGGAATTCAGGGATTCATAGAATTTACAGAGCAGAAGGAGGCCATTCAGCCCATCGAGTCTGCACCGGTTCTTGGAAAGAGCACCCTACCCAAGGTCAACACCGCCACCCTATCCCCATAACCCAGTAACCCCACGGGCAATTTTTGGACACTAAGGCAATTTATCATGGCCAATCCACCTAACCCGCACATCTTTGTGACTGTGGGAGGAAACCGGAGCACCCGGAGGAAACCCACGCACACACGGGGAGGATGTGCAGACTCCGCACAGACAGTGACCCAAGCCAGAATCGAACCTGGGACCCTGGAGCTGTGAAGCAATTGTGCTATCCACAAGGCTACCGTGCTGCCCTTCTTCAATCTCTGGGGTGAAAGACCACAGGTTGGGATGGGTTCCGCTTTGTGCAGCTGGCATTTGCAATAAAAGCACTTTCTAATTTAAGGATAAATCAGGTGTGGTGAAGGTCCTCTTCTTAGTGTCATTTAGGGTTGAATTTTACAATCCCCCACCAATGGGTTTGTAGGTGGGAGGGCCATAAGATTCTGCCACTGCCCTTGCCACCACCTACGCACTTGTCTCTAATCTGGCAGCCATTTTACAGGGGGGTTGCTTTGTGATGTTCTGAAGTCATGAACGGAACTACATAAATGCAAAGTTTTTTTTAACCATGCTGATGGTCAGGTCTTTGCAGATGCACAATAGCCTACTTGTACTGCATAGTTAGAATGTGTGGCCGTCACCTCCGTGGCTCTATTATAGCCTGGTCAGTTTATTGAACTGCTCCTCCAGTTGGCATGTGGTGAGGGATGATTGGGAAGACTGGGGATGGCAGGAACTCTGAATGTCGCCTCCAACTATTATCAGAGAATCAGAGAATCTACACATTGGCTTAGAGAATCCCAACTGAGCAAATCAGGGTAAGACTAAATAAATCAAAAGCATAAATAAGTGGAAACTGTTTCCAGTGACAGGAGGTTTGGTGATACAGGAACCTGGCATTTAGGAGCAGGACTAGGCCTTTGAGCCTTTTCTGTCATTCATAAGATCTGATTGCGGTCTCAACTCCACACTCCCCCTCAGAACCCTTGACTCCGTTAGTCTATCAGAAATCTGCCTAACAATCTGTGTGACCATAGGATGCAGATTAAAATGAATGGCAGAAGGGGCAGATGAGGGGAAGGTCTCTACAGGCAATGAGTTGTGGAATGCATTGCCTGAAAAGGTGGTGGCAGCATCAGCACTTTCAAAAGGAAACTGGAGATTTACTTGAAAGGGACAATATGTAGAGCAATGGGGGAAAGAACGGGGCAATAAGAACAAAGAACAAAGAAATGTACAGCACAGGAACAGGCCCTTCGGCCCTCCAAGCCCGTGCCGACCATGCTGCCCGACTAAACTACAATCTTCTACACTTCCTGGGTCCGTATCCCTCTATTCCCATCCTATTCATGTATTTGTCAAGATGCCCCTTAAATGTCACTATCGTCCCTGCTTCACCACCTCCTCCGGTAGCGAGTTCCAGGCACCTACTACCCTCTGCGTAAAAAACTTGCCTCGTACATCTACTCTAAACCTTGCCCCTCTCACCTTAAACCTATGCCCCCTAGTAATTGACCCCTCTACCCCGGGGAAAAGCCTCTGACTATCCACTCTGTCTATGCCCCTCATAATTTTGTAGACCTCTATCAGGTCGCCCCTCAACCTCCTTCGTTCCAGTGAGAACAAACCGAGTTTATTCAACCGCTCCTCATAGCTAATATGGGACTAATTGGATAGTTCTTTCAAGGTGCCAACACAGGCAATGGGCTGAATGGCCGCCTTCTGTGCTGTATGATTCTTAGATTCTATCAAGTCAATAAAAGAATTGCATTTCTATCGCATCTTTTGTGACCTCCAGATTTACAGCGAACGACGTGCTTTTGAAGTGTACTTCGTGGAAGTAAAATTTGGGGACAGGTGTAAAGCGGGCTGTCGACTCAAGCAACAGCCTGACATAGTCATACTCACAGAATCTTACACAGTCCCAGACACCACTCTCACCATTCCTGGGTATCTCCTGTCTCACCAGCAGGACAGACCCAGAGGTGGCGGCACAGTGGTATATATTTCCAATGGAGTCCTCAACATTGATCTAGACCCCATGAAGTCTCATGGCTTCAGGTTAAACACGGGCAAGGAAACATCCTGCTGATTACCACGTAGCGTCCACCATCAGCTAATGAATCAGTACTCTTCCATATTGAACACCACTAGGAGGAAGCACTGAGGGTGGCAAGGGTGCAGAATATGCTCTGGGTGGGGTCTTCAATGTCCATCACCAAGAGTGGCTCGGTAGCACCACTGCAGGCCGGGTCCTAAAGGATGTAGCTGCTAGACGGGGACTGCAGCAGGTGCGAGGGAACCAACAAGAGGGAAAAACGTACTTGACCTCATCCTCACCAATCTGCCTGCTGCAGATATATCTGTTCTTGACAGTATTGGTAGAAATGACCACCGCACAGTTCTTGTGGAGACAAAGTTCCATCTTCACATTGAGCATACCCTCGATCGTGTTGTGTAACATTGATCAGAAACTAAACTGGACTGGCCATTTAATACTGTGGCTATCGGGCAGGTCAAAGGCTAGGAATCCTATGGTGAGTAACTCAACTCCTGACCCTCCAAAGTCTGTCCACTATCTACAAGGCACAAGTCAGGAGTGTGATGGAATACTCTCCACTTGCCTGGATGAGTGCAGCTCCAACAACACTCGAGAAGCTTGACACCATCCAGGATGAACCAGCCCGCTGATTGCTCCCCTTCCACAAACATTCAATCCCACCATCACCAACGAACAGTAGCAGCCGTGTGCACCATCTACAAGATGCACCGCAGTGACTTATGATATGCATAATGTAAGTTTGTACATAATGTTATGCATGACCTCCGATCACTAAGTGGCATTGTAAACCCATCACATCACCATGTGATCTGGGAGTTGGAAGTTGGTCGTGCTGGGGGATAGGCGTATTTGCAGTAATTTCACAAAAGTTGTTTTGTGTTAGTTGTTCAATTAGTTAGTTTATCCTAGTTATCTTACCACGCAGTTTGTTCCATAATAAATTATTTTAAATTACATGCTCTGTAGTCCATCATTCACTTCGGCCAGTCTACAGAACAAGACATGACTCACCCAAGGTTCCTCAGACAGCACCTTCCAAACCCACGATCCCTACCATCTAGAAGGACAAGAGCAGCAGATACCTGGGAACCCCACCACCTGGAGGTTCCCCTCCAAGTCACTCACCATTCTATTTTTAAAATAAATTTAGAGTACCCAATTCATTTTTTCCAATTAAGGGCAATTTAGCGTGGCCAATCCACCGACCCTGCGCATCTTCGGGTTGTGAATGTGCACACTCGACACGGACAGTGACCCAGAGCCAGGATTGAATCTGGGACCTCGGCGCCATGAGGCAACAGTGCTAACCACAGTGCCACCGTACTGCCCTGCTCCACCATTCTGACTTGGAAATATATTGGCGTTCCTTCACTGTCACTGGGGTAAAATCCTGGTACTCCCTCCCTAACAGCACAGTGGGGGCACCTACACATCACAAGGACTATGGTGGTTCAAGATGGCAACTCACCACCACCTTCTGAAGGCCAACTAGGGTTGGGCAGTAAATGCTGGCCTAACTAACGACACCCACATCCCGCAAATGAGTAAAAAGAAAGGACACCTTGACGCAAGAGAGATATTTGAGCCCTTTAAATATTAGCAGAGGAAAGTCCCAAGAATCCTCCTTGGTCACCCTCGCAATTTAGAAAACGCAAACCTTTTTTTGTGCAAAGCTGTAAAGTAGAAGGATAAACACGGGGAGAACTGCAAAATGTACTGTCATTTGCCGCAGAGGAAGGATCCCAATCTCATGTGTGAAGTTAGGACTAAGTACATCTTGTTGAGAATCTGAATCTGAATCTCTGGGGATTAGAGATGTCTCCGAAGTTTGGATCAGTCAAGCATTTATATCAATAACAATTCCGGATCCGGAATCAATGCTACTGTTTCGCTTTCCGCTTTTCAGACACTGTACAGCAAATTGGCGAGCAGCATTTTATTATCTTCCTTACTTGTAACTTTGGCCTTTGAGTCTTACATCAATCGATTTGCTAACGGCCCTTTCTTTACAATTCTGTACTGTGTGATTAGTTTGGCACAATTCCAAATTGAAACCAGACTGTTCCTACCTTCAGCCATCCACCCCCGAAGCTCTGGATTTCCGTCCCAAATCTTTCTGTCTTTCTCTCTCCCGCTCTCCTCCCTTAAATCCTTCCTTAAAATTGAATCACAGAATTGTTACAGTGCTGGAAGAGGCCATTTGGCTCATCTGGTCTGCACTGGATCTGCGAAAGAGCATCTCACAGCAGTGTCATTCCCCCATCTTTTTCCTCCTGTAATCCTGCACATTCTTCCTTTGCAGGTAACAGACTAATTCCCTGTTGAATGCTTCAAATGCCTCCGCCACACTCTGGGGCAGTATATTCCGTGATCCTAACCACTCGCTGT
This sequence comes from Scyliorhinus torazame, assembly GCF_047496885.1. Lineage (NCBI taxonomy): Eukaryota > Metazoa > Chordata > Chondrichthyes > Carcharhiniformes > Scyliorhinidae > Scyliorhinus > Scyliorhinus torazame. The sequence goes on along the minus strand of NC_092712.1, from coordinate 41,765,231 downwards.
GTGAGAATGTTTTCCTCACCTTGCTTTGGCTAATTCTTTTAAACCTTTTGCCCTCTTGTTCTCGATTCTTTCACTGGGGGAAAGACAGTTTCTACCCTGTCCAGTTGAGTTTGAACATCGCTAGCAAATCTCCTCTCGGCCTTCTCTTCTCCAAGGAAAACTGTCCCAACTTCTCCCATCTATCTTAATAACAGAAGTTCCACATCCCTGGAACCATTCTTGTGAATCTTTTCTGCATCCTCTCGAATGCCTTCTGTCATGTGAGAGTACCTTTAAGAAATGGATGTTTAAGCAATGTACCTTTGAGGAATGGAGCTGATCATATTACTGAAGTGATGTCAGAAGTTGGGGGGAGCTGAGCTCACTTCTGCTTTTGGTTTCAGTTTGAGAGAGCAGCTTGGGTGTGTCTGTGTGTTTTGCTGAGAGCAGCTGAAAAGTGCCTGGCTGGTTTGCTGAGAGCTGCTTGAAAGGAGAAAGCCAGTTTGAGAGAACAGCTTGGGTGTGTCTGTGCGTCTCCAGTGAGCTGCAAGAAGAAAACACAGAACTGGTCTGTTGATGTCTGCAAATACAAAGACTATAAGTATATTGAATGTAACCTCATGTCTGTTGTTAAAGGGGAAGTCTTTTGGATGTTTGAAGGAACATTTTGAGTGATTATTTAGTGTTGTATTATTTTCGGGGTTATCTTTAAAGTACGGGGTGTTAAGAGATTCAATGTTTATTTAAAAGGTTAAGTTGAGTTCATGGAATAAACATTGTTTTGTGTTAAAAACCACGTGTCCATAATTATAATACCACACCTGGGGAACAAGCCGTGTGCTTCAAAAGCAGCAATCCATTAAAGGGGGAGGTTGGTTGAACTCCATGATACATTTTGGGGTTCTGAAAACACCTCTCCCATGACACTTCACATTATTCCGAAAATGTGGCATCCAGGATTAGACAAAATGGTCTGGATTCTCCGCCACCTGCTGCTGGTAGGGGAGTTCCCGATGAAGTGGAGAATCCGGAATCATAGAACATAGAACATAGAACAGTACAACACAGTACAGGCCCTTCGGCCCACGATGTTGTGCCGACCATTTACCCTAATCTAAGATCAACCTAACCTACACCCCTTCAATTTATTGCTGTCCATGTGCCTGTCGGGAAAGAAACGGGATTGTGCCCGATGCTCTTGTTCACCTGCGGTATTTAATATCGTGAAACAGGCGCCATGGCTGCTGAGGGGGAGAGAGGGGGTACGAAAAGTGTCCAACATCGCTATAGTGTACTGACAGGTGTGCTGCTGGCCAGGGGGCTTCTGCCAACTCTACAATTCTCTGAGATCCCAGCTCTCCTCTAATTCTGGCCTCTTGAGCATCCATGATTTTAGTTGCTCCACAATTGGTGGCCTTGCTTTTAGCCGCTTACGCCCGAAGCTCTAAACCTCTTCATCTCTCTACCCTTCCTCATTTCAGATACCCCCTAAAACCTACCTCTTTAACAAAGTATTTGGCCATCTGTCTGAATGTGGCACTATGTAGCTTGGTATCCGATTTGTTTTCCGATGTCCCTGTGACACACATTGATCTTGTTAAAGGTGCTATATGAGTGCAAGTTGTTGTTGGGGATCAGAACATGAAGATGTAAATTTCCACGGGCTTTCTCCTCATTGTCCGCCATCACTTTGAAAAACCCAGAGTAAATGAAGTTGTGACGACTTCCGCACGACAAGCATGCTGTATAATATTGTGGAAATTAGGCGGGTCAGAAATCGCCATGCTGAAATGCGCAGCGGAGAGCGCCAACAAACCGAGCAGGGGCAAAGTGCCACAAAGGTGCATTGAGAACTGAATACTGCCTTTGTAAAGGCCACAAGATGCTTGTTTAACCTCCATCATCAAAATGATAGGAATGCTACACTTGGCCCAATGCCGCCCCTCCCACGTTGTAAAGTTAGCCAGCTCCCAAGGCTCATGGACAACAATCAGTTGGGCAAGATACACAAAGGTGACATCTGCCAATGGTGTCTGTGGTAGTATGCATTAGGGGTCATGTGGAACTGTGAAGCCGTGATGTCATTGGCTGACAGATCCCGGGTCCTGGTTGGCTGTTGATCTCTAGCTCCGCCCTGAAGGCGGAGTATAAGAACCAGGAATTCTCCCCGCAGCTCCAGTCTGTTGCTGAACTGCGGGGAACGAGTCACGCTTAATAAAGCCTCATCGACTTCACCTCTATTCGTCTCTCGGGAGTCTTTGTGCGCTACAATTTATTAAGCGTGCTTAAAGGACTATGGAGCTCAGGATCGTCCCGGAATGCCTGAGGATCAGCCCCCACGCAGTGAACTCAGCAGCAGTTTTTAAACACTGGCAGACTTGTTTCGAGGCCTACCTCAGAACGGCCCCCGGCCGGGTCACAGAAGACCAGAAACTACAGGCCCTGCACTCGAGGGTAAGCCCGGAAATTTTCCCTCTCATCGAAGACGCAGAGGATTTCCAGACGGCGTTCGCAGCACTAAAGAGCATCTATGTTCGCCCAGTGAACCAGATCTACGCACGCTACCAACTCGCAACGAGACGGCAAAGTCCCGGAGAATCGCTAGACGAATTCTACGCCGTGCTGCTAATTTTGGGACGGGCCTGCAGCTGCCCGCCGGTAAACGCGATTGAACACACGGACATGTTAATTCACGATGCGTTTGTGGCTGGTATGAACTCTCCCCAAATCCGCCAAAGACTTTTAGAAAAAGAGTCGCTAAGACTCTCAGAGGCACGGGCCCTTGCAGCCTCACTAGATGTAGCCGCGCGAAACGCCCGCGCCTACGGCCCCAACCGCGCGGCAGCCCCTTGGGCTCCGTGGACCCCCGTCGCGACAACCCCCCCCACCCCACAGGCTTGCGCGGTTCAGACGCCAAGTCGTCCCGGGGGAGCCCGCTGCTATTTCTGCGGCCAGGCGAAACACCCCCGGCAGCGCTGCCCGGCCCGCGCAGCGATTTGCAAGAGCTGCGGGAGAAAGGGCCATTTCGCGGCTGTGTGCCGGTCCCGGGGGGTCGCCGCTGTCCCCGGAGAAGAAGGAGTCCTGCGCGTTCCAAACGCTCCCCAACCACCCCCCCCAGCGCCCCATGTGCGACCCGCAGGGGCCGCCATTTTGGGTCCCGGCCACCACGAGGGGAGGAGGGGTGCCGCCATCTTGGGACCCCCCCAGCCCTGCGCGATGCATGGGGGCGGCCATTTTGTCCACCCCCACCGCCATCTTGTGACCCCCCAGCCATGTGCGATGCATGGGGGTGGCCATTTTGTTCACCCCCGCCGCCATCTTGGACGGCAACAATGGATCCCAGCATCGACGGCTCCACGGGGTTCGAGGAAGACGCTGAAGCACTACGACCACGTCTGGCCTCAATGACGCTGGACCAAGCACGGCCCCGGACGCTCCAGACGACGACAACAACGGTGCTGATCAACGGACACGAGACACCATGCCTGGTCGACTCCGGGAGCACAGAAAGCTTCATCCACCCCGACACGGTAAGACGCTGTTTTTTGACCATCCGTCCCAGTGCGCAAAAGATTTCCCTAGCTGCAGGATCCCACTCCGTACAGATCAAAGGCTTCTGCATAGTGACCCTAACGGTGCAAGGGAGGGAGTTTAAAAACTACAGGCTCTACGTCCTTCCCCAACTCTGCGCGCCCACATTACTGGGATTAGACTTCCAGTGCAATCTGCAGAGCCTAACTTTCCAATTCGGCCGCCCAATACCCCCACTCACTATCTGCGGCCTCGCAACCCTCAAGGTTGAGCCCCCATCCTTGTTTGCAAACCTCACCCCGGATTGCAAACCCGTCGCCACTAGGAGCAGACGGTACAGCGCCCAGGACCGGACATTTATTCGGTCCGAAGTCCAGCGGCTACTGAAGGAAGGCATAATCCAGGCCAGCAATAGTCCCTGGAGAGCACAGGTGGTAGTAGTAAAGACAGGGGAGAAGCAAAGGATGGTCATAGACTATAGCCAGACCATCAACAGGTACACACAGCTAGATGCGTACCCTGTCCCCCGCATATCCGACATGGTCAATCGGATTGCCCAATATAAGGTCTTCTCCACCGTGGACCTCAAGTCCGCCTACCATCAGCTCCCCATCCGCCCAAGTGACCGCAAGTACACAGCCTTCGAGGCAGACGGGCGATTATACCACTTCCTAAGGGTCCCATTTGGCGTCACAAACGGGGTCTCGGTCTTCCAACGTGAGATGGACCGAATGGTTGATCAACACGGGTTGCAGGCCACGTTCCCGTATCTCGACAACGTAACCATCTGCAGCCACGATCAGCAGGACCACGACTCCAATCTCCAAAAATTCCTCCAGACCGCTAAAGCCTTGAACCTCACATACAACGAGGACAAGTGCGTTTTTAGCACAAACCGACTAGCCATCTTGGGATATGTAGTGCGCAATGGGATAATAGGCCCCGACCCCGAACGTATGCACCCCCTCATGGAATTTCCCCTCCCTCACTGCTCAAAAGCCCTAAAACGCTGCCTGGGGTTCTTTTCATATTACGCCCAGTGGGTCCCCCAGTACGCAGACAAGGCCCGCCCTCTAATACAGACCACGACCTTCCCTCTGTTGACAGAGGCTTGCCAGGCCTTCAGCCGCATCAAAGCGGATAGCGCAAAGGCCACGATGCGCGCCACGACGTGTCCCTCCCCTTCCAGGTCGAGAGCGACGCCTCCGATGTAGCTCTAGCGGCCACCCTTAACCAAGCGGGCAGACCCGTGGTCTTTTTCTCCCGAACCCTCCACGCCTCAGAAATCCGCCACTCCTCAGTGGAAAAGGAAGCCCAAGCCGTAGTGGAAGCTGTGTGACATTGGAGGCATTACCTGGCCGGCAGGAGATTCACTCTCCTCACTGACCAACGGTCGGTAGCTTTCATGTTCGATAATGCACAGCGGTGCAAAATTAAAAATGACAAGATCTTAAGGTGGAGGATCGAGCTCTCCACCTTCAACTATGAGATCTTGTACCGTCCCGGAAAGCTGAACGAGCCGTCCGATGCCCTATCCCGCGGCACATGTGCCAACGCACAAATTAACCGTCTCCAAACCCTCCACGAGGACCTCTGCCACCCGGGGGTCACTCGGTTCTACCATTTTATAAAGTCCCGCAACCTCCCCTACTCCGTGGAGGAGGTCCGTACAGTCACAAGGAACTGCCACATCTGCGCAGAGTGCAAACCGCATTTTTTCAGGCCGGATAGTGCGCACCTGATCCAGGCTTCCCGTCCCTTTGAACGCCTCAGTCTGGATTTCAAAGGGCCCCTCCCCTCCACCGACCGCAACACATACTTCCTGAATGTGGTGGACGAGTACTCCCGTTTCCCCTTCGCCATCCCCTGCCCTGACATGACAGCGGCCACAGTCATTAAAGCCCTTAGCACCATATTCACACTGTTCGGTTGCCCCGCATACGTCCATAGCGACAGGGGGTCCTCCTTCATGAGTGACGAGCTGCGCCAGTTCCTGCTCAGGAAGGGTATAGCCTCGAGCAGGACGACCAGCTACAACCCCCGGGGGAACGAGCAAGTAGAGAGGGAGAACGGCACGGTCTGGAAGACCGTCCTACTGGCCCTACGGTCCAGGGATCTCCCAGTTTCACGGTGGCAGGAGGTCCTCCCGGACGCCCTCCACTCCATCCGGTCGCTACTGTGTACCACCACTAACCAAACACCTCATGAGCGCCTCCTTGTCTTCCCCAGGAAGTCCTCCTCTGGAACGTCGCTGCCGACCTGGCTGGCGGCCCCAGGACCCATCTTGCTCTGGAAACATGTGCGGGCGCACAAGTCGGACCCGTTGGTCGAGAGGGTTCACCTCCTCCACGCGAACCCGCAGTGCGCCTACGTGGAGTACCCCGACGGCCGACAGGACACGGTCTCCCTGGCGCCCGCCGGCAACACACACACCCCCTCGACACCAATCACCTAGTTCTCTAAGGATATGGGAGCCAAAAGAGAGTTAAAATGTGTGTCACCATGTTGGGGAAATCACTGCATTGTCAAAGATACATTCGGATAAATGCCTTTTACAACTATTAATATTATAGCTTTAATTTATTCCCTCTAATTTGCATGGTTACGAGTCTCTCAACCCAGAATAGAATCCCTTCAGGGCAGAAGGAGGCCATTCAGCCCATCAAGTCTGCACCAACCCTCCGAAAGAACACTCTACCACGGTTCACACACCGCCCTATCCCCTGAATTCCAGTTAACCTACACATCTTAGGTGGATTGACCAGACTAAATTGTCCCTCAGTGTCCAGGGACGTGTAGGTTAGGTTAAGGGGTTGTAGAAATAGGGCAGGGAAGTGGGCTCGGTGCTGACTCGATGGGCCAAATGGCCTCCTTCTGCATTGTAGGGATGCTATGATCTTTGGACACTAAGGGGCAATTTAGCATGGCCAATCCACCTGACCTGCACATCTTTGGACTGTGGGAGAAAACCGGAGCACCCGGAGGAAACCCACACAGATAATAGGAGAATGTGCAAACTCCATACAGACCGTCACCCAAGGCTGGAATTGGACCCAGGACCATGGCGCTGAGGTAGCAGTGCCAACCACTGTGCCACCCCATGGTTAGCATGTTGTTGCCTTGTAATGCCTCCAGAGTTGTGCCCCTTTGCAACACTCAAGGGTGGTTTAATCAGGGGCATGATTTAATGAAAAAATAAGAGTCCCTCTTTGGGTGGGGAATGCTTGGCCGAGGCTGCACTCAGTCACATTTCCTGCACCGAGGACTTCGGTTCGCCCGGACCCGATCCCCAGCATGGGAAAGAAGCCACCTTGGCACAGCCAGCCTGGCACCCTAGCAGTGCCTCTGACAGGCTGGCAGTGCCACACGGTCCCCCTTCCTTGATGCTGCCAGCCTGTCGCCCTAGCAGTGCTCCTGTCAGGCTGGCAGTGCTCCACAGTCCCCCTTCCTTGATTCTTGCGCCTATCAGGTATTCTAATAGTATGGTTTCTGGGGGCTCGGCGTACCCTACTGTCTTTTTGCGTAGGAAGTGTTTTATTTGGACGTGTCTCATTTCCTGTCCTTTTGTTAGTTTCCTTTTCCTCGTCAGTTCGTTCAGTGTCGCCAGTCTGTGCCCTACGTAAAAGTCTCTGACCGTCAGTGTTGCCCCCGTCTCAACTCCATCTTTTGAAGGTGGTGTCTAGCATGGCTGGGGGGTGATTTCTAGGTGTAACATAAGCGGCTTCCTTGTGGTGCACTTGACAAAGGAAGGTTCAGACGTGGAGATAACTTCAACACGTTTATTAAACTATTTACACTTCTATTACTCGGGTTCGACACTACTGCTAATCCTCTATAGCTACCCAGACTGACTAACCAGTTGCTGCAATCCACGTGGTGGGAGTGATATTGAATCAACCCTGTGTCTCTACTTACTGACTGTCTCCACTGGAAAGAGGCAGATCATGTGTGTGATGTCCTTTATATATGGGTTGGGGAAATGCCCTCCTGTGGTCGTGTCACCTCTGTGTGTATCGTTGTTGTCCATTGGTCGTGTCCTATCTAACTGATCTATTGGTTGAGTGTGTGTGTGTGATGTCTCTGGTGCTCCCTGTAGTGTCTAGCTAGCCTACATGTATTTACATTGATGCACATAATCACAGGGAAATTTGTAATTGCTGCAGATGGGGTCATGGGGGACATCTTAGTTAGCCCGAAGTGATGTCCCAATTGGGGCCATGTTCTCAAGTGTGGCCGCTACCACTGGGCTCGTTGTGTATCTTGTTGAGGAGGATGGGAGTGCTGCTGTGGCCAGGGCCCGGAGGGTCGTTTCTTTACAGGATGCCTCCTCTATTTGTACCCAATCTGTGTCGGGTTCTTGTACCCATCCCCTCACTCTTTCTGCCGTTGCTGCCCAGTGGTAGTATTGTAGGTTTGGTAAGGCCAAGTCCACTTTGATTTTCCTTCTTTGCAGTGTCTGTTTGGGAATTCTCGGGTTCTTACCCCCACACAAACGCCATGATTAGACTGTCTACGTTTTGGAAAAAGGCCTTGGGGATGAAGATCGGAATGGATCTAAACAGGAAGAGGAACCTTGGCAACTCGTTCATCTTGATCGTCTGCACTCTCCCCGCCAGGGAGAGTGGGAGTGAGCCCCACCTTTGAAGGTCCTTTTTTACTTCCTCCACCAGGTTCCACTTGTGGATCTGTGTCCAGTCTCTGGTTATCTAGATCCCCAGGTAGCGGAATCTGTTCTGGGCTGTTTTAAATGGGAGCCCCTCCAGCTCTGCCCCTCCCCCATTTGGGTTCACAAACGTTCTAAAGAAGGCTTATTTATTCCACTGGCATCAAAGCAGTATCAAGCCTCAAGGGAAATCTTTTTTTAAAAAAACCATTTTATTAAGGCATTTATGATTTTATAACAGCAAATACAAATATAAACAAAACTAAGTAAATAACAACCCACAACCCACAACGACACCCAGTCAACATGGCTTACACACACAATTCCCCAATCCCACCTCCTCCTCGCGCTGATCCCGCCAAAACTAAACTAAACTAAACTATACTATTCCCCCCACGCCGCCCCCCCCCCCCCACTCCGATTGTGTCTGCTAACAGTTTAGTTTTCCACGAAGAAGTCGATAAACGGCTGCCACCTTTTGGAAACGGACCCTAACATCGATCTTCTCAGGGCAAACTTAATTTTCTCAAGCCTGAGAAACCCAGCCATGTCGCTAACCCATTCCCGTGTCCCTCCACACCAATAAGATCCGTCTCCGGGCTACCAAGGAAGCAAATGCCAACACGTTAGCCCCTCTCGCCCCCGGACTCCCGGGTCTTCCGAACCTCCAGAAATCGCCACCTCTGGACCCGCTGCCACCCTTGTCTTTAATACCCTGGACACGACATCCGCAAATCCCTGCCAGAATCGCCAAAGCATCGGGTATGCCCAAAACATGTAGACATGGTTTGCGGGCCCTCCCGCACACTTCCCACACCTGTCCTCCACTCCTCCAATAAACCTGCTCATCCGGGCCACCGTCATGTGGATCACCTTAAATTGTATCAGGCAGAGCCTGGCACATGATGAGGACGTGTTGACTCTACCCAGGGCATCTTCCCACAAACCCGCCTCTAGCGCCTTACCCAACTCATCTTCCCACTTACGCTTTACCTCCACTATCTGGGTTCCCTCCTACTCCATAAGCTCTTTATAAATTTCCGAGACCTTCTCGTTCCCCACCCCCATTTTTGAAACTACCCTATTGTGGTAGTCACCACTAGCTGTATTATATGTGTTACGGTAAGACACATATACTAGAGGTACAAGGGTAAATCCCTGCCTGCTGGCTCCGCCCAGTAGGCGGCGTATAAATGTGTGTGCTCGCCGGTGCTGCAGCCATTCTGGTTCCAGCTACAGGAGGCACAACACCTTTGCTCGATAAAGCCTCGATTATTCCACTACTCTCGTCTTTGTGGTAATTGACGGTGCATCAATATATTGAGCAAAGATTTTTAAAACGATGGATCTTCACATCAAGCCTGATCGCCTGCAGCTGAGCCCTCAAGCAGCCAACGCTACGTCCGCTTTTGACCACTGGCTAGCCTGTTTCGAAAGCTACCTCAGGACAGCCGCTGAAGAACCCTCGGACTCGCAGAAGCTCCAAGTCCTCTATTCACGGGTGAGCCCTGACATTTTTGCTCTCATCCGGGATGCGCCCACTTGCTTCGAAGCAATGGAGCTCCTGAAGGGACATTACGTTTGGCCAGTCAATCAACTATATGCCAGGCACCTCCTGGCCACGAGACAGCAACTCCCAGGTGAGTCCCGAGACGATTTCTGGCGTGCCCTGCACATCCTGGGGAGGAACTGTGACTGCCAGGCAGTTTTGGCAGTCCAGCACACAGAACCTTAATCCGAGACGCCTTCGTTACGGGCATGAGGTCTGCGTTCGTCCGCCACGCCTATTGGAAGGGGGTGCGCTTGATCTTGCGGGAACCAGGCAGCTCGCAAACTCGTTAACAGTGGCCTCCCGTAACATCCAGTCGTACGCCCCTGACCGCACGGCACCCTCATGGGCATCGTGGACCCCACCAGGTACCGACTCCAGCTCACCGCAAGCCTGCGCCGCGCGGCAGCCAGCCAACCCCGGGGGGCCCAAATGCTATCTTTGTGGGCAGAACAAACACCCCCGGCAGCGCTACCCGGCGCGGAGAGCAACCTGCAACGGATGCGAAAACAAGGGACACTTTGTTTCTGAGTGCCAGGCCCGGTCGGTTGCCGCTGGTTACAGGCCCAGCGTTCCTACACCCCCCACGTGCGACCCAGGGGCGCCGCCATTTTCCTCCTCACAAGCTACGTGCGGCCTGTGGGCGCCGCCATCTTCTTCCCCACAGGCCATGTGCGCCCCATGGACGCCGCCATCTTCGCCACCATTTTGGATGGCGCCTTAGACCCCTGCTCGTCTGGAGGTTTGTCTCGACGTTCATCACCTGCCGCTACCTCCACCACCGCTGACCAGCCCGGGGCCTCCCAGCATCTGCCGCAGCTCGCCTCGATCATCCTGGACCAGTCCCGGCCCCGCAACCTCGCGACCGCAGCGGCAACGGTGAAAATCGATGGGCACAAGACGTCCTGCCTTTTTGACTCCGGGAGCACAGAGAGCTTCATCCACCCCACGACGGTAAGGCACTGCTCCCTCGCGGTACACGCCGTTACCCAGAAAATCTCCCTGGCCTCCGGATCCCATTCCGTGGAAATCTGGGGGTACTGCATCGCGACCCTTACCATCCAAGGCGTAGAGTTTAGCAACTTCCGGCTCGACGTCCTCCCACACCTCACTGCCCTGTTACTCGGCCTGGATCTCCAGTGCCACCTCCAAAGCTTAACCTTAAAATTTGGTGGACCCCCTACCCCCCCTCACCGTATGCGGCCTCACGACCCTTAAGGTCGATCTACCTTCCTTGTTTGCGAATCTTACCCTGGATTGCAAACCCGTCGCCACCATAAGCAGACGGTACAGTGCCCAGGACAGGACCTTCATCAGGTCGGAGGTCCAGCGGCTGCTGCGGGAAGGCATCATTGAGGCCAGCAACAGCCCCTGGAGAGCCCAAGTGGTAGTAGTAAAGACTGGGGAGAAATACAGGATGGTCATTGACTACAGTCAGTCCATCAATCGGTACACGCAGCTCGACGCGTACCCCCTCCCATGCAAATCTGACATGGTCAATCAGATTGCACAGTGTCGGGTCTTTTCCACAGTGGACCTGCAGTCCGCCTACCACCAGCTCCCCATCCGCAAGGAGGACTGCCAATACACTGCGTTTGAAGCAAATGGCCGCCTCTATCACTTCCTTAGGGTTCCCTTCGGCGTCACTAATGGGGTCTCGGTCTTCCAACGTGAGATGGACCGAATGCTGGACCGGTATGGACTGCGGGCCACCTTCCCGTACCCAGACAATGTCACCATCTGCGGCCACGATCAGCAGGACCACGACGCTAACCTCCTAAAATTTCTCCAGACCGCCAAGCTCCTTAATCTCACGTACAATAAGGAGAAATGCGTGTTCCGCACCAACGATTTAGCCATCCTTGGCTATGTCGTGGAAAATGGAGTTCTAGGGCCCGACCCCGACCGCATGCGCCCCCTCATGGAACTCCCCCTCCCCCACTGCCCGAAGGCCCTGAAACGATGCCTGGGGTTTTTCTCCTACTATTCCCAGTGGCTCCCTAACTATGCGGACAAGGCCCGCCCACTCATTCAGTCCACAGTTTTTCCCCTGACGGCTGAGGCCCGCCAGGCCTTCAACCGCATCAAGGCAGACATCGCCAAGGCCATGATGCACGCGGTCGACGAGTCCCTCCTCTTCCAGGTCGAGAGCGATGCATCGGAGGTAGCTCTGGCCACCACCCTCAACCAGGCGGGCAGGCCCCTGGCCTTCTTTTTCCGCACCCTCCACGCCTCTGCAATTCGGCACTCCTCTGTCGAAAAGGAGGCCCAAGCCATTGTGGAACCGGTGCGGCATTGGAGGCATTACCTGGCCGGCAGGAGATTCACTCTCCTCACTGACCAACGGTCGGTTGCCTTCATGTTCAATAAAAACAGCGGGGCAAGATCAAAAACGATAAGATCTTGAGGTGGAGGTTCGAGCTCGTCACCTATAATTACGAGATTTTGTATCGCCCCGGGAAGCTCAACGAGCCCTTTGACACTCTATCCCGTGGTACATGTGCCAGCGCACAAGTGGACCGACTCCGGGCTCTCCACGATGGCCTCTGCTACCCGGGGGTCAACCGGTTCTTCCATTTCCTCAAGGCCCGCAACCTGAACTACTCCATTGTGGAGGTCAGGACTGTCACCAGAGACTGCCAGGTCTGTGCAGAGTGCAAGCCGCACTTCTACCGGCCAGATCGAGCGCACCTGGTGAAGGCTTCCCGCCCCTTTGAATGCCTCAGCGTGGACTCCACAGGGCCCCTCCCCTCCACCGACTGCAACACGTACTTTCTGAACGTGGTTGATGAGTACTCCCGGTTCCCTTTCGCCATCCCATGCCCCGATATGACTTCTGCCACGGTCATTAAAGCCCTCCACAGTATCTTCACTCTGTTCGGTTTCGCCACCTATGTCCACAGCGATCGGAGATCCTCCTTTATGAGCGATGAGCTGCGTCAGTTCCTGCTCAGCAAGGGCATCGCCTCGAGTAGGACAACTAGCTACAACCCCCGGGGAAACGGGCAGGTGGAGAGGGAGAACGGGACGGTCTGGAAGGCCGTCCTACGGGCCCTGTGGTCTAAAAATCTCCGGTCTCCCGCTGGCAGGAGGTCCTCCCCGACATGCTCCACTCCATTCTATCACTCCTCTGCACCGCAACTAACGAGACCCCTCATGAACGTATCTTTGCCTTCCCCAGGAAGTCCACCTCCGGGGTCTCACTCTCAACATGGCTGACAGTTCCTGGACCCGTCCTCCTTCGCAAGCATGTGCGGACCCATTGGTCGATAGGGTCCACCTCCTACACGCGAACCCGCAGTACGCCTATGTGGCGCACCCCAACGGGCGCCAGGATACAGTCTCCCTCCGGGACCTGGCACCCGCTGGATCCCCACCCATGGCCCCCGACCCGACAGCCCCCCCCGCCCCCCCCTCCGGTTGCCTCATTCACCCCTGCGCAACTCACCCTCCCCCCAGCGAACCTCACCGCAGCTCCCGACCCAGGAGGATCCGTCCTCCCACTGGTTCCACTCAGGGGTGACGAAGACAGGACACGCTCCCAGAGTCACAGGTGACCAAGTTGGCGCCCACATCGCCACCAGGACTGAGGCGACCACAAAGGTGGATCAAGGCCCCCGACAGACTGAACTTGTAAATTTTTTTTCCACCACCCCCGCCGGACTCTTTTTTTTTTAACAGGGGGTGAATGTGGTAGTCACCACTAGCTGTATTATATGTATTACGATAAGATACATATACTAGAGGTACATGGGTAAATCCCTGCCTTCTGGCTCCGCCCAGTAGGTGGCGTATAAATGTGTGTGCATTTGTGTGTGCAATGGGTGTGAACCAGCCATTCTGGTTCCAGCTACAGGAGGCACAACATCTTTGCTCAATAAAGCCTCGATTATTCCATGACTCTCGTCTTTGTGGTAATTGATAGTGCATCACCTATCCTGTATTCCCTGTGGCGTTAGAAGCGGAAAGGTCGAAACCTGCCTTCATACAAAGTCTCTCACCTGCAGATAGTGAAACCCATTCCCTCCCGGCAGTTCAAACTCCTCCTCCAAATCCTCCGAACAGAGACAGCTCCCATTGATAAACAGATCCCCCAGCCTCTCAATCCCTGCTCTCTGCCACCTCCGGAACTCCCCGGGACAAACCGGTGATTGCCCCAAATTGGAGCCTACATCGCTCTCCCTCCACTCCCATCTGTTTCCGCCGCTGCCCCCAGACTCTCAGAGCTGCTCAGTTCCCAAATTTCTATCACCCTTTGTGTGTGGACATCTTTTCTAATTTCCATTCTGAAAAGCCCGACTCTAATCTTTTTGATTTTGCTTTCTTGTCATAGACCCCCCCAACCAGTGGAAATAGACTACCCCCCACCCCCCTCAACATCGCAAAAACCTCAATCAAATAACCCCATGAAAATAAAATAAAACACATATTAGGGCAACACAAGGTCCACAATGTAAATACCTAGACACTGGCATCGGGTGAAGCATACAGGAGTGTAGTATTGATCAGATCAATCCATAAGAGGGTCATTTAGGAGTCTGGTAACAGCGGGGAAGAAGCTGTTTTTGAGTCTGTTCGTGCGTGTTCTCAGACCTCTGTATCTCCTGCCCGATGGGAGAAATTGGAAGAGTGAGTTAGCCAGGTGGGAGGGGTCTTTGATTATGCTGCCCGCTTTCCCAAGGCAGCGGGACGTGTAGATGGAGTCAATGGATGGGAGGCAGGTTCGTGTGATGGACTGGGCGGTGTTCACGATTCTCTGAAGTTTCTTGCGGTCCTGGGCCGAGCAGTTGCCATACCAGGCTGTGATGCAGCCAGATAGGATGCTTTCTATGGTGCATCTATAAAAGTTGGTAAGAGTCAGTGTGGACGTGCCGAATTTCCTTAGTTTCCTGAGGAAGTATAGAAAGCGCTGTTGCGCTTTCTTGGTGGTAGCGTCGACGTGGGTGGACCAGGACAGATTTTTGATGTGCACACCTACTCTAAATTCAGGTGTGTACAAACCCAGCTTGTTGCACCTCTCCTCTTAGCTCCATTCTTAAGAGTCCAGGTATCATCCTAGTAAATCTGCACTGTACTCCCTCCAAGGCCAACATGCCCTTCCTAAAATGTGGTGCAACCTGTTGAATAGTCTGCGACTGAACATTGTCTGATTATTTTTCTTTCCATAACATAGGCACATTGATGGCCAATGTCACACCATCTCTGCCACTCCTCCTACCTTGCCTCCCTCCTCAAACCTCCATCCCTCCAACCAACTGCTCCAGCAGGTGAAAACAGCTCACCTGATGTAGCCCAGGGTCGGAGAAAGGATCTTGCTGGTATAGCAGCTTCCCAGCTACAAGGCACCGCAGGGTTGCCACTCATTTCCAAAATAGCACCAGCCTTAAATGCCCTGGAGAAAAGTGCAGTGGGGTTAACGGGACAAGACCGTGGCGATTGACCAAATCCACGGGGAGCAGCACTTGCAGTGTTACATGGCCACTCAAGCGAGAACCAATTATGTTAAGTTGCTGGGAGATGCCACTTGAACTACATGTACAATTCTAATTGGAAATTAATCAAGTTAAGTAGGACAAATGAAGGTCAATCCTCAAAAGCATTTCAAAGAATCAATTACACTGAAGTAGCGACATTTGAGATGAGGCTGTGCTTTTCCAAGGCACTGGGCTGCAAAATCCACTTTTTTCCTTTTCAAGATTCCTGTGGCCTTTTTAAATAAAAAGGAATTTTCTTCACCACTTGGTGCTCGAAGTGTGGGAAATCAACAGTTTTGTTGAAAGGAAAGGCTGTGTATCTCTGCTGAGAAATATCTCTTTGTCACCTGCAGCATGGCAAATTGTCCATCATTGTTTGAAACCCCACGATTGCAGAGAACAAATAAATTAAGAGAAATGCAAAAAGGTACCCCGGTAGCGCAGTGGTTAGCATTGCTGTCTCATCGCGCTGAGGACCCGGGTTCGATCCCAGCACTGGGTCATTGTCCGTGTGGAGTTTGCATGTTCTCCCCGTGCCTGCGTGGGTCTCGCCCCCGCAACCCAAAAAGATATGCAGGCAAGGTGAATTGACCATAACCTTTTAAAAAGGTATATATAAAAAAAATATACAAGGCCAAACAGTACAAACACTAATTTTGTGTTGGAGAAACAGCGAACCCTTCCGTCAGTACCAACGTACGGGGAGGGGCGTAGGATACTCTGATTATTAAAACAGTTCACAACACAGTTGTACTGAAAAACAAACGGTGCACGCACTAAACTTTGCGCTGGATAGACCAGACACTCTCGTCTCTGTACCAATAGAAGGGAAAGGAAGGGGTGGTGATGGGGAGAGAGGGGAAAGGAGGGTGGTGGAGAGGGACTATGCTAAATTTTCCTTTAATTGGATAAAAAATAATTGGGTGGTCTAAATTTAAAAAAAGAGAAATAACAAAGACCTTTCATTTATCCAGCACTTTTTATGACCTTTGAACATCCGATCGCATGTTCCTTCACTGTCGCTGGGACAAAATCATGGAACTCCCTCCCTAACAGCACAGTGGGTGTACCTACACCTTAAGGACTGCCGCGGTTCAAGAAGGCAGCTCACCACCACCTCCTGAAGGGCAACTAGGGATGGGCAATAAATGCTGGCCTAACCAGCAACGCCCACATCCCATAAATCAAATGTGGACTGTTCAGAGAGCAATCCGGTGATAGTAAAACAGCTTTGCTCTGATCTGCTGCCAGTGCAATTGTATTATCACAATTCCTGTAGCATATTACAACGTGTGTCTGTATGGAATCAGGAGCTTAATATTCATTTGGAAGATTGGATTACAGCCTACTTGATTTCATCATTCTGGATTCACAGCCCCAGTGTCCCGGGTTCAATTCTAGCCTCGGGTCACTGTCTGTGTGGTTTTCACTTTCTCCCCGTGTCTGCGTGGGTTTCCTCCGGGTGCTCCAGTTTCCTCCCACAGTCCAAAGATGTGCAGGTTCGGTGGATTGGCCATGCTACATCGTCCTTAGTGTCCAAAGATGTGCAGATTAGGTGGGGTTATTGGCATAGTACGGAGAGTGGGCCTAGGTAGGATGCTCTTTCGGAGGGTCGGTGCAGACACGTTGCGTCGAATGGCCTCCTTCTGCACTGTCAGGATTCTATGGATAACAATTTTACAACACCTATCAGTTTCTTAAATGAGTCCAGTATCTTCGCTCGACACACTCTGCGTTTTACCAGCCTACGAGGGTAATGTTGGCTGTTGGTGATAGATTAACTCCTGTTATAAGTGAAAATGGAGAGGGGTGGTTAAGGGACAATTGAGTACATATTTCTCATATTAAACCATCTATAAAAGTAAATGTTCCCCCCCCCCTCCATCCAAGAAAGAAAGATTTATGGTCACCCGTGGCTCTGAGGGATAGGTTGTGGGTTCAAGTCCCACTCCAGAAACTTGATCTCAGAGTCTAGGCTGACATTCCCACTGGAGTACTGAGGGAATGTTAGTCTTCCAGATGGTGCACTGAAATAAAGCTCCATTGCCCTTTCAGGTTGACATAAGAAATCCTGAAGAAGGGAAGTGTACACTTCACCCCCAGTGTCCTGACCAATATTTATCCTTCAACCAAACTCACTAAAACAGATTAACTGCTCATCATCTTATTGCTGTTCATGGGTGCTTGCGAGGTGCTATTTGGCTGCCATATCATTTCAACAGTGATAACAATTCCTTGTCTGTTCAGCACTTTGGAACACCCTAAAGCCTTGAGAACTGCAATACAAATACACGGTCTATATTTTTTTTGCTCCCTGCATTTATGTCGAGCTTCAGTGATGTCTCTCTGAAACATCTCAATGCGCTTCAAGTGGAATGAAATACGCTTAAGCACAGATGCAATATAGTGTTACATGGCACACGGCAAGATTTCAGAAATAGATATTGAGATGAGTGACTAATTCATGTGTCTGCCCTGGTATTACTTGGCCAGGATATCAGGAGAGTTTTCTGCTCTTCTACAAAATAGTGCCATGCTATCCTTAACATTTGTATGTATAGACATTGGTCTGAACTCTCACCCAATGGATGACATCTCTGACAGCGCATAATGCCCCATTGACACACTGAAGTGGCAGCCAACATTTACATACTCAAATCATGGTGTGTGCTGGGAAATGATGATCATCAGGTTGATCTTCAAAACCTCCACCAAAGTCATGGCTGTTGATCTGGAGAACCCTGCAGAGGTAATCGGCATGTGAGGCTAATTACTCAAACAGGAAAAGAAATGTGCCCAATGTTGTCACTTCTGATGGACAACTGATTAAAAAATGTCTCAATTGTGGTCATATTGAGAATAATTGGTTTTATTGATATCTCAGCTGGATGTAAAAGTCCCAATGCGCCACTTTGAAGAAGAGCAAGGGAGTTGTCCCTAGAATCCTGGCCAATATTTATCCCTCACATCGATATTGCCAAAGCAGGTTATCTAGTCATTATCCCATTGATGTTTGTGGGAGCTTGCTTTGTACTTCGCTTCCTTGCTTCCTATGTTACAACACTTCAAAAAGTACTTCCTTGGCTGTAAAGCTCTTTGAGACATCTGGTGGCCTTAAAAGGTCCTTTACGAATGCAAGTTTTCTTTCCTTTTTCACCATCAGATTCAATGATTAAATTGGGACTTTTAAAATAGCATAAACTTAAAGTGAAATGGACATTGTTCATGCTGGAGAGTATCAGGAAGTGAATAAATCTAACTTTGGGGTTGCAGTTGATTGGTTGGCTGTCATTGGATTATTGGGAAGAGCAATATAACACATGGTTATCATTTATTTCTCAACACTGATTGCATCATTTTTGCAATTTGCAATATTAGTGCTAATGTGTAAGATCAACCAAACTGTCACATTGAGCACCCAGTGAACAAGTGCCCATATTGTCACAGTAATGCACCATAAGTGGTAGCGTTTTCATCTTGTCCAGGGGTTACTGGTAAACATGCCGATGAGAAAGTTCCATTCCACATCCTAGGGTTTTGTGCCTGAAGTGACCCTCAGGATGAGGACCAGCAAGGCCAGGGACAGACTGCCATTGATGTTGGGCGCCATGTGTGGAGTTCTGCCAAGTCCTGCTCCTCTGGAGGTTCCTAGTAAGAGACGTGGGCAGTTACATTGAGTGCTACCTCTCCCTTAATCCTTGCTGTCGTACAGTCCTATGCTGTAAATTGTCTGCCTTTCTCTGTATTATCCAATTTTGAAGTGTTTTTGTTTCAGTAAAGTTAGGCTTTACGCTGCTTAACTACCTTCTAATTGCAGTTGGGTTACTCGGTAGGGTATTAGTCAGAATTTCCTGCACTGTATTAGGAATTAGCCCCAATCCTGCAGATAAGAAAGTTCTAATTAAATCCAGTGAATCAGTGTGCTGGCAGGCTACCTGTGGAGCTCCTCAGGCACCAGTGTTAGGGCCATTATCTTCACTATTTGCATCAATGATTTGGACATTATTATTGAGGAAGGTCAGCACAGTACAATAATTTGTGCGAATTTCAATAATGTCACGTCTTCTGCTGAACCATTTTGATGGACTCGGTGAAGAACAATGGCAAATGCTATTGCCATGGCAAATGGCAACTGCAGTTAATATAATATAAATCAAAGGACGTTAATCTGTCCCCATGCAGGTCCTTGGGTAGACTTCACCTAGAATATTGGGTCCAGTTGGGTCCAATGTGGGTGATAAAATAATCTTGGAAAAGGTTTGGAGGAGAGCTCTGAGAATTAATGAATAGTTACAGAGAGCGACTTAAAGAGCCTGGTCTGTTTATTTGAAAGCAGTGTAAACGTTGTCTTACTAAGGTGTATAAAATAAGGAAAGGAATTGACAATACACTTACTGATAGATTATTTCACTCTGACTGGTTAAGACAGACTGGTGCTGTTAAATTGTTAAAGAGTGGGAATGCAATAAGCTCCATCATTGATTAAGCAATGATTTTTGATTTAAGAGTCCTTCATGTTGATTTCCTTATTTCCCCTTTTTCTGCCGTTATCATTTGTTTCCATGGGTGCTTAATGGACATGTATCTTTAAGTCAAGCAGCAGAGCGAATGAGGAATTCAAGAAGTTGCAACATAGTATATGATGCTGCGGTGAATGTATTACTGCTACCATTCACCATTGTAATTGCATTACATTGTATTGTATTATGTTGATGCCCTTGTGGGCTCCGCCTGTGGCTCCGCCCCCTCAGGGGAGGTATAAGAGCTGGCCGCCATCTTCAACGCCGCCCGACACGTGCGACCGACGGGGGCCGCCATCTTGGGACCACCCCTCCACCTCTGACCACGCCGGCTACCCGCAGCTCGGCGCTGTCACCGTCGACCAGTCACGGCACAAGCACCTCAGGAACTCGATGATGACCGTCCGGGTCAATGTGCACGAAACACCCTGCCTGTTTGACTCTGGGCGCATGGAGAGCTTCATTCATCTGGACACGGACATCCACCTCCGGGGTCTTGCTTCCGTCCTGGCTGACAACACCGGGGCCTATCCTCCTCCGAAAACATACGAGGAGCCATAAGTCCGACCCGCTGGTCGAGAGGGTCCAGCTCCTTCACACCAACCCCCAGTATGTCTACGTGGTGCACCACGACGGCCGACAAGATACAGTCTCCCTCCGGGATCTGGCACCCATTGGTTCCCCTGCGACCATCACCTACCCCCCCCCCCCAACCCTACACCGAACACCACCCCCACCCCTACATGGACTACACCCCCCGTCACCCCATCGCCGACCTACAGTGATGAAGCTCCAGAAGACACGCACCCGGAGTCAACGAACCCAACACCCGTGCCCGCAATGATGAGTTCAACACCGTTGCCCGCAACGACGAATTCAACACCCGTGCCCGCAGCGAAACCAGAGCTCAGGCTATCGCAGCGAACAATCAAGGCGCCGGACAGACTCGATCTGTGAGCCCACTTCACCCCCGCTGGACTTCAATTTTTAACAGGGGGTGAATGTGGTGAATGTATTACTGCTACCATTCACCATTGTAATTGCATTACATTGTATTGTATTATGTTGATGCCCTTGTGGGCTCCGCCCCCTCGAGGGAGGTATATAGAGCTGCAGCCTGTAGGTGGCACTCAGTACAGAGCAGTCGCAGGCAGTCACAGTTCGAGCTGATTAAAACCACTGTTCACTTCAACTCTCCGTCTCATGTGAATTGATGGTCGCATCAGGTGCTAGCGTTCGAACAGGAGAACTCAGACTTTGTGGCACCCGAGAGATGGGGTGGGACTCGGTTCGATAGGTTAGCTGGTGGCCAATGAATTGGCCCAAAAGGCCATATTCTGCCAATTAACAGGTGGTGATTGGGTTCTGCCTGGGTGGGCTGATTTTCAGAAAGCCAAGGGAAGTTCAGTTTGAACCCTGGGTACTCAAGGGAAAGAACCTGCTTGCTTTCACTTTCTCTCTCGCCTTTTCTCCAGAAAAGTTGCTGTATTTCTGAAACTGCAGAGACCTGAATCCATCTACGGTGGACACCACTATAGAATGGAAAACAGGACTTGAACGCTTACTTTGAAGGCAATCATCTGAAACAAAAACTCTTTTTCCTTTTCCTTATTATTTTTCACCCCTCTCTTCCCCTTTGTGTTTGTTTGTCATCTGTGTGACTGCAATTATTGGGCAGCCAAGGGCCAAAGACTTTGCATATTTTTCTAAGAATTATTTGTTAATTCAATTGTGTTGTGACTCCGGGTCAAGGGGGGCTGGAATTGACCGTATCCTAACCCAGGGTGTCTTAACACATTGATTAAGTTAACTGCTACATTTGTATCTTGCATAAGATGCAATTACTGCCTGAGTCAAGTATCAGACTAGTTCTCTGCAGCACACACCACAAAGGTTTGCAACTTATTTTCAGGGTCCTCTACTGTCTGGGAAAAGAAAAAGAAATCTCGAGTCCATTGTATTCCTACTCAGTTTAAGTGCATGATTGTCAGTCTACCCCAATCTGCCAAAGAAATGTAAATGGATTTTTACGACAATTGATCATAGTTTCATAGTCATTGAGACAAGCTTTCTATTCTAGATTTCCGCAATTGAGATTTCAATACCACCAACGGTGCTGAGATTTGAATTCATATCCCCAGAGCATTAGGCTGGACCACTTCCGCATAGCTATCCAGTGACAATGACCACTACACCACCAGCTGATGCACCTGAGTGCCTTGCTAGGCTACTGCAGAGGCCAATCAACCACGTTGGAGAAGGAATGGAGTAGTCAGATTGGGTCAGGATGGCAGATGTCCTAACCTGCACATCTTTGGACTGTGGGAGGAAGCCGGAGTATCCGGAGAAAACCCACGCAGACACGGGGAGAAAGTGCAAACTCCACAGAGCCACCCAAGGCGGGAATTGAACCCGGGTCCCTGCCGCTGTAAGGCAGCAGTGCTGACCACTGTGTCACTGTGTGTTTTTTATTAAAAGATGTTCTGTCAGGTATATTGCCAGTGGTTTGTTTGAAAAAGATAGATATTGTGATGAACGTAGGAATTCCAGCGATATTGTGTTATTCGGTGCAGCAAGGGTTAAAAGCCTGAGTTAGTGTTTGACTGCTGCTGTCAACTTTTAAAATAGAGTCTGGTTTGAAAGACAACAATGGTTTTTGGAGCCAGGGGTGCAATTAAACCATCGTGAAAAGCTTGGGCTAATGCAGCTTTGTTTGGATTAAGGGCATTCCCTGTGGAGTTAATTAGATTTCAGCTTGGTAAGATGATGTCATCAGTGGGTGGAGGTAAGCTATCAGGCATTTTGCAAAAAAATTCAGCTGTTAGCTGGACGAAACTGTGAAGTTTGCTCTCTGAAGTTCAGTTAAAAGATACGTCTGCAGATAGAAGAGCAGTGTGGTTGGAAAGGTGAACAAACCAGTTGAAGATCCTTCTTCTGAAATGCAGCCAGAGTTTCTGCGTGGTTCTGACAGGATTCAGAATTTTTCTTTAAAGCAGTGACACAAGATCTCTCTTTCTCAAAGAACATCCATTCAGGTATTTCTGAACGCTAAAGGTATTTTAACAGTGGATTGAGAGCGGAGATGTTTTTTCTTGTTGATTTATTCATTCTGGTTTAGCACAGTGGGCTAAACAGCTGTAATGCAGAACAAGGCCAGCAGCGCAGGTTCAATTCCCGTACCGGCCTACCCGAACAGGTGCCGGAATGTGGCGACTAGGGGCCTTTCATAGTAATTTAGTTGAAGCCTACTTGTGACAATAAGTTATTATTATTACCATGAAACGAGGGCATCGCAGACTGTGCCAGCATTTATTGTCCATCCCAAGTTGCCCTTGAGGGGGCAGTTATGAGTCAACCACATTTCTGTATGTCTAGAGCCAGACCAGGTAAGGAATTCCTACCCAAATGGACATTAGTGAACCAGATGTGCTTTTACAACAATCGACAATGGTTTCATTGTCATCATTAGATTTTTACTGAATTAAAATTTCACCATCTGCACTGGTAGGATTTGAACCTGGGTCCCTAGTGCATTGCACTGGGTCTCTGTAGTAGTCCAGGGACAAT
The DNA here is from genome assembly GCF_047496885.1 of Scyliorhinus torazame. Taxonomy (NCBI): domain Eukaryota; kingdom Metazoa; phylum Chordata; class Chondrichthyes; order Carcharhiniformes; family Scyliorhinidae; genus Scyliorhinus; species Scyliorhinus torazame. Next base: position 41,741,948 of record NC_092712.1, on the reverse strand, counting down.
ACCACTACGCCACCACCTCCCCTGTTGTTTGAGTGGGAATAAAGATACCAGTTAAGGGTATTGCATTCTCTGTATTGAGTAGAATTAGGTTTAGGGTTAGGGTAATTATAAACTATTTTCTTGTGCGATGTTAAAGATATTTTAATACTGCGTTTGTAATAAAGTTGTTTTAAAACACCATAATCCTATTTCTTCATGAAATTACCCTGGACCGAGTTATCCTTTCCTTGCAGTCTTACAAAATTAAAATTAAATATTGGGGTTTCTGTCCAGTATTCTATCCACTGTTGGGGTCTGGTCTAGGATCGTACTAACATCGATAGAGAAAGTGGGTCAATAGCCAAAGATTTCAAATCATTGGCAACAGTCTGAGAGAGAGGAGGTGAGAAATTCTTTCATTCAGAGTATTGTCGGTACAGGGAACAGTACACATGGGAAGGTGGTGGAAAGTGATTCCATTAATAATTCTCAAAAGGAGTTGGGCTGGCAATGGAAGATGAGGAACTGAAAGGGTCATGGGCAAAATAAAACAAAGTGGGAACAACTCTTTCAGAGTCAGCACGGGCAAAATGGATCACACAGCCTCCAATTCTTTTACAAGTGAGCTCCCTCTAGGAAGTTACTATTGGTTTGTAAGTAAATAAATAATAGGGAATTACCGTGGGTCTAAGACTTGTATTTTAAACTTAGATAAGGGCAATTATGAGGGCACAGCAGCTGAGCAGGCGAAAGAGAATTGGCAAATTAGGTTAAGGGATCTGTCAACAGAGATGCAGTGACAAACATGTCAGGGATATTTCAGAATGCACAGAATAGATGCATTCCAACGAGTAAGAAATATTTCAAGGGGCAGACCCACTATCGGTGGTTAACTGAAATTTAGAATCAAACTTTTTTTTTTTAAATTTAGAGTGCCCAATTCATTTTTTCCAATTAAGGGGCAATTTAGCATGGCCAATCCATCTACCCTGCACATCTTTGGGTTGTGGGGGCGAAACCCATGCAAACATGGGGAGAATGTGCAAACTCCACGCGTTAGAATCAAACTTGAAGAGAAAGCATGTAATTGCGCAAAGATGGGTGGCAGGTCAGAAGATTAGACAGAATAGAAAAAAACAGCAAAGAATGACTAAAAGATTAATTAGGAGGGGCAAATTAGACTATGAAGGAAAGCTAGCCAGAAATATAGACAGTAAGAGTTTCTATAAAAAGAGTTAACACGGTGAGCTTTGGTCCAATAGAAAGTGCGCCTGAGGAATTAATAATGAATTTAAAAAAAAATTAATTTGGGGATGTGGGTGTCGCTGGCTGGGTCAGCATTTATTGTCCATCCTTGAACTGAATGGCTTGCTGGGCTGTTTCAGACAGCAGTTCAGAGTCAACCGCATTGCTGTGAATTTGGAGTCAAATATAGGCCAGACCAGGTAAAGATGGCAGATTTCCTGATGAGGGAACATTAGTGAACCAGTTGAGTTTTTACGACAATCAACAAGGGGCTTCATGGTCACCATTAGACTTTCAATTCCAGATGTTTGACTGAGTTTAAATTCCACCATCTGCCGTGGTGGGTTTCGAACCCAGGTCCCTAGGTCTCTGGATTACTAGTCCAGAAACAATATCACTATCCTATGATTTTTTTTTCCACAGAGAGTCGTAAGACTTTGGAACTCTCTTACTGTTTGAAGCAGTCTTTGAATATCCTTAAGGCAGAAATAGAGAGATACTTGATGAGCAAGGGGGTGACAGGTTGTCGGGGGGACGCAGGAATGTGGGGTTAAGGTTAAAAGTCAATCAGCCATGATCTTATTGAATGGCAAGACAGACTCAAGGGGCTGAATAGCCGGCTCCTGCTCCTAATTCATACGTTCAGATTGAATCTGTTCCCAGCACTCCTTTCAGAGGTACATTCTGGATCGTGGGCAGCACGGTAGCATAGTGGTCAGCACCGTTGCTTCACAGCTCCAGCTTCCCAGGTTCGATTCCCGGCTTGGGTCACTGTCTGTGCGGAGTCTGCACGTTCTCCCCGTGTCTGCGGGGGTTTCCTCCGGGTGCTCCGGTTTCATCCCACAGTCCAAAGATTTGCAGGTTCAATGGATTGACCATGATAAATTGCTCTTCGTGTCCAAAAAGGTTAGACTGGGTTACGGGGATAGGGTGAAGGCGTGGGGGGCTCTTTCCAAGGGCCGGTGCAGACTCGATGGGCCGAATGGCCTCCTTCTGCACTAGAAACTCTATGAGTCTATGTTGATTCAACCATACAACCTGAAGGCTTCTCAATTCACCGGGCGGACCGCACGGCATCATCAGGCAAAGCGAAGGGTGGAGGGGTTTGCCTCCTCATCAACTCCTCCTGGTGCTTGGATGTGGCGACTCTGGCGACGTACTGCTCCCCAGACCTGGAATACCTGACCGTGAAGTGCCGCCCATATTATCTTCCACGTGAGTTCACTTCAGCCATTATCACAGCGGTCTACATCCCACCCCAGGCAGTAGTGAGGAAGGTGCTGGACGAACTATACACAGTAATAAACAACTACGAAACAGAACACCCGGAGACTTTGTTCATCGTGGCCGGAGACTTCAACAAGGCCAAACTCAAGAGTGTACTGCCAAAATTCCACCAGCACATCTCCTGTCCCACCAGGGGCGACAACACTCTTGACCACTGCTACTCAAAAAACAAGAGCGCCTACCGTTCCATCCCCTGACCGCACTTTGGGAAATCAGACCATAAGGCGGTGCTCCTTCTCCCGGCATACAAACAGAAACTCCAGCGGGAGAATCCAGCTAAGAAAGTTGTGCAGTGCTGGTCCGAGGAGACAGAAGAGCTCTTACGTGACTGCTTAGAGACAGTGGACTGGTCCATATTTAAGAACTCAGCGACCAACTTAAATGAGTATGCCACCACTGTCACAGACTTCATCAGCAAATGTGTGGACGACTGCATGCCAAAGAAAGCAGTACGTGCATTCCCCAACCGGAAACCATGGCTCAATCGCGAGATTGACTCCCTACTGAAGGATAGATCTGAGGCGTTCAAGGCAGACGACCCTGACCTATACAAGAAATCCAGGTACGACCTCTGCAAAGCCATCCGGAATGCCAAGAGAGAATATCAAACCAAGCTAGAGTCACAGACAGACTCTCGGCGGTTGTGGCAAGGACTAAACAACATTACGGGCTACAAAGCGAAGCTGAACAGTATCTCTGGCAGCAGCACAACCCTCCCCGATGAACTCAATGCATTCTATGCTCGGTTCGAGCAGGTAACCAACAATCCACTGGCGAGTGCCCCAGCAGACCATAACTCACCCATACCCACCATCACAGCTTCCGAAGTCAGATTGGCCTCCCTGAAAGTGAACCCTCGGCAGGCGACGGGCCCAGACGGGATCCCTGGTCGTGCACTCAGAGTCTGCGCGGACCAGCTGGCAGAGGTATTCACGGACATCTTTAACCTGTCCCTACTCTACTCCGAGGTCCCCACCTGCTTCAAGAAGACCACCATCATACCGGTACCAAAGAAGAACCAGGCAACGTGCCTCAATGATTACCGACCAGTGGCCCTGACTTCAGTCGTAATGAAGTGCTTCGAGAGGTTGATCATGAAGCGCATCACCTCCATACTCCCAGAACGCCTTGATCCACTGCAATTCGCATACCGCTGCAACCGGTCCACATCAGACACCATTTCCCTGGCCCTACACTCATCCCTAGAGCATCTCGAAAACAAGGACTCCTACATTAGACTCCTATTTATTGACTACAGCCCCACCTTCAACACCATAATCCCAGCCAAGCTCATATCAAAGCTCCAAAACCTAGGACTTGGCTCCCCGCTCTGCAACTGGATCCTCGATTTTCTGACCAACAGACCACCATCAGTAAGAATGAACAACAACACCTCCTCCACAATAGTCCTCAACACCGGTGCCCCGCAAGGCTGCGTACTTAGCCCCCTACTCTACTCCCTGTACACACACGACTGCGTGGCAAAACTTGGTTCCAACTCCATCTACAGGTTTGCTGACGATACGACCATAGTGGGCCGGATCTCGAATAACGATGAGTCCGAATACAGGAGGGAGATAGAGAACCTAGTGGAGTGGTGTAGCGACAACAATCTCTCCCTCAATGCCAGCAAAACTAAAGAGCTGGTAATTGACTTCAGGAAGCAAAGTACTGTACACACCCCTTTCAGCATCAACGGGGCCGAGGTGGAGGTGGTTAGCAGTTTCAAATTCCTAGGGGTGCACATCTCCAAAAATCTGTCCTGGTCCACCCACGTCGACGCTACCACCAAGAATGCACAACAGCGCCTATACTTCCTCAGGAAACTAAGGAAATTCGGCATGTCCACATTGACTCTTACCAACTTTTACAGATGCACCATAGAACGCATACTATCAGGCTGCATCACAGCCTGGTATGGCAACTGCTCGTCCCAGGACCGCAAGAAACTTCAGAGAGTCGTGAACACTGCCCAGTCCATCACACGAACCTGCCTCCCATCCATTGACTCCATCTACACCTCCCGCTGCCTGGGGAAAGCTGGCAGCATAATCAAAGACCCCTCCCACCCGGCTTACTCACTCTTCCAACTTCTTCCATCGGGCAGGAGATACAGAAGTCTGAGAACACGCACGAACAGACTCAAAAACAGCTTCTTCCCCACTGTCACCAGACTCCTAAATGACCCTCTTATGGACTGACCTCATTAACACTACACCCTGTATGCTTCATCCGATGCCAGTGCTTATGTAGTTACAGTGTATATGTTGTGTTGCCCTATTATGTATTTTCATTTATTCCCGTTTCTTCTCATGTACTTAATGATCTGTTGAGCTGCTCGCAGAAAAATACTTTTCACTGTACCTCGGTACACGTGACAATAAACAATCCAATCCAATCCGATATAACAACTTGGGTGTAAAATAATTCACATCATCTCCCCTCTGGCTCTTTTGCCAATTATCTTAAAGCTGTATTCTCAGTGTTCACAGTGATATTGATAGGTTCTGCCTCCAGGGCCTTCAATCTCACGGTTTAGTTAAGGAGCATCTGGAAGCTTTTTGTTTTGATTTATGGCAACATCAGAATGATTTGCCTGGATTACTAATTCATAATTCCACAGCAACAGATTGCATCAATGGTTGTGCCTTCAACATAGTGAAACGTCCCAAGGAACTTGAAACAAAAATTGAACCCGAGCCAAAAAAATGGAGATATCAGCCGAAGTGTGTGAAATAGTGAAGGTAGTTTTTAGGAAGAGTCTTGGGACCTGGAAAGCTAAGCTGGCAATGGTGGAGTGAGCAGACAGGGGAACGTAGAATGATAATAATTTAATAATGATCTTTTTTGTCACAAGTAGGCTTACATTGACACTGCAATGAAGTTACTGTGAAAAGCCCCTAGTCGCCACATTCCGGCGCCTGTTCGGGCACACAGTGGGAGAATTCAGAATGTCCAAGTTACCTAACAGCCCGTCTTTCGGGACTTGTGGGAGGAAACTGGAACCGGAGGAAACTCTCGCAGACACGGGGAGAACGTGTAGACTCCACACAGACAGTGGCCCAAGCCAGGAATCGAACCTGGGAACTGTTGTGCTACCGTGACGCCCAGAAGGGACCAGAATTGGAGGGTCAGGAGCTTCCAAGGGTTGTGGGTGCTGGAGGTGGTTACAGTGATAGGAAGGGGTGAGGGCAACTCCATTCAAGTGGACAAGGTTGTAAAGAAAGCATATGGAATGCTCTCTTTTATTGGCAAAGGTATTGAATATAAAAATAAGGGTATAGATAGTTTTTTGAAGAATAAAGGGATATGGTGCTCGGGCAGGAAAGTGGAGCTGAGTCCACAAAAGATCAGCCATGATCTCATTGAATGGCGGAGCAGGCTCGAGGGGCCTACTCCTACTCCTGCTCCTAGTTCTTATGTTCTTATAATGTTAGAATTGTATAAAACACCGGTGAGGCCACAACTGGAGTATTGTGTGTAGTTCTGGTCACCACATTATAGGGAGGACATTGTAGCTCTGGAGAGCATGCAGAGGAGGTTGATTAGAACGTTGCCAGAGCTAGAAAAGTGTAGCTACAAGGAGAGATTAGATAGGTTGGGGTTATTTTCCTTGGACCAAAGAAGGCTGAGGGATGACTTAATTGAGGTGCACAAAATTATGACGGGGAGAGTAGGGTGGACAGAATAAAATTGTTTCCCTTGGTGGAGAATTCTAGAACCAGGGGACATAGATTCAAGGTAAGCGGCAGAAGGTGTAGAGGGGACATGAGGAGGAACCCTTTTACACAGAGGGCAGTGGGAGCCTGGAAATCGCTGCCCGAGTTGGTGGTGGAGGCAGAGACCCTAAACTCTTTCAACAAGTACCTAGATCTGCACCTTAAGTGCTGTAGGAGGCAGGGCTATGTAGGCTGCAGGAAGGTGGGATTAGAAAGTGCACCTGGGTGTCCTGGAGCTGGCATGGACAAGATGGGCCGAATGGCCCCCTTCTGTGCTGTAACCTTTCTATGGTTCGATGGATTTGAAACCAAGAAAGAGAATTTGAAAATTGCGTTGAGTTTGAGAGCTTCTATGCTCCTTTCCATCACCTCCTGCAGCAAGACCTCCAGGAAATCCAGAATGCATGCTCCTGCCATGCTATCCCAGCTCAAACTCACTTTTGGAATGACTCCAGCACCCGCTCCAGCCAAAATGCACCTTTCCCATTTAAGCCGTGCAGGCTGGCTTTAACTTGTGTGGGCAAGCTGTAAGTTGTGCAAACCTGCTCAGGATTTTGCATTCCCTGCCCAGGCGTCCAGCTGCGCAAAACTGAGCTTAGCATCGGCTTCACACGGCAATAATTGAAACAAGGAAGCGGCCTATGCGTTTACTCAATAGGAAGAAAGGGGAATAGATGAATAGCTAATTGTGATCTCAGCACCCATTTTTGAGTTGCACGGGCAGAATTGTGCGGGGCCACCACAGTGTTTGTGGACCGTTTAAATTCCCCAGCTGACCTTCCTGCCGCCTACTTTCCCCACAAACAAATGGGCCAGCTGGGTGGGCTGCAGACTCAAGGCTGCCTTCCTGGTCAGGAGGTGGCAGAGGCAGTCAATGCTGCCAGCCTCACCAGGAGGAGACAGCTCGTGATCCTAAGGGGAGGCCTCTGCTCTGAGAGGGGCAGTGTGCCGTGGAGGGTTACAATGGTCACGGAGCAGGTGTCCTTTGTTTGGGGTGAACTCTGCTAATCCCCTGCTTTCCCTGCAGTGGGGCTGCGCTTCTGAGGAGCGCCAAGACCTGGTGGACCAGTGATTGAGCTTGGCCACGCCCATCCCGTTGATGATACCGCTGGGGTGTAAGGGTTTCCAGAGGGGCTGCCTTGGTGGACTCCCACGTCACCAGAGGCTCTGTGAATATTTACAGGACACAGTGAGCATTCAGCCGTGTGAACAGCCAGGGGCCTGTACATAGTGCCCGAGGGGTTGTAAAAACGTTCTGGTTCACTAATGTTCTTCAGGGAGGGAAATCTGCCATTCTTACCCAGTCTGGCCTACATGTGACACCAGACCCACAGCAATGTGGTTGACTCTTAAATGCCCTCTGAACTGGCTGAGCAAATCACTCGGTGCAAGGGAAATTAGGGACGGGCAATAAATGCTGGCCCAGTCAGCGACATCCACATCCCATGAAGGAATAAAAAAAAGTACTAAATAAAGATCCCACCTACAATTCTTCAACTTTGCCAAGTTGCCTACATGATTGGGCAAGACAGTGCCAGACAAGGTTCGACCGGGGACGTGTGGGATCATCTACTTTCGACCTAAGAAAGACAGAGTAGTGTATTACAGCAGATGTAGTGTCAGCTTGGTGCAGTTCAGTTGGTAGAATTCTGGCCACCATTTCCTCTGGTGGGAGAGTTTAGGGCAGCACGGTAGCATTGTGGATAGCACAATTGCTTCACAGCTCCAGGGTCCCATGTTCGATTCCGGCTTGGGTCACTGTCTGTGTGGAGTCTGCACATCCTCCCCGTGTGTGCATGGGTTTCCTCCGGGTGCTCCGATTTCCTCCCACAGTCCAAAGATGTGCAGGTTAGGTGGATTGGCCATGATAAATTGCCCTTAGTGTCCAAAATTCCCTTAGTGTTGAGTGGGGTTACTGGGTTATGGGGATGGGGTGGAGATGTTGACCTTGGGTAGGGTGCTCTTTCCAAGAGCCGGTGCAGACTCGATGGGCCGAATGGCCTCCTTCTGCACTGTAAATTCTATGATAATCTATGAGAACACAGGGGAACAATCTGAAAATTAGATCTAGGCCGTCGAGGTTAGGAAGCACCTGTTCACACAAGGATTATGAAAATCTGGCATTCTCTTCACTAAGAGGTCCCTGAGGTTGGGGTTCGATGGAAAGTTTCAAAGCTGAGGATGATAGATTTTTTTTTTGTTGGTCACAAAAGCAAAGGGAGGGATGGAGCTCAAGCGCAGATTAGCTGTGATCTGATTGAATGGCGATGAAGGCTCGATGGGCTGAATGGCTTAACCCTGTTTCTGTGCTCCCATTGTTGCTCTTATTAGCCTTAGTTTTATTAGCTCTAATTCTGTCACCTTTGCTCACGAGTCGCCAGATATCTTTCTGATACCGCCACGTGGTTCAAGCTCAAGTAATGATCAATAATGCAGCTCACCGCTTTCGTAAAAGTTAAATCAACGATCATTTATTATATACAGCAATAAATACTTATATAATAATCCTACTTCTAGACTATTACCTACCACTAAAGGCCAATACTTAACTTTGGTGATGGCCCATCAGGTCAGGGAAACGAATGGTCTATCGAATTGGGTCTGGCCTGCGGGATTCAAAAAGGCTGGTACGAGTCGATAGTCTGGAACACCTATCTGGTAGCGATTGCTGGAGTAACACTTACTTGTTTCTTCATCGAAGGGTCTCGAAGGTTGCGAGCAGGAGAAGAAGGGTCGATCTGAACTTGGCCCCTTATTTTTATAGTTCCCAGGGGCTTCCCGCCTCTCGGGGCGGACCTTGACCCTGGTTCCAAGTGATTGGACTTGGTCCCAATCACTGGGTTCGATATGCTCCAATAATGGGGCGATTTCTTGATCGGGGGGGTGGTCGTCCACCTTTCTTTGTCTCGGCCACTGCTGGCGCCGAGAGGTCTGGATCGGCTTTATGTTGCTAATGTGTAGCAATTGTTCCCGGGGATGGCTGCTTAGTATGCAGATAGCTGGGTTGATGTGCTGTTACTGGTTGCAGGTGTCGGTCTGGGCCGACTTCCCCAGAGCCGAATACACTGTTTTGCCTGCAGCTGTCCGTTTGAGTCCTGTTCGCTGATTTTCCCATCAGCCTTTTTCGTTCGCCATTTTAGATCGGGGTTTGACCATTTTACTCGGAATCAGCCATTTTAGGTGGCTACACCATGAACCCCATTACAATTGGGAACAGTAATCGCGTTGCTTCAGTAGTTTGCTGCGTTGGAGAAGTTGGCTGGAAATTTTGTTCTCACTGACTGTAGGACAACCTCTCCACAGGTGGCTCCATGTGTGTGAAGTAGCACTCTTTCAGGGGGCAGCAAGTTCCCTTTGATGCTCAGTACAATAGTCATCCCTCAATCAACGTCAGTACAATAAATTATCTCATCATTATCACGCTGCTGTTTCAGAGGCTTTTTGTTATGGGCTTCCATTGAGCCTTCAGAGTTGGTTGTCACGGTGACAATAACATTTTGTTTCAGCCTGACTTGTGTCTATGCCTTTTAGAAGGTCGAGGCTTGGAGTGTTATTTCAGTAAATGGAATCCACCCCATAATATTTAGCTAAGCTTTCATCTTGTTTACTGTCATTTTCTGCTGTGTGAAACCCACAGAGGAATGTGTGATTTACCGGGCATATTGATCAATGGATTCTAAATGTGCACAACAGATTACCGGCTGGGGTGAGAGAGAAGGAAAGATTATTGAGTTTCAAAATATGAATTAGACAGGCTGGAGTCAACAAGTGGGGCGTGGACTTCCGGAGACGGCCATGGAGGGAATGGTCGCACATTTGGTGGCTCCCGCTCGAGGTGGAATCCTTTGGTCCTTCCCCACCCAATCTGAGGTGTGTTAGATGGCAAAAGATGCATGAGTGCTGAGGGAATGTAATACTCTGGTGGGACTGGTTTATGGCTTACCGGATGAGGAGTGTAACGAGCAAGAGGCAGCAGCTTGACCGAGAGGTTAATAGAGGTGCAACACAGGAGAAGGTGGTGGGGAGTGTGGTTGGGGGGGGGTGGGGAGTGATCTACGGAGCAGCTGGTGGAATTCCTCAACAACAAGTTCCAGCAACGAAAGAAGGAGGACCTGGCTAAGGTGGCGGAGACGCGTAGGGTGGCTAATGAGCATGTCAGCGGAGGCAGGAGGCACAGGGCCTGGTGACGGAGAATATGGAAGCGTCGATGGAGGAGCTCGAGGATAGACTGATCTCCCTGGAGGCGGAGATGGGGATGATGACGAGCAGCCGGAAAGGCTGAGCGAGAAGTTGGAGGATCTTGAAAAGCGCTCCAGGAGGTAAAATCTCTGGATCGTGGGGATGCCTGAGAGTATTGAAGGAGCAAGGCCGGCATGTATGTGGTGACCATGTTGGAGAAGCTGACGGGGGATTGGGTCTCTGACCGTCCTCTCGAGGTGCATTGAGCGCACAGGGTGCTGAGGAGGAGGCCACGAGCGGAGGAACCGCCGAGGACGAAGCCGGTGAAGAAGATTATGAGGGGGCCGAGGCAGACAGAGAGGTGCACCTGGGAGGAGAACGAGTTATGTATTTATCACGTTAGCACAGTGGTTAACACTGTCGCTTCACAGCGCCAAGGTCCCAGGTTCGACTCCCGGCTTGGGTCACTGTCTGTGTGGAATCTGCACGTTCTCCTTGTGTCTGCGTGGGTTTCCTCTGGGTGCTCCGGTTTCCTCCCAGAAGTCCCAAAAGACGTGCTGTTAGGTCATTTGGACATTTTGAATTCTCCCTCTGTGTATCCGAACGGAAATGCCCGATGTGGCAGCTGGGGTTTTTCGTAGTAATTTCATTGCATTGTTAATGTAAGCCTACTTGTGACAATAATAAAGATTATTATTATCAGGGCCTAGGAATGGAGCTGGCAAAATGGAGGGCAGCGGTTGCAGTAGGGTCAAGGCTGCCCTTTACAAGAAGCGGGTGAAGTTTAGGATTCTGCACCCTGCTCGTCTGCAGGTCACGCACCAGAATCAAGTATTCTATTTTGACTAGCTGCAGGCGACGAAGAACTTTATGAGTGACCATGGACTGGGAGGAATATGAGGGCATTGCACTCTGGACTTGTGCTATGTATAGAATGTGAGCACGGGGGGCGGGATGGTGGATTGGCGAAGGTTATGATGATGGGAGTTGAGAAGGTGTGTGTGCCTTTTTCTTTTTCTTGTATGTTTGTTGTTTGCGGGATGGGGCTGGATTGGGGAGTGATGAAGGGTGGCCAGAGGTCCTGGGTGTGGCCACCATGCTGGCTGGGCTAGTTAACAGGAGTGAAGTGGGGGGTTGTTTGGGGGAAGGATGTTGAGGAGGGGGAAAATGGGTGGGTTCTTTATTTGGTTATGGGGAGTGTGTGTGAAGGGGGAGTGGAGATGAGGGATGCTGACGTGGGTGTGGTTGGTGTGGGACAGTAGGTGAGGGAGGGATGGCAGTGGACATCTAAGGGTGGGCTCGGAGGAGTGTGAGGCGATCTGAGGGTGGGCTCAGCAGAATGTGAGGCGATCTGAGGGTGGGCTCGGAGGAGTGTGAGGCAATCTGAGGGTGGGCTCGGAGGAGTGTGTGGCGATCTGAGGGTGGGCTCAGAAGAGTGTGGGGCATGGACCCGGGGGGAGCTGGCTAAAGAAGGGTCCTGACTGACCAGCGGGGAAGTGGAGCGGGAAGCTCCCACGACCCGGTTGATTATATGGAACATGTGGGTTGAATGGGCCGGTTAAACAATCGCTTGTTTTCACATACTTGAGGAGTTTGAAGGCGGACATGGTGTTTCTTCAGGAGACACACCTGAAGCTGGGAGATTAGACGAGACTGAGGAAGGGAAGGTTGGGGCAGGTGTTCCACTTAGGGTTGGATATGAAGCCAAGGGGGTGGTGGAGCTGGTCAACACGAATGTGCCTTCGAGGTTGGTAGTATTGTAGCTAACCCCGGGGGCAGATAGGTGATGGTTAATGGGAATCTGCAGGGGATGCCTTTAGTTCGGGTGACTATTTGTGCCCCGAATTGCAACGATGTGAATTTCTTGAGGCGGGGATTGGGGAAGATTCCGGACCTGGATACGCGCCGGCTGATAATTGGATGTGATTTTAACCCGGTTGTAGGCCCGAGGCTGGACCAGTTGTGTCTTTGAAGGTTTTGGCTGTGGCGAAAGAGTTGAGGGGGCTCATGGACCCTCTGGGGGGCGGACCCATGGTAGTTTGGGAGACCAGGGGCCAAAGACTCCTCGTACTTTTCACATGTGCACCGGGTGTACTCCTGGATTCACTTTTTTAGAATGGATAAGGCGCTGTTGGCGGGGGTAGCCGACTCAGAGTGTTCGCCAACCATGGTTTCTGACCACACGCCTGGATTAGTGGGTGGCACAGGAGGAAGCTCAGCCACAGTGGGGGTTGGATGTGGGATTGTTGGCGGATGAGAATCTGTGTGTGTGAGAGGTGAGCACGGCCTCCGAAGCTATGTGGAGCTGAACAACATACGGGAGGTCATGGCCTCCATGCTGTGCTAGGCATTTAAGGCCGTAATAAGGGGTGAATTTATCTTGATTCGGGTGCACAGGGAGAGGGTGGAACGAGAGGAGAGAGCGAGGCTAGTGGATCAGATTTTGTGAGTGGACTGGAAGTACTTGGTTGCAACAGAGGAGGCGCTATTAAAGGAGAGGTAGAGGTTGCAGATGGAGTTTGGGTTGGTGTCCACAGGAAAGGCAAGAGGACAACTGCGGAGGGTCAGAGGGGCAGTGTATGAGTGATACGCAATCAATACGCTTGAGTCCACGTGGAGTCATATCGATTCAGCTTTAATCAGATAGAACTGTACCCAGCAGCGAAGTTACAGAAGTGAAGGCTGCTGGGACTGCATTGGTTCTTATACCCCGCCTCTCAGGGCGGGGCTATGTACATTGCCCAATGGTAGACCCCGCGGTCTAGCCAATGGTCATTCCTCTCTCTGGTACCGCAATACCTGGTATTACCACATTCACCCCCTGTTAAAAAAGAGCCAGCGGGGTGATGGTCAGTATTACTGTCGCCTTTTCATGGTAGGACCAGGTATTGCAGGTACCATGCTATCGAGGGTTGCGGAGAAAGTTCTTGCGTTGTTAATTCTCTTCATGGTGCTGCAATCAGACGATCGGGCGGCTTGGTCATCCTACTGGAGCGTCTAATTTCGGCGGCGATCCTGGTGAGGGCCCCGGCGGTAGTGACTCCGGGAACGTGGTGTCTTCCTCCCAGGCAGTTTTGTCACCTCTAGGCGGCGCTGTAAGGTCGAAAAATGGGCAGAAGGAAGGGGTGCCTGTAGGGGGCGTCGGTGCCTGCTCGGCTCTGGGTCGGGGTTCTGGCGGCAGTACTGACCCTCCGGTCAGGTACGGTGGGGGGGGTAGTGGCTCGGGCACGCATGGGGCTCCGGCAGGCGCCAGGTCCCGGAGGGAGACCGTATCTTGGTGTCCGTCGGGGAACGCTACGTAGGCGTACTGGGGGTTGGCATGCAGCAGGTGGACCCTTTCGACCAGCGGGTCCGACTTGTGCGCTCTCGCATGTTTCTGCAGCAGGACGGTTCCGGGTGGTGCTAGCCAGGTTGGGAGCGAGGTCCCTGAGGAGGACTTCCGTGTCGGGGTGGACGAAGCTCTCCGTGCTCCCGGAGTTGATGAGGCATGACGTCACGTGGCCGTTGATGCCAATCGTCGTGGTGGCCTTTGCTAGCGTTCGGGGCCGACTGTGGTCCAGGGTAATGGAGGCCAGCTGCAGCAAGGAGTGAAGATCGGGCAGCGCATCGTCAGCCGTTTTGGGGGCTTGAGGCCCCATCCAAGATGGCGCCGTCCATGGATTGCACATGGAGTCCGGGGACTCCGAAGATGGCGGCGGGGAGGAACAAAATGGCGGCGGGGAGGGACAAAATGGCGGTGCACTCTGCTCCCGCGAGGCGGAGGCCAGCTGCAACAAAGGGTTTTGGCCGGGTAGCGCGTAGCCAGTCGCGCTGGGGGCTTGAGGCCCCATCCAAGATGGCGCCGGCCATGGATCGCACGTGGAGTCCGGGGACTCCGAAGATGGCGGCGGGGAGGAGCAAACTGGCGGCACACGCTGCTCCAGCATGGCGGAGGCCAGCTGTAGCAAGGGGTTTTGGTCCGGCAGCGCATAGCCAGCCGTACTGGGGGCTTGAGGCCCCATCCAAGATGGCGCCGGCCATGGATCGCACGTGGAGTCCGGGGCCCGAGCCGCCGCTCAGTCAGGTCAGCAGAAACCCGCTCCCGCTGTCCATAACCACACCCGCCATGTTCATCATTCGCTCCAAGTATGACCGGGGTGTCAATACATTCTCTCCAGAAGGCCGATTGTTCCAAGTCGAATATGCCATCGAGGCCATTAAGTTGGGCTCCACAGCAATCGGAATCCAGACTACAGAAGGTGTTGTTCTTGCAGTTGAAAAGAGAATCACTTCACCCCTGATGGAACCCAATAACATTGAGAACATTGTTGAAATTGATGCCCACATAGGTTGTGCAATGAGTGGGTTAATAGCTGATGCCAGAACTTTGATTGACAAAGCAAGGGTTGAAACGCCGAATCATTGGTTTACCTATAATGGAAATATGACCGTGGAGTGTGTGACGCAGGCAGTTTCTAACCTGGCCCTGCAGTTTGGCGAAGAAGATGCAGATCCTGGTGCAATGAGCCGACCATTTGGTGTGGCTTTGCTGTTTGGAGAAATTTTTGAAAAAGGACCACAGATGTATCATATGGATCCATCTGGGACCTTTGTACAGTGTGATGCAAGAGCGATTGGTTTTGCTTCTGAAGGTGCCCAGAGCTCTCTCCAGGAGGTTTATCGTAAGTCAATGACATTAGAAGAGGCAAAGAACGCAGCTCTCACCATCCTGAAACAAATAATGGAAGAAAAACGGAATAAATTGATACGCAATCAATACGCTTGAGTCCACGTGAAGTCATATCGATTCAGCTTTAATCAGATAGAACTGTACCCAGCAGCGAAGTTACAGAAGTGAAGGCTGCTGGGACGGCATTGGTTCTTGAGGGCGGGGCTATGTACATTGCCCAATGGTAGACCCCGCGGTCTAGCCAATGGTCATTCCTCTCTCTGGTACCGCAATACCTGGTATTACCACAATGAGTATGGAGAAAAAGCAAGCAGAATATTGCTCAGATCCTGAAAGACGTGCTTGTTAGGTGAATTGGACATTCTGAATTCTCCCTCTGTGTACCCAAACAGGCATCGGATTGTGGCAACTTGGGGATTCCCACAGTAACCTCATTGCAGTGTTAATGTAAGCCTACTTGTGACGCGAATAAAGATGATTATTATTATCACTACACCACCATCTTCACACACGCATGCACATCCACCTTGCAATGCAACAAAGGGAATGCCATTAATAGGTGGGCAGGGCCGCTGTGGATTTTGGCCCAAGTGTTTAGAATTTCTTTCCACTTGGGTTTGGAGTTTGGAGTTTGGAGTTGATCGTCTGAGCTTTAACGGGCTGTCCAGAAACATTTAATGTGCAAAGCATGAACTAAAATGTGGCCTGTAAAATAGAAGTCTGGGAGTTTTTCTTCATTAAACATTATTTGTCTCATTGCTTTACAATCATTAGGCAAGTAAACATCACCCCCTACACCCCAGATCTGAGTTTGAACCTGACGATATGTCATAAAATCCCTCCAGTGCAGAAGGAGGCTATTTGGCCCATTGAGTCTGCACCAACCCTCCGAAAGAGCATCCCATCCACGTCCACTGATCCGCCCACCCTGCCCTATCCCTGTAACCTAACCTGCACATTCGTGGACACTCATGGGGCAGTTTTTATCATGGCCAATCCACCTAACCCGCACATCTTTGGACTGTGGGAGGAAATTGGAGCACCCGGAGGAAACCCTCGCAGACACTGGGAGAATGTGCATAGTCCACATAGACAGTTGTCCAAGGCCGGAATCGAACCTGGTCCCTGGCGGTGTGAGGCAGCAGTGCTAACCACAGTGCCACCGTGGCGCCATCAAGTTCAAATTGGCCGATCTACATTTACAATAGGTGATACCGTGCACAAAAGATTCTTCAGGCTCTGACATCAGAAGCCATTCCCCAGTGACCAATATCAGAGTAATAAGGAAATATTAGAGAACTCCAGCTCTTTAATGCTGAGATGCACTGACTGAGTCAGGCCTTGTGTGCATGTAAAGATAGTGAACAAAACAGAAACCTTTGGTTGGGCATTGGAGGCAAAATCCTTGGAATCATTTTGGAAGTGACTGGATCCTGTTACTGGGGGAATGTAGAATACTTTTGGAGAGATATGTTATGGTGGTAGATGCAAGTTTATTGAGCAATTACCCCCAAAACCATCCACTCTCTTTTTCCAGCCAACATTGACTTTTCCCAGACGAGCTTACTTTACCATGCTCAGGATAATGGGTCAGCCATTGAGGACAGAGATGAGGAGAAATGTCTTCACTCAGAAGGTTGTGGATCTTTGGAATTTCTTATCCCAGGGAGCAGTGGGTGTTTAATAGTCAGTGTATCCAAGACAGGGATTAATAGATTTCTGGACAATAAGGCAATCAAAGGATATGGGGGGGTTTATGACGAGAAAGTGGAACTGAGATAGAAGATTAGCCAGGCCCTAACTGAACGGCGGAGAAAGTTCAAGGAGCTGTACGACCTACTCCTGCTTCTGTTTCTTGTGTCTCCTCTGAAACCGGCTGCTCTTTCCTGCTCAGAGCTTTATGTGACTTAAGTCCTAATCCATTGTGATTGATTCTTTTTTTGTATAAGAGTACCTAATTCTTTTTTTTCTTTTAAGGGGCAATTTAGCATTGCCAATTCACCTACCCTGTACATCAGCTTGGTTTGTGGGGGTGAGACCCACACAGACACAGGGAGAATGTGCAAACTCCACACGGACAGTGACCCAGGGTCGGGATTGAACCGGGGTCCTTGGCACCGTCAGGCAGCAGAGCTAACCACTGTGCTGCCCCCAGTGTGATTGATTCTTAACTGACCACTGAAGTGGCCTGATGAATCTTTCAGTTGCATCAAAATTACACTTGAATATGATAAGGATGCAACAAAGACATATTGAATCTAGTGAACCATTGCAGATTCCAACTCACTAGCACCTGGGGACTGGTGTCGATGTTGGAAGATCTACCCCACCAACTGGTCAAGCAACAGACTTATGTAATCATGCACACATTATCATAGCCACGGGTCAATACACAAAATACCTTCTTCAGAATCACTGGATAGGTCCCTTCACTGGCTGGTCACACCTATCACAAATTTACAGTCAGGTAGAATGGCCTTGGGAGTCCTCAATGTTGACTCCGAGCACCACAAACTCTCATGGCAAGGGGTCAAACATGGGCAAGGGAACCTCCTGCTGAGTACCATCCACTGCCTTCCCTCAACTGATGATTCCATCTTCCTCCACATTGGAAACCACTTTGCAAAAGTCCAGAGGACTCAAAGAACATACTCCGGGTGAGTGACTTCAATGTGTATCACCATGATGAGCTGGATAGCAATTGAGTTGACAGAGTTTGGAAATAACGTACTGGGTTTATGGTAGGTGGAGTCCCGACACAAGGAAATAACATCACATTTCAGAATTTGCCAACAAAGTACCGATGGCACAAGCTAAAACAGGAAAATAAAAACCTCTAAATACAGTTTTATTTATTTGTTTATGAAATGTGAGTGTTGCAGTTATTTACTGAAATAATTAAGCCACAGGATTCCATGGCTTAAAACAGAGGAACCTTTACTATACAAGAGTCAAACAAAGCAAACACTATCTTGTGTAACCACCTATATTCTCTAACCCAGAATCATCATGAATTAAACATGAAATAACAGGCAGATTGCTGTTGATTATAAACTATAAATTACACATTAGGCAGATACAACTAAAACTTCTTCTGGATTTGGCTCATCAGTCCACTTAGTATATGTCATTAATCTCAGTCACAAAGCCTTCAAAATTGTCTTCCTCAGTTCCTGTTCTTCTAGGATTTAGCCTGATCCCCAATTAAACCTGAGTTCCAGGCATAGTCAATGGCCTTCACCAAAAATGGCACATATCTGCAGAAACCCCCCTTACTACAACCGTCTGGATCATGCAGATACACCAATGGTATCTTCCATCTGCAGCAACTATATCTGTTTACTTTCAGCTTCTGAATCTAGCCTCTGTTGTCTTCAGCCTGCCTATACTGCACCAATGGAATGATCATCTGCTACTGCGCTGGGATGGCTCTCTGCCATTTTATATGTTACAACCGATTACAGTCTCCCGGACGTTTTGGTTTCCAATCTCAGTTTCAGTCTTAGTTTCCATAGAAACTGGGAGGGTCAATTTCTTTTCTTAATTTCCCTTTTTCAGTTTCCTTTTCAATGAGGATGCACCTTGAAAAAGTGCAACTTTGAGGGTAGTGAATCTGTGGAATTATTTACCGCAGGGGGCTGCAGAGGCTGCCTCATTAAGCATGTTCGAGGCTGAGATGGACAGATTTTTAATCAGTTAGGGAATCAAGGGTTATGGGGATAAGGCGGGAAAGTGGAGTTGAGGATGAGATGAGATCAGTCGGAATCTCATTGAATGGTGGAGCAAACTTGATGGGCTGAATGGCCTGCTTCTGCTCCCACGTCTTATGTCCTTGAAACCACAGACTCCTTCACAGTGGCAAGGCCAGCACTTATTGCTTATCTTGAATTTTTATTGAGAGAACAATGGGCTGAATTCTCCGCTTCCTGAGCTCCGTATTTCTCGGTGGGGCGCCATTTGCTGGCGGCAGGGTTCTGTCTTCCCATCGCTTGTCGATGGTATTTCCCATTGAAGCCATCCCATAACTACCGGAAAACCCATGGGTGGGGTTGCGCTGCCAGCCGGAAAAGTGAATTGCAATGGCCAGAGAATTCCAGTTAATATCTATATTGGTTTACAAATCTTACGCTTGTACACAGTTGCGAACCAGAAAATGGTAATGCCAGCTTTTGCCATTATACAGCCTTACATCGGAAGCTTCGTCTATAAATTATCACCGGGTTCGTATAATCTCCCATCAGCGGTGACACCATAGTACATGAGTTGTGCGTCTTCCAGTTCTATACTCTCTTATATATTCCAATTTGCTGTTTCCTAAATTGCTGTGCAGGTTGCTATTTAACTATAAATGATAATGTAAAATATAAGTATTCTGTAAAAACACAGAGTAAATTAACTTCAAATGGAGATTAGGTTCCCTCTCTGTGCCCCGGTTCAATTATTCCATGTCTTCCAACCCCACTTCGCCATAAACCTGGACTCCCCATTCGCAATGCTCAGAGAAATCAGAATAACGGATGACCAGAAAGTTAGTTGACAGTTGTAAAATCATCCGGACATTTGGACAATTATTAATCACTTGAGTGTTGCTTTATTGGTTTATGAGATCATCGCACTACTTTGATTAGATTATAGCTTTGCAATCACTCCCAAGCATCCATTATTCTAGATTTAATTTACTGCTGATTGATAGCATTTACCATCATAAGTAGTGTATACTTTACAGGAATCATATTCTAACATAGTTTTATTGCAACATTGGACATGTTATCATTCATGGCCTGAGCATAATGGACATTTTTGTGGTGAGGAACCTCAACGCAGATAAGGTTGGAACTGCGGTGAAGGAAATGGGTGACCTTGGTGAGGTCAGTGGTGTCAGTGCTCTGAATGGACACAATTTCCAATATGCCATTGACTGCGAATCAACAATTGTGCACTGGTAAATGACTTGAAAGATTATTGTCAGGACAACATCACTATGCAATCAAAATACTCTGCCAGAATTCTCTGGTCGTTGTGATTCAATTATCCCATCGGCGGCGTACACCCCCAAAGGGTTTCCAGGCAGTATGGGGTGGTTATAATGGGAATTCTCATTGACAAGCAGTGGTAAGATAGAATCCCTTCGCCAGCAAACGGCACGCTGCCGAGAAACACAATGGCGGATCAGAGAACCCCTCGTTCTCAAACATGAAGTTGGGTAGATGTGGAGCACGGGTAATATTTGTGTTTCGGGGAGGAGGGGGGGTGCAGCGATCTATCAGACTAGCAAAAGGCGATTGTTGTGCTGCAGGACTTTGAAGAATGAAGCTGAAGAATACATTCTTTTGTCACGCCACTACTTAAAAAGAGCTATGTTGCTTTTTAAATCATAAAGTAAACTTGAGTTGGTCATTCCTTTTCAGTTGAAACCGCTAATGGACTATTGGTCTGTGTTAATTGCTGATCTGAGGATTCATACATCTGTAGAAATGGATTAGCAAACATTCGCTCAAAGTGAGTAATAAGCTGGGTTTACGTTTGTTGAAGTTCTGCTGCAGGCTGTTGTTGGTAAACTCTTGTAACAGTCCATGGCTG
Organism: Scyliorhinus torazame; assembly: GCF_047496885.1. Taxonomy (NCBI): domain Eukaryota; kingdom Metazoa; phylum Chordata; class Chondrichthyes; order Carcharhiniformes; family Scyliorhinidae; genus Scyliorhinus; species Scyliorhinus torazame. The sequence continues at coordinate 41,721,290 of NC_092712.1, read as the reverse complement.
CGTAGTCATCGTGAGAAGGGAGCTGGGTGAGTTGAATGAAGAGACAATCCCAGATGTGTCACCATGAGAAATAAAACACAGTTTGGGGGTTTCTGCCTGTGAGCATCAATGTGCCTCATTCGCAATTCTCTCTGTAAAGAAAGTGACTTTTACTGTATCAAGTCACACCTGGTTCCTCTACCCTGTGCTCACTGACCTACATTGACTCTCGGTCAAGCAATGTGTTGATTTTAAAATTCTCATCCCTCTTTTCAAATCCCTCCATGGCCTCGCCTCTCCCCATCTCTGGGACCTCCTCCAACCCCACAACCCTCCAAGATATATGCACTCTTACAGTTCTGGCCTTTTGTCCATTCCCAATTGTAATCCACCATTGTCTGCTGTGCCTCCAGTTGCTTGGACCCCAAGTTCTGGAGCTCCCTCCCTACAACCCTCTGCTTCTATGCCTTCCTTTCCCCCATTAAGGGGCTGGTTAAGCACAAGGCTAAATCGCTGGCTTTGAAAGCAGACCAAGGAAGGCCAGCAGCACGGTTCGATTCCCGTACCAGCCTCCCTGAACAGGCACAGGAATGTGGTGACTAGGGGCTTTTCACAGTAACTTCATTTGAAGCCTACTTGTGACAATAAGTGATTTTCATTTCATTAAACACACCTAAAAACCTATCATTTCGACCAAGCTTTTGGTCATTTGCCTCAATATTTCTTTTTGTGGCTGGGTGTTATACCCTATTTTATAATGCTCCTGTGTTGTGCCTTCGGACATTTTAGTACATTAAAGGCACTAAATAACTATAAGTTGTTGTCATATAAGTTGTTGACTTATTACTCACTTTGAGCGAATGTTTGCTAATCCATTTCTACAGATGTACGAATCCTCAACTGCTTTCTTTACCTACAGATATAGGGCGGGATTCTCTGGCCACGCCCACCCAGCGACCGGAAATCTCCGCCCAAGGTCAATGGACCTATCCATGGTCCGCGCCCCGCCTGTGGCGATCTTGCAGTAGGCGGGTGGAAGAATCCGGCCCATAGGCTTTGAAGTGGTCATTGATGAGAATAGATTCTCGGCGAGGCGTGTATTACCTCGAGTATAGTAAAGGGGTCATCTATTTGGGGTGTTTAGGATAGTTAGATGATATGATAGGTAGTTAGGGAGAGACTGTTTCCTCTGGTGGGGAAGTCCAGAACGAGGTGGTGTAACCTTAAAACTTGAGTTAGGCCATGGTGGCAGGAAGCATTTCGAAACACAAAACAGAGAGGAAATCTACAACTCTGTCCCTAAAAAAAGTGGTTGAGGATCGGAGCCAATTGAAAATTTAATGTCAGAGAATGATGCATTTTGTCAGTATTAAGGGAAACAAGTTAAGATGCAGATGGACCATGGTCTAATTAGATGGAGGAATAAGCTTGAGGGGATGAATGGCCTCCTCCTGTTGTTTTGCTCCTATATTTATAGTTGTTGACAAATGTATTTTCTCAACTCGTTGAGCTGTCATCTAATATTGTGCGGGGCTTGGCTTAATGCTCTCTTTCACAATTATGCCCACTAAGTGTCTCGTTAGCCACTGGAAAACAATCAAAATGTTGTGAAAGATAGATTTTCCATGAGATAGTGCCTTTCACAATCTCCCAGGCTTTCACAAAGCACTTTCAGAATTTGGGGCGGGAGCATATTGGTGATGTTACTGGAAACTAGTTTTTTAAAAAAAAATTCACAGGGCTTGTCTCTCTGGTCCCCCAGCCGCGTGTTTCTCAATGTCACGCCGTTCGCTGGCGGTGGGATTCTATACTCCCGCCGCTGGTCAATGGGATTTCCCATTGAAACCACCACACGCCGCCGTGCAACACGCTGGCGTGGGTGTGCTGCCGCCGGAAAAAGTGAATCGCACCGGCCGGGTTATTTCGGCCATCCTTTCATGGGATGTGGGCTTCGCTGGCTCGGCCAGGATTTATTGCCCATCCCAAATTGCCCTTGAGAAGGTGGTGGCGAGCTGCTCTCTTGAACTGATGTAGTCCATGTGTGTAGGGCCACCCACAGTGAGTGGCTTGGGGGGGGGAACTTGCAGGTGGTGGTGTCCCCACGTATCTGCTGTTTTTTGTCCTTCTAGATGGTAGAGGTTGCGGGGTTTGGTAGGTGCTGTAGAAGGAGCTTTGGTGAGTTGCCGCAATACATCTTGCAATAACCCAGAATAATGGCAGGAGGTGTGACTTGAAATGAAAAATGAAAATCGCTTATTGTCACAAATAGGCTTCAAATGAAGTTACTGTGACAAGCCCCTGTCATGATATTCGGGTAAACATCATAGCACATACATACATACATACTGATGGACAGGTCAACGGACCAATCAACACACACAACACGACAGCCAATCACAGGCAAGAGCATACACAGTACAAAACAGGGAACACGACACTTCCTGGGCACTCGAGCAGGAGACGGCTCAGGGCACGGAGCTCATTACAAGCCACTCAGACATCCACCATGTGCTGAGTGCCACTACACGATAGAATTAGGAATAGGTCCACAGAATCAAGGGTCATGATCGAACCTCAGTAAACAGTTTACCACTGTAAATAGTTGTTTGAAATAAAACTGTTGTACCATTCGCAACCATGTTGGTTCGTCTGTGTAGCAGAGTACCCAACACTTCAGCCCCTAGTCGCCACATTCCGGCGCCTGTTCGGGGAGGCTGGCACGGGAATTGAACCGCGCTGCTGGCCTGCCTTGGTCTGCTTTAAAAGCCAGCTATTTAGCCCTGTGCTAAATCAGACTCTGCAGGACTTTAAGTCCAACCCATGGCAGCTGAGGGGATTTAAACTCAAGTGACAAGTTGGGAATAAACACTAGTCTCATTAATAATAATCATAGAATTTACAGTGCAGAAGGAGACCAATTGGCCCATCAGGTCTGCACGGCCTTGGAAATATCACCCTACTTAAGCCCACACCTCCACCCTATTCCCGTAACCCAGTAATCCCACCTAACTTTTGGACACTAAGGGGCAATTCAGCATGGCCAATCCATCTACCCTGCACATCTTTGGACTGTGGGAGGAAACCGAAGCACCCGGAGGAAACCCACACAGACACGGGGAGAAGGTGCAGACTCCGCGCAGACAGTGACCCAGCGGGGAATCGAACCTGGGATCCTGGAGCTGTGAAGTAACAGTGCTAACCACTGTGCTACTGTGCTGCTCTCTAATAATAATTGATTGTCATAAAAATCCATCTCATTCGTGATTCCCTTTCGGGGAGAAAGTCTGCTGTCTGCAGACCAGCCTGCATGTGACTCCAGACCAAAAGCAATGTTAATTACTGTGGTGAAATATATTCACCAGGACATGTGGTGCCTATGTAACCTTTAACCTTTAAGGATTGAGCTGGAACCCCGGTGTGCTCTGCCTCTGGCTCCTCCCCCCCCCCCCCCCCCCCAGGACGGTATATAGTCCTGCGCCCAGTGGGTGGCGCTCATTTGTACAGAAGTCACTGGCAGGCTAGTTCTTTGTGTAATAAAGCCTTCGTTCACTTGTTCATATGGTCTCGCTGTGAATTGATGGTATATCAATTACCCTCAGAAATGACCCAGCAGACCACTCAGTTCAAGGGCAATAAATGTTGGCCTGCCAATGACACTCGTATCCCAAGAATGAATAAGAAAAGATCGTTGCCGTTGTAATGTAGGAAATGCAACAGCCAATATGTGCACATCAAGCTCTCATAAACAGCTATGTGGTAATGGCCAGATAATATTTTTCACTGATGTTGGTTAAGAACATACAAAATAAGAGCAGCCGCAGATCATTCAGCTCTCCAAGCAAGCTCCACTATTCAATGAGATCATGATTGATCCTCAATCGCAAGACTATTTCCTTGTCTCTCTTAATGTTTTTAAGCTGCAGAAATCTAGCAATCTTAACCTTGGACATCCCCAACGACTGAGCCTCCCCCGCCCTGTGAGGTGGAGAATTCCAAAGATTCACTCCCTTCAAGGTGAGGAAATTCCTCTTGGGCCTAAATAGCCTGCCTCTTATTCGGAGATTGTGTCCCCTGGTTCTAGACTGGCTGGAGAATTCTGGCCTATGTCTTTGGGGTTGGGCCTGTATCCAGTTCTTGGGATATTAATGATGTTGGGGACAGCATTTGTTGCCCCTCACTGCTTATCCTCAAAGGCTGGCAATGAAATTTCTCTTTGGTGACCTACTGGAGGTGAATTTCTTTCTCTGAGGGTCGTGAGTCTTTGGAAACTCTCTTCCTGAAAAGGTGGCCGAAGCAGAGCCTTTGAATATTTTTAAGGCAGAGACGGATAGATTCTTGGTAAGCAAGGGGGTAGGCGGGATGCAGATTTGAGGTTACTATCAGATCGGCCATGTTCTTATTAAATGGGGGAGCTGGCTCGAGGGGCCGAATGGCCTGCTCCTTGTTTGTATGTTCATATGCCCTTGTGGTGATGGAGCTCCTGCAGTGGTGTGACATTGTTGCTCATGTGTCACAATCTACATTCTTTGCCTGTTGACCCATTTCTTTCTCTCTACCGACCAGAATATATGGGAATGCTTTCGTGAGCAGCAAGCTGCCATGAGACAGCCATTTGACTGAATAATGAATGTGCTCTCACTTGCTGTGGGTACACATGAGTCAATAATTTCAAGTTCCTAGTTTACATTGGTGGCTGGTATTTCCTCCAGTTGCTAATGTGAAAGAGAAAATTGACAGTGAGTTCAAAACACCTTGCCTGTTGACTTTTCTCTTTGACGACCGTAGGAGAGGGGACGGCACCTTGGTGCAGTGGTTAGCACTGCACCAAGGTGCTGAGGTCCCAGGTTCGATCCCAGCTCTGGGTCACTGTCCGTGCGGAGTTTGCACATTCTCCCCGTGTCTGCGTGGGTTTCGCCCCCACAACCCAAAGATGTGCAGGTTAGGTGGATTGGCCAGGCTAAATTGCCCCTTAATTGGAAAAAAAAAAATTGGGTACTCTTAAATTTTTTTTTTTTAAAGTATGTTGCCTGGGCCCGAGGGTCTCAGCTATGAGGAAAGATTGAATAGGCCAGGGCTGTTTTCCTTGGAGCAGTGTAGGTTGAGAGAGAACCTGATAAAGGCGTGTAAGATTATGAGGGGCATAGATAGGATGGACAGGAAGGCACTTTTACCATTCTGAGAGGGGTCAATAACCCTTTAATTTTTAAAGATTTAAGGTAAAAGGTAAAACACTAAGAGGGGAGTTGAGGAGAATCCTTTTCACCCAGAGGGCGATAGAAGTCGGGAATTCACTGCCTGAAAGGGTGGTCGAGTCAGAAACTCTTGTGACATTTAAGAAGCACTTAGATATTCTCCTGCGCTGCCGTAACATCCAAGGCAATGGTGCAAGTGCTGGAAAATGGAATTAGTGTGGTCAGATTTTTGTTGACCAGCATGGACATGATGGGCTGAATGGCCTTCTTCTATTAACTATGAATCTATGAATCTTGAAGACCTTTACAGCTAATGAAGTCCTTTTGAAGTGCAGTAACCATTTTAATGTTGGGAATGCACGGTAGCAAGTTTGGGGCAGCACGGTAGCATAGTGGTTAGCATAATTGCTTCACAGATCCAGGGTCCCAGGTTCGATTCCCGGCTTGGGTCACTGTCTGTGCAGAGTCTGCACGTTCTCCCTGTGTGCACGTGGGTTTCCTCTGGGTGCTCTGTTTTCCTCCCACAGTCCAAAGGTGTGCAGGTTAGGTGGATTGGCCATGCTAAATTGCCCTTAGTGTCCAAAATTGCCCTTAGTGTTGGGTGGGGTTACTGGGTTATGGGGATAGGGTGGAGGTGTGGGCTTGGGTAGGGTGCTCTTTCGAAGAACCGGTGCAGACTCGATGGGCCGAATGGCCTCCTGTACTGTAAATTCTATGATCGATGAATGCGGCAGCCAATCGGCACACAGCAAGTTATAATGACCAAGTAACCTGTTTTTGTGCTGTTGATTGAGGGGTGAATATTGGTCAAGGCACTGAGGGTAACTTCCGTGCTCTCCTCCGGAATAATGCCATGGAATCTTTTACTTCCACCTGAGCAGACAGGTGGGGCTCCGGTTTAATGTCGCTTCTGCGGCACCTTCAACTGTTCAGCTCCCTCAATCCTGCATTGGCAGGTCAACCTTGATTTTTGTGCTCAAGGGTGGGGTGGAACTTGAGCTGAGAACCTCGTGATCTCGACCAACTGAGCCACTGTTGACACTGACCAATGGCTGTTATTCGATAAAAAAGGGAGAGAGAGAGAAAGCAGGAAACTACAAGTCAGTTAGTTTGACATCTGTCATAGGCAAAGTATTGCAATCTATTATGAAGTCTGAACAATACACTTAGAAAATCATATTTCGATCAGATAAAGTCAACATGGTTTTATGAAGGAGAAATCTTGTAGGAGTTTGATTAAAGTTTTTTGAGGATTGAAAAATAAATAATTTTACGGGATGTGGGCTTTGCTGGCTAGGCCAGCATTCATTGACCATTCCTAGTTGCCCCTGAGAAGGTGGTGACAAGCTGCCTCTTGAACTGCTGCAGTCCATGTGGTGTAGCCCACAGTGCTGCTAGTGAGGGAGTTCCAGGAGTTTCGCCCAGCGACAGTTAAAAAGTACCTGGATGTGTACTTGGCACGCCATCACATTCAAGGCTATGGGTCAAATGCTGGCAATTTCATGAGACGGTACAGACTCGATGGGCCAAAAGGCTTCTTCTGCACTGTAGTTTTCTGTGATTCTGTGTGACAGTGAAGGAACGGTGATATGTTTCCAAGTCAGGATGGTGAGTGACTTGGAGGGGAACCTCCAGATGGTGGTGTTCCTGAGTACCTGCTGCCCTTGTCCTTTTAGATGGTAGTAGCCCTGGGTTTGAAAGGTGCTGTCTAAGGATCCTTGGTGAGTTCCTGCAGTGCATCTTGAAGTTGGTACGCACAGCTGCTACTGTGCGTTGGTGGGTGGAGGGATTAATGTAACTAGTAAGGGAGATAAAAGGGAACTATTAGATGTTATATACCTTGATTTTCAAAAGGCATTTGATAAGATGCCACACAAAAGTTTAATAGACAAGCTAAGGACTCATGGAGTTGGGGGTGATATATTAGCATGGATAGAGATTTGGCTCACAGACATGAACCAAAGAGTACGTATAAATGGGCAAATCGCAAATTCCTGGGCTGTGATTGGCAGAGTTCCGCAAAGATCAGCGCTGTGGCCTTAGATAATAAGAATAATCATCACTTATTGTCGCAAGTAGGCTTCAATGAAGTTACTGTGAAAAGCTCCAAGTCGCCACATTCCGGCGCCTGTTCGGGGAGGCCGGTATGGGAATTGAACCCGGGCTGCTGCCTTGTTCTGCATTACAAGACAGCTATTTAGACCACTGTGCTAAACCAGCCTCTCATTTTGATGCAAGGCGCTCTGAAAATCAACGGGAATTACTCAAAATGCTTAACTCACTGAGAAAATCACTGTTTTTCCAAAATGAATGTTTGTCAAAAATTAGTAAATTTTAATGCAAGACACTCTGAAATATTTACAATCTACATTAATAACTGCGACAAAGACAGACAGTAATGTATCTAAGTTTGCAGATGAAATGGAAGCTGTGAGAAGGATACAAAGAGGCTGCAATGAGATATTGGCTGGGATTTTTTGGCCCCGCAGTAGCAGGACCTGCATGGTCTATTCCTGCCACTATTTCTGTGCTGTTGTGTATGACAAGATGATCTTTTTCTTTTAGCCATGTTATTTAAGGGTTAGCCATTGGTCAATTCACCAGGGAAAATGTCACTGCTCTTCTTGAAAATAGTGGGATGGAATCCTTTGCATCCATCGAGAGGGCAGATAGGACCACAACTTATCCAAGTGATGGCACCTCTGACTGCACAGCACTCTTTCAGAACTGCACTGGAGAATCAGGCTGGTATTTGTGCTCAAGTCACTGTGAGAAGTCTTACACCACCAGGTTAAAGTCCAACAGGTTTGTTTCGAATCACTAGCTTTTGGAGCACTGCTCCTTCCTCAGGTGAATGGCCGTTTGTTTTCAGAACGCCTTGCATCAAAATTTACTAATTTCTGCCAAATATTTATTTTGGGAAAAAAGTGATTTTCTCGGTGAGTTAAGCATTTTGAGTAATTTGCCATTGGTTTCCACCTGAGGAAGGAGCAGTGCTCCGAAAGCTAGTGATTCGAAACAAACCTGTTGGACTTTAACCTGATGTTGTAAGACTTCTTACTGTGCTCACCCCAGTCCAACGCTGGCATCTCCCCATCAAGTCACTGTGAGCAAGGCTTGAGCCCTCGGCTTACTCACTCAAGAGAGTTCTTCAGGCTGTGCCTGAATGAGGGCTGCCTTGTGGGCCAGGAAGACTGGATGCAAGTTGCCATGTGGTAATGAGTCTGATGAAGAAGTAGCTTTGTAAATAAATGCCTATAATTTACTCAGCTAATCCTTTAATATCCTCTTAAAACTAAATCAAAATGTGAACTCAGCCTCTCCTGCTTAATATAAGTGTTTTTTGAACTTTTAAAACTCATCCAAGCATTCATAATGGGCTCAGCTGTAACAATAGCTCTTGGGAAATGTCAACAAAGGAGTCTGTTGAAACTGCAAGAACAGATAGTATTTTTTTCTAGGCTACATTAGATGGCCTGTCATTGAATGCACTCCAACAGTTCCTTTCCCAACAGCTGCAGCTTGGTTTTTCATGTTTAAAGGACTGGAAATTGAACTAACTTCAGATCTTGACACTTGTTGGTTTAGCACAGGGCTAAATAGCTGGCTTTTAAAGCAGACCAAGGCAGGTCAGCAGCACGGGTTAAATTCCCATACCAGCCTTCCCAAACAGGCGCCGGAATGTGGCGACTAGGGGCTTTTCACAGTAACTTCATTTGAAGCCTACTTGTGACAATAAGCGATTTTCATTTCATTTCATTTAACACTGGGGTAGGTAGGAATGTGGAGCTGTGGTTAAAATCAGATCAATCATGATCTTATTTAATGGCAGAGCAGGCTTAAAGGCCAAGTGGCTTATTCCTGCTTTTTATTCATGTGGATGTATGTATGTCCATAAGTAACAGAACTTATCAGACCTTATGCACCCTTCAAGAGTGTTTACATCTCCTCCATCAATTTGCTACCCCCACATTGTGGGTTAAGGCCTTTAGAACAGCCAAAATAGTGGCTATTTGAATTTATCATTATGTTCAAATGGCCCTGCGGGGTTTGGGTCTCCTGTCTACCTGATTCACATTCCTACCCCCTGCCTGAATGTAGCACAGTGGGGGGGGGGGGGGGGGGGGGGTCTTTGCATCTAGGTCCTGCCTGCCATTTTTAAAGGTCTCAAGAGTTGACCTAACTTCACGAAGATCCAGCAAACTCCAAAGCAAGAGTGAAATGGAGTGAAACTCCATGGAACATATCATGGCACTTCCATTTTAATAAAGCCTCATCACAGAATTCTAGAATGATGTACAATCATAGCTAACAAAATAAATTATGGATAGTATTAGATCCAGCATAGTATTAGATAGTATTAGATTGGCTCTCTTGTTTACTAGTCCAGTGACAATACCGCTACACCACTGTCTCTGCAAATATAATGTATTAGCATAGAATTGGTTAGCAGACAGGAAACAGGGAGTTGGAATAAATTGATCTTTCTTGGAGTGGCAGGCGGTGATTTAGCGGGGTACCGCAAAGATCAGTGCTTGACCCCAAGCAGTCGCCATATGCATCAATGATTTGGATGAGGGAACCAAATGTAATATTTCCAAGTTTGCTGATGACATGAAACTTAGTGGAAATGTAAGTGATGAGGAGGATGTTAAGAGGCTTCAAGCTGATTTAGACAAGTTACGTGAGTGGACAAATACATGGCAGATGCAGTACAGAATGGATAAAGATGAAGTTATCCCTTGCTGGCATTGGAATGGTTACCTGCTGTGTGGGGAGATCTCCAGGTACATCAAGGTGACCTTGCAGAAACTTCCTGAGGTGGGGGTGCCTTCGGTCCTAGAGCTTCCATTTCGTACAGAGCACTCCCCCCCCCTCCCCCCCCCCCCCCCATATCCCCCAACCTCCGCAGGTCTGACATCATGCTGGAGGATTTACCCCTCTGATTTCCAGGCTTGACTATTTCTTCCTGGGCACCTCAACATGGAGGCAGCTCGCTTTGCTCCTGCAGCCACCTCAGACCAATGGTACTGTCTAGATTCTGGCCCTCAGAGAGACAGGACTCTATCCTTAATAGGATAATGCTCTCATTGGTGGCCTCTTAACTGGTCACAACCAGTCAAATCCTCTCTGTGTTCCTGCCATTCACCCGCACGGGCCCGGGACCTGCCTTTGATTGTGGGACCCTTGGGGTGCTGGTAAAATTCTGGTCAAAGAGTCAAAACTGCAAATCTGAAGATAAAATAAATGGAGGATTCGGGAAACGTTCATCAGCTTGTTAATGAGAAAAGATAGAGTAATGTTTTGGATGTTACACGAGGATATTCTTTAATAGGCAGATGTAGCCATGCTCACGGTAGAGCCCGTCAACAAGGTTGTAAACTTAGTGATTAAATGCCTTGTAATTTTATAGAATCATTGAATTGTACAGTACTGGAGGCCATTCGTTCCATTGTGCCTGCCAGCTCTTGGAAAGAACTATCCAGTTATTCCAATAACCTATGCTCTTTATCTTTAAAAAAATATATATGTTTATTCAAAATGTTTTAAATAAATTTTTACAAAACACTCCAGAAAGGAAAGATAATATACAAAAGAGAAATAAAAAGGGCCTTACGCCAACACACAAAGCAACTTAAACCTCTAACCATTAAACTATCAAACAAACTAAGAACAAAAATGGGGCTACGCCCCTTACAATAATCAAAACAAGAACCTATGCTCTTTATCAAAGTCCTTTAGAAACTTTCCTTCTCAACTTTTTATCTAAATTCTTTGAAAGTAATTATTGAATCTGCTTTCGGCACCGTTTCAGAGCAATGCATTCAAGATTATAACAGATCACCGTGTAAAGAAAATGTTCCTCATCTCCCCACTGGTTCTTTTGGAAAATATCCTAAATATGTCTTTTCTGGTTAACTCCTGCCTGTGTCAACAGTTACTCCTTACTTACTCTATCAAAACCCTTCAGAATTTTGAAGCCTCTATTAATTCACCCCTTTAGCTTCTCTGCTGGTAAGAATAACCCTGGGTTTGCTAGTGTCCCGACAACTGAAGCCAATCATTCCCAATACTTGCTCCTCCTCCAAGTACACCTGAGAGGGTGTTGGCCACCATGGACAGCAATTGGATTGGTCCATTATTTTACTGCCGTGTTTGCTCTGGCCTTCTGTAGTATGGCTGACCAGGTAACCCTCCTGCTCTTACCACCTGCCATCAGGTTCAGTCGAAGGATTTACAAGCTGATACTCAACTCGTTTGGCCAGGTTGTGAACGCACCTTCCATGGCCATCATGCCCTGATGTAGTTCTCGAACCCGGAATCTCTGGCCTAGAGGTAGGGATTCTGTCACAAGAACTCTGTTTTCATAGAATCATAGAATTTACAGTGCAGAATAATAATAATCTTTATTATTGTCACAAGTAGGCTGACATTAACTCCGCATTGAAGTTACTGTGAGAATCCCTTAGTCGTCACATTCTGGCGCCTGTGCGGGTACACAGAGGGAGAATTCAGAATGTCCAATTCACCTAACAGCATGTCCATTCTGCCCATCAGGTCTACACTGGTTCTTTGGAAAAAGCACCCCACTTAAGCCCACGCCTCCACCCTATCCCCATAACCCAGTAACCGCACCTAACATGTTTTGGACACAATGGGCAAGTTAGAATGGCCAATCCAGCTAACCTGTACATCTTTGAATTGTGGGAGGAAACTGGAGCACCCGGAGTAAACCCACACAGACACGGGGAGAACGTACAGAATTGGCACAGTCAGTGACCCAAGCCTAGAATCGAACCTGGGACCCTGGCGCTGTGAGGCAACAGTACTAACTGTCATGATATTCAGGTGAACATCACAGCACATACATACACACATAATGATGGACAGATCAACGGACCAATCAACACACAAAACACGACAGCCAATCACAGACAAGAGCATACACAGTACAAAGCAGGGAACACGACACTCCCTGTGGACTCGAGCAGGAGAGGGCTGAGGGCACAGACCTCATTGCCAGCCACTCAGAGGTTCACCATGTGCTGAATACCAGAGTTTAATATGTTAATAGTTCATTGAAATAAAACTGCGTTGTACCATTCGCAACCGTGTTGGTTCGTCTGTGTATCAGAGTACCCAACACTTCATGATACCAGGAGTGATTTGACACCTGCCCACAAATCTGCCATCCTGCGCCATGGACACCGTCAACACACCGCAGCCGCTGCAAGTCGCTGGGAACCTCGGCGTAAATTGGAAGCTGTTCAAGCAGTGCTTCCAGCTCTTTCTGGAAGCCAACGAAAGAGAGAACACCTTGGACACCAGAAAGATCGCCATCCTCCTCACCACCGCAGGGCAGCACGCCATCCTTTCTGCAACTCCCTGGTGTTCGCGGAAGGCGAGGACAAATCCAAATACAAGACGGTCCTTCTCAAGCTCGACCAACACTTCAACGTCGAGGTCAACGAAAGCTTCACGAGATATGCCTTCCAGCAGCGCCTGCAAGGTAAGGATGAGCTCTTTCAGTCATTCCTTACCCATCTCCGCATCCTCGCGCAGTCCTGCGGTTACGACACCACCTCAGGCTCCATGATTCGGGTCCAGATCGTTTCTGGGGTCGCCTCGGGCACCCTACGCCAGCAGCTTTTAAAAATAAAAGGCCTCACCTTAGCCTCCGCAATCGAAGCCTGTGTCTTGCACGAAAACGCGACCAGCCGCAATGCACAATTTCAGGTGACCGAATCGGCGCGGCGGGGGTCCTATGCGGCCGGATCAGCGAGCCAGGTGCCCCACGAGGCCGAACGGGTCCAGGCGATTGTGCTCCTCCCGGCCCGCGGCCAGGACGACGTCGGCCATTTCGCGTGCTTTTTCGGGCCTCCCGCGCTTGTGCGCGTCAAAACCTACGGCAACACTGAGGGACGTGATGCGCAGGCGCGCCCGACGCAAGACCGAACTGCGCATGCACAGTGGCGCAACGAACGTCATGACGTCACGACGTGCGGCAACTGTGGAGCTGCACATTTAAAGCGGCAATGTCCCGCAAGAACCTGGCAATGCCTACGCTGTGGCAAGGTGGGCCACTACGCTGCTTACTGTCGAGCAGCTCAACCTGTTAATGTTCCCCAACTCCGACAACCTCGCAGGAACGTGCGGACCATTCAGCCTCCCCATTACGAATCGGGCCCAGACGACATCCAGACCGGTGACACAGATGACCGAGACGCCTTCCGTGTTGCGGTCATTGATGGGAACCGAGTTAACACGATCAATCCAGGTGATGAATGGTGTGCCACCCTGATGGTCAACCGATCGCCGATCACTTTCCGCCTGGACACTGGCGCCTCCGCCAACCTCATAGCATGGTCAGCCTTCTACGCCATGAAGGTCAGACCACCAATTCGGCCGTCCCGGTGCAGGACGGGAATGTTATCCCGGCTATGGGATCCTGCCAGCTCCAGGTGACACACAACACACACATGGCCACACTCTCATTTGAGATAGTCAGCTCATCGAAGGACTCCCTGCTAGGCGCACAGGCATGCAAGGCTCTCCACCTCGTGCAACGAGTCCACTCTCTCTCTCCAGACGGAACGTCTGACTTCCCGGATGCAGAGTTTAACGCACAGCTCCAATCGCTCCTCGCCCACAACCAGGAGGCATTCGAGGGCATGGGAACACTGCCATACACCTATAGAATTCGGCTCAAACCAGACGCCATCCCGGTCGTTCACGCACCTCGCAGGGTCCCTGCGGCACTCAAAGACCGCCTCAAGCAGCAGCTGCAGGATCTCCAGGACCAAGGGGTCTTATCCAGGGTCACAGAGTCCACGCCGTGGGTCAGCTCCATGGTGTGTGTCAAGAAGCCCTCCGGCGATCTCCGAGATCTGTATTGATCCGAAAGACCTCAATAACAATATTATGAGGGAACATTACCCCATACCCAAACGGGAAGAGATCATGAGTGAAATGGCCGAGGCGAAAATATTTACCAAACTGGATGCCTATAAAGGCTTTTGGCAGATCCAACTGGATCCGTCCAGCTGAAAGCTGTGCACTTTCAACACCCCTTTCGGCAGGTTCTGCTACAACCGAATGCCATTTGGCACCATCTCGGCGTCCGAAGTCTTTCATAGGATCATGGAGCAGATGGTGGAAGGCATCGAAGGGGTGCGCGTCTACGTGGACGACGTCATCATCTGGTCCACCACACCACAGGAGCACATCTATCGTCTCCAACGTGTCTTTGCACGCATACGTGAAAACGGCCTGCGCCTCAACCGAGCCAAGTGTTCTTTCGGCCAAACCGAGCTGAAGTTCCTGGGGGACCACATTTCCCGGTCAGGGGTCCGTCCGGATGCAGACAAGGTATGCGCCATCTTAGCCATGCCGCCGCCGGCAGACAAGAAAGCAGTACTACGCTTCCTAGGCATGGTCAACTTCCTGGGGAAGTTCATTCCCAACCTTGCCTCCCTTACGACAGCTCTGCGCCACCTCGTCAAAAAGTCCACGGAGTTCCAGTGGCAGCACACACACCAGCAGGAATGGGAGGAGCTCAAACTCCAGCTCACCACTGCACCGGTACTGGCGTTTTTCAACACGTCTCGTGCCACTAAAATCTCGACTGATGCCAGCCAGTCCGGCATTGGGGCAGTGCTCCTGCAGCGGGATGACACTACGTCATGGGCCCCGGTCGCCTATGCCTCACGGGCCATGACCCCCACAGAACAGCGCTACGCACAGATCGAAAAGGAGTGCCTGGGCTTGCTAACCGGTTTAGACAAGTTCCATGATTATGTGTATGGTCTTCCCCGGTTCACTGTTGAAACTGACCACCGCCCCCTGGTCAGCATCATAAACAAGGACCTGAACGAGATGACCCCTCGCCTCCAGCGCATCCTACTTAAACTCAGGAGGTATGACTTCCAACTGGTCTACACCCCAGGGAAGGACCTTGTCATTGCGGATGCCCTATCGAGAGCAGTGAGCACGCCGCCAGATTCGGAGGGGTATGTCAGGTCGAGGCGCAGGTGGCCTTCACATCGGCAAATCTGCCAGCTGACGACTCCAGTCTGGCCCGTATTCGCCGAGAGACTGCGGCCGATCCCCTTCTACAACGGGTGATGCGCCACATGACGGGAGGGTGGCTCAAAGGACAGTGCCCGCAGTTCTACAATGTCCGAGATGACTTGGCCGTCATTGATGGTGTCCTTCTGAAGCTGGATCAGATTGTGATTCCGCACAGCATGCACAAGCTGGTTCTCGACCAACTACACGAAGGCCACCTGGGGGTCGAGAAGTGCAGAAGAAGGGCCCGAGAGGCGGTGTACTGGCCGGGCATCAGTGATGATATTGCCAATATGGTGCTCAACTGCCCAACCTGCCAAAGGTTTCAGCCGGCGCAACCTCCTGAGACGCTTCTGCCCCATGAGCTGGTGACGTCCCCCTGGGCGAAGGTGGGTGTGGACCTCTTTCACGTGCTCGGCAGGCACTATGTCATCATCGTTGACTACTTCTCCAACTACCCAGAGGTCATACGCCTGCATGATTTGACGTCGTCCGCTGTCATAAGGGCCTGCAAAGACACCTTCGCTCGCCACGGCATTCCGATGACGGTCATGTCGGACAATGGGCCCTGTTTCGCCAGCCAGGAATTGTCATCGTTTGCTGCCTCGTATGGCTTCACACGTGTGACATCTAGCCCTCTGCACCCCCAGTCCAACGGAAAGGCGGAGAAGGGCGTTCACATTGTCAAGCGGCTCCTCTGCAAGGCTGCTGCTGCTGGATCGGATTTCTGCCTCGCCCTGCTGGCCTATCGCTCGGCCCCACTAGCCACTGGTCTCTCACCAGCCCAGCTGTTGATGGGTCGTGCCCTCAGGACCACTGTGCCTTCCTTTCTGGCACCCACAATCGACTATGCTCCGGTACTGCACAGGATGCAACTGCAGCGCGGTCGCCAGAAGAGGTCATATGACACACGGGCAACTGATCTTCCCGCCCTGGCCCCTGGAGACAAAGTCCGCATCCACCTACCAGAAGGTGACTGGTCAGCACCTGCCGAGGTTCTCCGACGCGTGGCTCCCCACTCGTTTCTGGTTCGCATGCCTGATGGATCCGTTCGTAGGCGCAATCGCCGGGCTCTTCGCCTGCTTCCACGCTCGCTACGAGACCTTACACCAACACCGTGCCCTCCTGTTGTTCCTGATTTCCACTTCATGGAGTTGCCTGCTACCATGCCCCTTCCGTCGTCGCCCGTGGCCAGGCCCGTTCCTCAGCTGGTGGTTCCAGACCTACCCTTGAGGCGGTCAACCCAAATTCGTCGCCCACCTACTAGACTGGACTTATGAGACTGTTTATACATTGAACTCATGCAACCACTTTGTTAATATGTTTATGTTCTTATTGTTACAGGAATTCGTTTTATCGTTCAACATTTCCCCGTTCTTTGTTATGGTACAACCTCGTTGTTATGTCACACCCGACATTGCCCCTTGTATATAGTTAAGCCCCATGTACATGCTGTAAATATTGCACACACACACATTTAGCTACACTCAGTACACATCTCTATTTATAAACACGTAGGCACATAATCCTGTAAAAAAGGGGGGATGTCATGATATTCAGGTGAACTTCACAGCACATACATACACACATAATGATGGACAGATCAACGGACCAATCAACACACAAAACACGACAGCCAATCACAGACAAGAGCATACACAGTACAAAGCAGGGAACACAACACTTCCTGGGGACTCGAGCAGGAGAGGACTGAGGGCACAGACCTCATTGCCAGCCACTCAGTGATTCACCATGTGCTGAATACCAGAGTTTAATATGTTAATAGTTCATTGAAATAAAACTGCGTTGTACCATTCGCAACCGTGTTGGTTAGTCTGTGTATCAGAGTACCCAACACTTCACTAACCACTGTGCTACCGTGCTGCCCTAGCTTTCTAGTATAATTCGAGTAAATCTTCACTGCAACATCTCTTCCTAAAATGTAATGCCCACGATTAGACACAATACACCAGCTGAAGCCTTGCTGGCGATTATTAAAGGTTAATCACAACTTCACTCGTACTCTATGCCTCTGTTTATAAAACACAGGATTCCTGGGCTGTTTTAATAGCTGTACCAACTTATCATGCCATCTGCCAAGATTTGTGTATGTTATTGTATCTTTCAGGTTATAGTGCCTCTCCTTAATCTCCCTGCCAACGTTTGTCATTTCACACTTCTCTGTGCTAAATTCCATCTGTCATGTGTCCTCCCCTTTTCATCTCTCTGTCTACTTCCTCCTCACTGGTGCCATATTTGCAAGTTCTGTAGTGTTTGCAAACTTTAAAATGCACCCCCCCCCTCCCCCCACCGATACCCAAGTTTAGGTCATTAATATATATCGAAAAGAACAGTCATCCTAATAACAAACCCTGGACAGCACCACTGTATCCTTCCTTTCAGTCTGAACAACAACAGTTCATCACTGTTTCCTGTTTCTTATTCAATTTTCTCTCATTGCTTCCTCTGATCTTTTAATCCCAGGAGGGTACAGTTTTGCTGACAAATCCATTATGTAGCACTTTATTGTGACAAAAAGACTTGCATTTGTGTAGCATCTTTCATGGGTGATGGCCTCCGTTACCCTCAGTCGTTCTTGATTAATAAGTGGATCAGGGGTTATGGGGAGAAGGCAGGAGAATGGGGATGAGAAAATATCAGCCATGATTGAATGGCGGAGCAGACTCGATGGGCCAAGTGGCCTAATTCTGCTCCTCTGTCTTATGGTCTTATGACCAATGGATGTCGCAAAGTGATTCATAGCCAGCGAAGCACTTTTTGGAGTTGAGTCACTGTTGAAATGTAGGAAACACAGCAGCCAACTTGCACAGAGCAAACTCTCACAAACAGCAATGGAATGGTGGCCTGATAATTGGTGAGATCATCCACGTTTCAGGGATTCTCTGGTGCCGCTGATGGCGCACCCCCGCTGCGGGTTTCCTGGCGGCATGTGGCGGAAACAATGGGAAATCCCCTTGATTGCAGCGGGACCAGAAGATCTCGCCGCCGGCCAACGTCCGCTGAGAAACACAATCATATTGCTTCAGGCATGAATGTTGGCTTGGACACTGGGACAGCACGGTAGCACGGTAGACAGCACTGTTGCTTCACAGCGCCAAGGTTGCAGGTTCGATTCCCGCTTAGGTCACTGCCTGTGCGGAGTCTGCACATTTTCCCTGTGTCTTTGTGGGTTTCCTCCGGGTGCTTTGGTTTCCTCCCACAAGTCCCGAAGAGACGTTAGGTGAATTGGACATTCTGAATTCTCCCTCTGTGTACCTGAACAGACGCCGGAGTGTGGCGACTAGGGGATTTTCACAGTAATAATAATAATTGCTTATTGTCAAAAGTAGGCTTCAATGAAGTTACTGTGAAAAACCCCTAGTCGCCACATTACGGCGCCTGTTCTGGGAGGCGAGTACGGGAATTGAACCTGTGCTGCTGGCCTTGTTCTGCATTACAAGCCAGCTGTTTAGGCCACTGTGCTAAACTAGCCCAGTAACCCCATTGCAGCATTAATGTAATATTTGTGCCAATAATAAAGATTAGTCTTATTATTATTTATTAGCTACCCTGCACTCGTCTGAAATAATGCCATGACATATTTTTCACCCAGCGATAGGGTGGATGGGGTCTCATTTTTTCATTTTAAGAGAGCTCCTCCTTCCGTGCTGCCCTGGAGAATCAGCTCTCAAATTGAATTTAAACCAACAACCTTCTGATTCAGAGGCAAGAGAAGTGCCAACCAAACCACAATTAACACTTTTGGGAAGTTCATATACTCAATATCAATGCATTATCCTCATTAACCCTCGCCATTACTTCTTCAAAGAACTCAATTAAATTTACCTGATGAAGGAGCTACGCTCTGAAAGCTAGTGATTCCAAACAAACCTGTTGGGCTTTAACCAGATGTTGTAAGACTTCTTACTGTGCCCACCCCAGTCCAACGCACCGGTATCTCCACACCAATTACATTTGTCAAACATGATTTGCCTTTTAGAAAATCCAAGCCGGCCGTCATTTATGAACACACACTTTCTTCACGTGACAATTATTTTTGTCCTGGATTACCATCTCTAGATGTTTTCCCACCTCCATCATAAGGCAATTGTTGTGTTTGCTTCTCTTCCTGTATTGTCAACATTTGCAACACCCAGTCCTCTGGCCCCACACCCATATCGTAGGCGGATTGACAGATCCTGTTACAGTCTCTAACTGTGCTACTGAAGTACTTTCCATTTCCCATTTGGCCTTGTTTAGGAAAATGATTGTTGAACTGGGGGAGGTGGGTAGGAAATGTTATCATTTGCCCTTAATGCAGAATGACAAACTGGAATGATACTTGTCATACTTAATTCACATGGGAGTGAAGAATTTCAAGCCATTTAGTGTGAGGTAGAAACTGGAGTACCTAACACACTGTGCTACCCACATTCTTTGCCTTCACAGGCAAGTTCTTACATTGCTGGAATGTGGAAAGGAAAATTAGAATTCATTACTAGAATCTCATGTGCAGCAAATCAAAATGATATTTCACACACATACAACTGCGTTAGACAGAGCCTTCCACGGCCCCAGGACACCTCTAACCACGTTACAACCAACGAGGTACTTCCTTAAGTGTAGACAGTGCAGCATTGCAGGAATCACAGCAGCCACTTTGTGCACAGTAAGCTCCCACAGAGAGCCTTGCGCTATTGGGTCGGACAACTTGAGGGATACATTTTGGCCAGGATCCCAGGAAGAATTCTCCTGCTCTTCTCCCAAAAAGAAACGCCACGGGATCTTCCCTGTCCACCGTACATCTTCAGTACTGCACAAGGTGTGCCAGTGATATGTTCAAGTGTCTGGAGGGTGGCGTTAAACCAAGGATTGCATTTCGTTAACTTCTTGACTGGCCTTGTGGTGTCTGCAGATCTGTTGGAGTGTGTGGTGATGTTTCAGCCTAAGTGCGTGCATTGCAAGAAAAAGCTCACATAACATTCCTATCATAGTAACTGAATCACCAGGTTAAGCACATCACAACTGGGAAAATGTCCCAGAAGACAGATAGAGGGAGCTCTTGACTAAGACATTCTGTTTATTTTCTCCGCTTTTTAATGCAGTTTGAACCATTTTACTACCAAGGGCATCTAAATAAATAACTGAATGCTGTTTATTCTAAGCTGGGAAGGGAGAGAGCAGGTAGGTACACTTTTGTCGGTGTTCATGTTCAGAGGCTGGGCTCTTTATTAGGTACATGTCACAAAGAAAACTCAATAATATTTAAGCAAATTTAGCAGAAAATGTGCATTTCTAAAAATATATAGGAACAAATGGATTGTACTTTCTTGGAGAACTGGGACAATTAGAATTCCAAACCTCCTCTTCCTCTTCTCCCTCCCTAGTTTTCTCGCCTTCTCAGTTTAGCTCCTTGTACCATTTCAAACCCACTTCACTGATCTATTACAGAAACGACAGGTTATGTTGCAGGGGCAGCACGGCAGCATTGTGGATAGCGCAATTGCTTCACAGCTCCAGGGTCAATTCTGGCTTGGGTCACTGTCTGTGCGGAGTCTGCACATCCTCCCCGTGTGTGCGTGGGTTTCCTCCGGGTGCTCCGGTTTCCTCCCACAGTCCAAAGATGTGCAGGTTAGGTGGATTGGCCATGATAAATTGCCCTTAGTGTCCAAAATTGCCCTTAGTGTTGAGTGGGGTTACTGGGTTATGGGGATCGGGTGGAGGTGTTGACCTTGGGTAGGGTGCTCTTTCCAAGAGCCGGTGCAGTCTCGATGGGCCGAATGGCCTCTTTCTGTGCTGTAAATTCTATGTTAATCATAGAATCCCTAGAGCGCAGAAGGAGGCCATTCAGCCCATCGAGTTTGCACCAACCCTCAAAAGAGCACCTACCTAAGCCCAATCCCCCGCCCTACCCACCCACCCCCTGTAACCCCACCTAGCTGTTGGAAACTAAGGGGCAATTTAGCCGGGCCAATCCACCAGATTGTGGCACATCTGTGGGAGGAAACCTATGCAGACTAGGGGAGAATGAGCAAACTGCACACAGAATCACCCAATGCCGGAATTGAACCCAGGTCCCAGGTGCTGTTAGGTAGCAGTGCTAACTGTGCCACTGTGACAACAATAGATAGATAGATACAAGCATAGATACATAGATAGGTAGATACATAGATAGATATAGGCAGGCAGATAGATAGATATAGATTGATGTAGACATTATATTAGAAGATAAGATCTCATTAGTTTTGTTCGAATGCAGATGGGCTGGGGGTGAAAGTGGGAAAATATTGATTGTAATTTTTATGGGACATTTGAGTTTCCCATAACAAATATTATAAAAGTGAATGTTTTATTAATCCCGAACAACTGGGATTCCACATCAGATCAATCAGTCTACATCTGGTGATGAAAGGTATAAGCTGGGTGTTGGTAATGAACAAAGAACAAAGAACAAAGAAATGTACAGCACAGGAACAGGCCCTTCGGCCCTCCAAGCCCATGCCGACCATACTGCCCGACTAAACTACAATCTTCTACACTTCCTGGGTCCGTATCCTTCTATTCCCATCCTATTCATATATTTGTCAAGATGCCCCTTAAATGTCCCTATCGTCCCTGCTTCCACTACCTCCTCCGGTAGTGAGTTCCAGGCACCCACTACCCTCTGCGTAAAGAACTTGCCTCGTACATCTACTCTAAACTTTGCCCCTCTCACCTTAAACCTATGCCCCCTCGTAATTGACCCCTCTACCCTGGGGAAAAGCCTCTGACTATCCACTCTGTCTATGCCCCTCATAATTTTGTATACCTCTATCAGGTCGCCCCTCAACCTCCTTCGTTCCAGTGAGAACAAACCGAGTTTATTCAATCGCTCCTCATAGCTTAGTCAATTTTATCAATTGAAGCTTTTATCAATTTGGTTTATGGGTGTTAGAAACGCATGGAGATAAAAAGGAATCACAGGGAGGCCCAAACTGCCCATTCAGCCCAATCTACAATATATTTCAATGAAGCCACCACAAATCTTTCTAAACTCTCAGGAATCTAGGCTGAGTCCTCACAGTCCAATACCTTCATCCCAGGAAGCAGCCTAGTGAACCTTTGATGCTCTCCCTCTTAGTCAAATATATCCTATAACCATCTGTTTATTCCGGATATTAAAATCAAAAACAGGCGAAGGTGACTGGAGGATGAGAAGAAAAGTGATATTTATTGAGAGAACAGGAGGCACTGTTCCCAATCCAGTCCAGATAACCCAACAAAATCTTTAAATCCTTTTATTACAGTCACTTTGAAAAATAGTAATTAAAATATAGAGGAAATCATGATTTTATAACTTGGTATATATTAATGAATAATTAACACATCTATCTATCTATCTGTCTGCCTGTTTGCCTATCTAGCTATCTACCTATCTATCTATCTAGCTATTTATCGATTGGTCTATTTCTGTATCCATCTATCTGTTTGGCATCTGTCTATCTGTCTGGTGTCTGTCTATCTATCTGCCTATTTCTATAGCTATCTATCTGTCTGTTTGATTGCATGTCTCTCTCTATATCTTTCTATATATCTATGTGTCTGTCTGTCTGGCGTCTGTCTATCTGCCTATTTCTATACCTATCTATCTGTCTGTTTGATTGCATGTCTCTCTCTATATCTTTCTATATATCTATGTGTCTGTCTGTCTGGCGTCTGTCTATCTATCTGCCTATTTCTATAGCTATCTATCTGTCTGTTTGATTGCCTGTCTCTCTCTATATCTATCTATCTATCTATCTGTCTGTCTGGCGTCTATCTACCTGCCTCTGCCTATATCTATCTGTCAATATGTCTCTCTTGTCTATCAAAATCATTTCCCCCGTTCTTCTTTCTATGTTTTTCTTCCATATTTCTCAGGTCTATCCATATCTATCTCCTTTCCATGCTTCTTTCTATCTTTCTTTTCCCCCCATCTCTCTCTGCTGTCCTCTCCTCAAGCTTTCACAACAGCCGCTGAGAGTTTGAGACAAGACAAATCGCTACTTTGCACTTGTGTGTGTGTGTGTGTGTGTGTGGAGGGGTGGAGAGTGAGAAAGAGGGCGAACAATAATAAATCAGTTGTCCCCCCCCCCCCCCCCCCCCCCTCGGCTCTGCCACCCTTCCCCGGGCTTTCCGGGCCAGGCAGAGGGCGGCAGCGGGGCTGAGCGCTTTGGCAGTGGGAGGGAGCCAGGGGGAAGGCGCCGCCTCTGGGAGCTGCATGTGTCACAGTCCATCAGAGGAGGCGTCCGCCTCACATCCCTCAGCATCTTCCCAACCAGCAACAGGCAGCGCGCTCCTCAGCAGCCTCAACTTTCTCCTTCTTGTTGCGTTCGTTATATTTTTTTTTTTAAAAGAACAATTGATTTTCCAACAGAGAGAGAGAGAGGAGAGAAAAAAAACCCCCCAACAACGGGGGAAGAAACGAACTATTCCACCTTCGAGCTGGACAAGAAAGTACCGTGTGGGGAAAGTGGGGAGAGGACACTTGGGCGAGACGAGGAGAGAGAGGGACAAACACTGGAAGATGGAAGGAATTGACTTCTTCGGTGGGTGACCCACCCAAAAAAGTGCGCGCGATGGGAACAGTTGTGGATTTACTGACACTTGGCAAGAGTTTTCTGCCAGCTTTGGAATTCTTTGAATCGGCGAAAGAAACTTCAAGTGGTGAGTGATCAATAATATCTGATTCTTTTTGTTGAGTATGTTTTTTTTCCAATGCTGAAGGTGTTATTATTGTGGGTTGTTGAGAATGTTTTTTCAATGTTGGGGCTGTCACTATTGCCAGTTGTGTGTGTGTATGTGTGTGTTATTTTTTTTTTTACAATTCTGAGGTAAATTGGTCCCTCGGTCCAAATCCAAACGGTTTACAGGTTCACAGAGTCGGAGAATCTCCCCTGTACCATCTGCGCCGTCCGATGTCGTCGTTGCAAGCAACAACAAAAAACCCCACCACAAAGTAAGTGCTTAATGTCACAGAAATGAGACGAACGCAGAGATGCGAGCGGAGGGGAGGTTTTTGTTTGTTGAAAGAGTGCAGCCAGCAGCTGTGAAAATAACCTGCCCTGCCAGGGTATTGTTGTGTTTTTTTTTTTGGGTGCTCTTTCACATCAGGGTTGGGCTTGAGGTTGTGTGTTTGCTTGAAACAGCAGCAGCAAGAGGCAGGAGGAGCTGTTATGTAATTGTTGGTGAGCTGCCACTTGTGCATCTTCTTTCTGCCTCAGACCACCTCGACCAGTTCCTTTGGCTCTGTGAATCTGCAGCGGGGAAGCAGAGCCTTCTGCTCATTGTTCCGGCTCTCAGAGGGAGAGAGACAGAGAGAGAGCTCTCCAATCCACCCTACTCCCCTCATGCTCATTCCCCGTTGACCTGCAAGTTATCCCCCCCCCCCCCACCCCGCCCCCTTTTTTAATAATACATCTCCAGTTCGTCCTTGGAAAGTTACTGATGAATCTGATCCCACCATTCTTGGAGGCAGCTCATAACAAAGCACAGCATTGCAAAAAAAAAAACCTCCTGGTTTCTCTTCAGGTTCTTTTGCCAATTAACTTAAGTTTGTGCTTCTTGTTATCGACCCTGCAGCCAGCGGAAACAATCTGTCCTTATTTATTCTGTCTAATGTACCCCTGGTTAATATTGCTGCTCTCACGGTGCAAAATTACAATGAAACCCTAATATGGCACAGAGATTTAAGGCAAAGATTTAACCACCGAAAATGTTAGAATGCTGAGGGAATCACCGCAAAGATCTAAGATATATGAAATGGAATATTTAATTGTCACTGATTTAATTTTCCTTTGTTTGGATGTGGGTTCAAATCAAATCAAATCCTGGTACCATTAGTTCAGAGTTAAATATATTTACAGGAGGTATCATCATCTGTTGTGCAGTTTGTGTTGTTTTTTAAATGCACCAGGGCCCCATGTGGCATCTTCCTTGTGTAAGCACCTGCTTTCTCAAAACATTAAGTTCACCAAGCGTCCAGGAAAGCCTGGCTCTCCACTTTTTAAAAATAATTGTGTCTTTGCACTTTGGGACGGAGTTATACTCCAGCTGGCGAGTGCCTCAGAGACTTAGCTCACTGGAGAGGCTTGTGCAGCTCACCACTTTATGGGGCTCAGGAGTCAGGTCCGCATTGACGGTAGCAATGTAGCTGAGCCATATTAGTGTGTGTGTGTGTGTGTGGTATCAAAGAGGACAAGCAGTTGTCTGGAAGAGGGTGGGTAAAAATAAATAAAAGACCATGTGTGGAAAATGTGGGGAGGAGTAGAAGGTTCTTCGTGTTAAAGGACTGATATGAGGTGGGCAGTTTCAGCCCTTGGCCAAGTTTGCCACTGTTTTATTTCATTCAACAAAAGCCCTCCAATTTAATCCCACTTGATTATTTTTTTAAAAGTGGCTGTCCTACAGAGAGTTGTGAAAACCAGAATATAAAATACCCTTTTCACCGGAGCACATTCCATTATGGTGATGGTGACTTGTCAGCCAATTAGCAAAGATAGAGAACAAAATGCACAAATGATGAAAAAGACGGGGACAGGCTCTGCCCTGAGTTCCTCTTGAACATGAGAAGAAAAAGAGACACACATCGAGCCTGGAAATGGAAACCCCCTTGACATATTAAAATGCAAGTTACAAGCACTGAAACTCACCCTTTGATGGGAATTGAGTGCGATAACTCCCCAAATCCCATGGACCTGTGGCCATGTTGTGCAAGATTTCAGACTGAGTGTGTGCTACAGGCACAGTGTGAGAGGGACAAGTGGAAGGAAGTCAAACTGTCCCATAAGCCAGTCTCTTTTCATCACCCTGATACTTAGAAAGTGGCTGATGATGTGATCCCAGGATCTGATGAGGTAGTGGCTCTGGTGACATGAAGCTTGCAGAGCTGATAGTGGTTCAAATGACCCAGCAATGATGGTCAGTTGCTATGCGGGCTATAAACGTTTAGATTAGTAACCTTATCTCTTCATTCTGAACCACTCTATTTTTAGTGGGAGAGGTCACACACACACAATTTATCTGTCCAAGGTACCGAAAGAGGCAAATAAAACAGGACACGGAGAGCAAAAAGTGAGGGCTGGTGATGTGGGGAAGTGGGTTGAGATGGGGAATACAGTAAGAATTTACAACGCCCAACATAATGGTGAGTTCCTGTTTCCTGAGGGAAAGATTCCCTATAGGAGATAGCATTCTGTTTGAAATCTGCCTATTTGCACCTTTCATAGTGACAGTGATTTTGGGTGAGGCATTAAACCGAGTGCCCCTTTTTTCCCTTGGGTGGATGTAAGACATCCGATCCCATTATACCAAAGAAGAACAAGTGAATACTCCCCGGTGGCCTGGCCAGCATCTCTCTCCCAATTAGCCAGATTTGCTGGTGATTATCACATCGTTTGCGGAAACCTGGTGTGCAGAAATGTGGCATAACAGCAACCACACTTCATTGGATGTGAAAGACTTTGGTTGTGAAAGTCAATTCTAAAAAGGTGCAAGAAGAGAGAGACCTGGGGATGTCTGTGCACAATGTCCTGAAGGTGGCAGGACAGCTTAACAAAGAGTTAGCAATACACAGGCGGAAGTGGTCTTTATAAATAAGTATAAAAGCAGGGTGTTTTGCAAACCCTATAGAAAGCCCCAGCTGGAGTATTGCATCTAATTCTGGGCACCAGATGTGAGGCAGAATATGAAGGTTCTGGATGTGTTCCGAAAGATATTTACTCGAATGCTACCAGGAGCGAAGGATTACAGTTACATGGAGAGACAGGAGAAGTTGGGTTGTTCTCCGAGGAGATTGGAACAACATGTTTGAAACCACAAAGGGTTTAGATATATCAGCTAAAGAGAAACTGTTTCCATTGGCTGAAGGGACAATATAAAAGGCCATTGATTTACCACAATTGGCAAAAGAACCAGCATCAACATGGGGGGAGAGGGATGGCCGGTGGGGGGGGGGGGGGGGGGGGCGGGGGGGGGGGGGGAGTGTTTTAATGTAATGTATATTTAGGATTTGGAATTCACTTCCTGCTAGGTTCAATTTTAGCCTTCAAAAGACAACAAATAAATATTTGAAGCAGGAAAAATTGCTGGGAGATAGGGAAAGAATGGGACTAACTGCAGTGCTGTTCTAAAGAGATAGCAAATATTTGAGGGGCCTTAATGACCACTTGGTGAGTTGTACGATTCTATAATTCTGTATGAATGCAGATTCATCCTTTCTTCACTCTGCAAATTGATGGTGCAATGACCACTTATTTCAGCATATTTGTGTTATTGGATGTTGAAATCTTCTAGATGCCAGGCCTAGTCTCTCAGTGGAAAATGTCACAGTGGTCTTTTCTTTGAGTGGTCTGAGGGACCGAATTCTATGTCAACGTCCGACATGGTCACATTGGGTACAGTGAAAGAATATCCTTAAATAGCAGCAGGTGAACCTACTGGTTTTTGTACTCCATTTCACAAAACTGACCTTTCCAGGAATGATGAATAAATTTTGAAAGCAATGTATTAAGTGCACCGTATTCAAAACTTGCTGGAATATCCTTTGATTCTGTCTCAAGAACAGGCCCACTATGACAACCTGGACATGTGAGACAGATTGAATGACCAGTACAACTCATGGAAAGGCTGTCTTGAGTCCTAAAGCTGAGAACTGAATGGCTCTCCCCTGGAGTTTCAGTGGAGTTGCAACCGTCTCGTTCATTCTGGTAGTGATGGTCCATAGTTGAATTCCAGTGTGGACTGGCAAGAAGATCGGGTAGACCTGTTGCATTGTGTTTTATGGGTATATTGGTAGTGTGCTCTATGAGTATATTGGGTATTGTCCTTTATGGGTATATTGGGTATTGTGCTCTATGTCTTTATTGGGTATTGTGCTTGATGGGTATATTGGGTATTGTGCTTGATGGGTATATTGGGTATTGTGCTCTATGGGTGTATTGGGTATTGTGCTGGATGGGTATATTGGGTATTGTGCTCTATAGATATGTTGGGTATTGTGCTCGATGTGTATATTGGGTATTGTTCTTGATGTGTATATTGGGTATTGTGCTTGATGGGTATATTGGGTATTGTGCTCTATGGGTGTATTGGGTATTGTGCTGGATGGGTATATTGGGTATTGTGCTCTATAGATATGTTGGGTATTGTGCTCGATGTGTATATTGGGTATTGTGCTCAATGGGTATATTGGGTATTGTGCTCGATGGGTGTATTCGGTATTGAAAAATGAAAATCGCTTATTGTCACGAGTAGGCTTCAATGAAGTTACTGTGAAAAGCCCCTAGTCGCCACATTCCGGCACCTGTTCGGGGAGGCTGGTACGGGAATTGAACCGTGCTGCTGGCCTGCCTTGGTCTGCTTTAAAAGCCAGCGATTTAGCCCAGTGAGCTAAACCAGCCCCTTTGTGTGCTCTTTGTGTGATTTAGGTATTGTGCTCGATGGGTATATTGGGTATTGTGCTCGATGGGTATATTGTTGTGCTCTATGTGTTTTTTGGGTACTGTGCCCGATGGGTATATTGGTTATTGTGCTCGATGGGTATATTGGGTATTGTGATCTATGGGTGTATTCGGTATTGTGCTCTTTGTGTGTATTGGGTATTGTGCCCGATGGGTATATTGGGTATTGTGCTCAATGGGTATATTGGGTATTGTGCTCTTTGGGTGTATTGGGTATTGTGCTCTATGGGTGTATTGGGCATTGTGCTCTGAGTATATTGGGTATTGTGCTCGATGGGTGTATTGGGTATTGTGCTCAATGGGTATATTGGGTATTGTGCTCAATGGGTATATTGGGTATTGTGCTCAATGGGTACATCAGGTATTGTGCTCTTTGGGTGTATTGGGTATTGTGCTCGGTGGATATATTGGGTATTGTGCTCGATGGGTATATTGGTATTGTGCTCTTTGGGTGTATTGGGTATTGTGCTCTATGGGTGTATTGGGCATTGTGCTCTGAGTATATTGGGTATTGTGCTCGATGGGTGTATTGGGTATTGTGCTCGATGGGTATATTGGGTATTGTGCTCGATGGGTATATTGGGTATTGTGCTCGATGGGTATATTTGGTCTTGTGCTCGATGGGTATATTGGGTATTGTGTTCGATGGGTATATTTAGTATTGTGCTCTATGTGTTTATTGGGTATTGTGCTCTATGGGTATATTATTAGACCTTTGTTCTGTTCTTACCTTATAAAGAAAATAAATAATTGCCCGCTCATGCCAAACGTTGAAGAGCGTATGCATTAGGATTTTGGTAAGATAAAGTCACTGTATGAGTGCATGCTGTTGTATTGAAATGAATAATAATGACAAAAAGACGCAGGATGTTGAAGCTTGTGTGGCTGACTCATCAGGTCAGACATACAAGCGTACCAAATCTAAAGGTAACATCAATTTATACTGCATGAGAAGAGGGTTCTGATTGGTTGGTAACAGGACTCTAATTGTTTGAGGCATTGCCATGGAATTGCGCCAAGAAACAGTCAACTGCCAAACTTTTGTTTAAATTCATACCAGGCAGGTCAACTCTGTTTGGTCAAGGCATTGCTATGGGAATGAATCCGGGAATGGCTGGTCCCCAAGCTTTTTTTGTTCAGTTGAAAAAGGTGCAATGTGTGGACATGCTCCTCTGTCTGCAAAGGACAGGGCTCTGTGTGTGAATATATGTAGCTTCCAGCACACCTAAGTGTCCACACTACGAGGGCGACTGATAATCTGAATTTCGTTTTCCATTGTAATCTCAAGCGCACTCAGGTTTGCTAAGCAAATGTCCAGCTACAAAAATGCATCTAATGTTGGACATTATGTTTCTGAGTTTTACAAGCACGGGCAGATTGAATATGGTCAGTACTTGGCCAATTGCGAACAGTCAAAATTTGCGTGATGTACAGTGAATGATCAGGATAGTCATTATCCTGCAGGATGGCAAAGACGGGTCCTGTTCCAGCACTGATCTTGCATGGTGAGCAAATGGCTTACACTGCTGAATGTGTATATTGACCAGTGACGGTAAGCTTGCAAGTAGACATTTGTAGATAATCCATTGGCTAATTTCTCAACGAGCGCATCGATGAAAATAAGCTCATTTGCCTGCTTCATTTCAAAGGTGAATTTGAGTGCAGGATGGAGCCCATACAGGTGTGTAAGGAAGTCTTTTCATGCAGCTGCAGACTCAAAAATAGCAAATGTATTGTCTACATTTTGGGAATATGTGAGAGCTAGGAGTCAGGCTAACTCCACTGAAGATGCATTTCTCTTGGAAACTCAATGATGGTTGTGAAAGCTGGGCCTATAGGGGTATTGGGTGGCAATCCAATGGCAACACCATCTATTTGTGCATACACGGTTTTATTAAAACAGAGCTCAACTGCGCGAGTTTTTGATAGGTAGGAAAGTAAGTTGTGAAGAAGACACAAGGTGCAGAATTTTCTGGCTATTCATGCTGGCGTGATCTGATGGTCCTGTCGACGGCACAGCGCACCCCCGCCGTGGGTTTCACGCCGCGTTCAAAGGGAAAAACTGTTGACAATGGTGAGACCAGAAGTTCCCATCGCCAGCCACTGGAGAGCCACCCTAAAGTGCTGAAGAACACGCCACGGAGGGGTAGGAAAATTACCCCCCCCCCCCCTCTCACCCCTCCAGAAGAGTCTACAGTGGTATATAGACAGGTTAAGTGAGTTGGCAAAGATCTGGCAAATGGAGTACAATGGGGGAAAATGCGAAATTGTCCATTTTGGCAGGAAGAATAAAGAAGAAGCACATCACCTAAATCATGAGAGACTGAGAGCTCTGAGATGCAGAGGGATCTGGGTGTCCTACTGCATGACTCACAAAAGGCTAGTATACAGGTACAATGAGTAATTAGCAAAGCTTACAGTATGTTATTGTTTATTGCTAAGGAAATTGAATGTAAAAGATGGGAAGTTATGCTTCAGTTGTCCAGGGCATTGGTGATGCCACATCAGGGGTGTGTACAGTATTGGTCACATTATTTCCGGAAGGATGTAAATGCATTGAAACGGTAGAGAGAAGGTTTATTAGATTGTTACCTGGAACGGGCAGATTATGCTACAAGGAAAAGTTTGACAGGCTTGACCTGTATCCACTGGAGTTTAGAAGAGTAACTTGATCAGAATCTTTCAGATCCTGAGGGGTATTGACAGGGTGGATGTAGAGAGGGTGTTTCCACTTGTGGGAGAATCTAGAGATGAGGAGAATTATTTCTTTTCCACAAAGAGCAGTGGAAGCAGAGTCTTTCAGTATTGTTAAGGCAGAGCTAGATAGATTCTTAATAAACAAGGAGTTAGATTCTTAATAAACAAGGGGTTAGATTCTTAATAAACAAGGGGTTAAAGGTTAGTGAAGGTAGATGGGAGGTTACAATCAGATCAGCCATGATCTTATTGAATGGCGAATCAGGCTTAAGGGGCTGAATGGCCTACTCTTCCTCCTAATTCGTATAATCGCAGGTGTTTTGGAATGACCATACATAGGCAGACACAATGAACCATGAGGATGCATCCTATAGTAGTCTGTGCCCATGTGCAGATAGACCTGGACATCACTCAGGCTTGGGCTAATAAGTGGTAAATACTTTCATACCACAGAAGTGCCAGGTAATGACTTATCTCCAACAATAGAGAATCCAACCATCTCCCTTTGACTTTCAATGGCATGACCATTGCTGAAGTAAACTTTGAGAAGTATTATAAACTGTGAGGAGGACAGTGTAGAACTTCAGAAGGACATAGACAAGTTGGTGGAGTGGGCAGGTAGGTGGCAGATGAATTAGGGATGGCAATTAGGGATGGTCAGCAAGAAGGCTGGCCTAGCCAGTGACACCAACCTCTCGTAAAAGAATAAGTAAAAAAAAACTAGCAGCTTGTTATTCTTACACAATTCCACCAAACGACTTTGAAACTTGCTTAGCGATAGATCCAATAGATACAAATTTGGATCCATCATTAAGAAAGGCGGGCATTTTGTCAATATAGTGACACCTGCATTATTCTAGTCCCTTTGTCGGATTTACAGATGTATGTCTGGGCTGACCTTGAGGCCTCCCAATGCTACCAAACATTCGGGCTGCTTGTGAAAATGGCCAAGTGGTTGGGTTACTGCAATATGTGTGCACTAGATCAGCTAGGCACGCGTTCAAAGATCCAGTGTCTTCATTGGATATTGGTTTGTGGCAGGATAGCTGGAAATAAATGGGTTTGAACCCGACAATATCTCTTCCCGTTTGATTTGGGATGAAGGCACACCAGAACTGAAACAATGTGCCAGGGCAAACTCCTCGCTTTCAGAGAATTCATGGCCAGAGAGAGTTACTGTGTTTTGGGCTTTGTCATCAATTGTGTTGCCAAACCGCTCCCGCTTAAGTGTTTTGCCATGCGGGCTGGTTTCAAATGGGCATTGTTTATGCTGCGGCCACTTATTGATAACTGATCAAATTGAAAAATGTAAAATATTTGCACATTTTAGAACAATCGCAGTGATCGGTTCAATCACATCCTGTATGAACAGTAGCTTGAGTGTCGGACTGTGTCTCACTTCAGCATTGTCGATACGCTTGGAAATGAGAGCTTTTGGGTCGAATACAAATAGGAAAGTTGGATAGATTGTTTCAGTCCTGTACTGCCGAGCATCTCTGCATCCCTGAGTAACCTAACAGCATGGGCTTCAGTGACCATCGGTTTTGTATCACTACTTGTCTCCCGATTACATGCCATCTCTTCATGGGTTTGCGATAAAAACTCGCAACCAACGTTTAAAGGCTGTTTTTTTCTTTATTAAGAATTGAAGAGCACATGATAACAGCTGGGGGTGAAGCTATGCTCCAACAGCAACAGCTTGTATTGACAAAACGCCTTTAGTTTGGTACAAACATCTAAATGCGCTTCATAGGAATGGAATCAAACAGAATTGGATGCTGATGGTGGGATTTTCCAGTCATTCCCGTCGGCGGACCGGAGACCCTACCAATGGCAACCCCCCCACCCCCCCATCGGGGCTCCCCTGGCAGTAGTGGCGGGGGGTGCGAACAGTGGGAAACCCCGTTGACAATGGCGAGACTGGAAAATACTGCCACTGGCAAATGGCGGGCAGCACTACCTCCGCAAAACAGGCTGTGGGGTGGGGGTGGGGGGCAGAAAATATCCATTCTGAGTCACATCAAGCGATATTAGCACATGTGAGCAAAAGATTAGTAAAAGAGGTAGACTTTGAGTAGTACTTTAAGTAAGGAGAGAGATGTAGAGAGGTGGCGAAGTTGAGAGAGATTTCCAGAGCTCCGAGACCAGGCATGATCAAAATCAAGAATGCTAAAGTGATCAAAATTGGATGTGGGAAGAATGAAAGATACATTTAGGTTTAACACCGGGCACTGGTTATTTTTGACACTTGCGATATAGACTGCAGCATCATACATAATTGAACTGGATGTAGTTAATGCTCTAAATTCTCACATCACACAGAGAGGTGTTTGAACCTCGATTTCTGGACCGTCTCTGCTTCAGTATTGGAGGTTCCTACCTCTACCCTGCACCACCTTCCCATCAGAAAGTACCGCAGCACTAGAATGAGCTGCTGCTTTACTGACTCCACTTTCAGGCTCAATGTTGTAACAAAAAAACAGAAAATAAAAATGCCAGTCTAGTAAGTCAATCAGTTAACAAAGCTTTCTACCCCTTCTTGGCCTTTTGGTTAGGATGAGTCTGAGGTCAGGTGTAATGCCTGGATCTGGTATGTCTCCCTTGTAGAGACCATGAATTGGATTCAATTTGAATTGGTTTTTGGAGCAGGCAAGGAGCTGGATTAGGCGTTTGCCCCTGTCCACACTCTGAGCTCTGGCTTTGTAACTGATAAAGTAAAAAAAAAAGTTAGCAAGCTCTCTCATTTTACTGGGCTGACTTTCTTTTCTCACATGGTTTGTGTGTGTGTGCTTGAGTATTTATCTGATCGATGGATGGCCGTATGGAGGAGGCATTAAGAAATCCACTAATGCTTGGATTCAGAACTAAAAATGTGAAATGCTGTTTTCAGGTCAGTCAGAGAAATAAATAACCCTTCATCACAAAGTACATAAAGAGGTCCTTTGGTCTATCCCAGTGTGCCTGTACATCACGCCATCCAGTGTTTCCAATGATTTCAGGTTATTCTGCCTCTTATCCTCCCCACATTCTCAACAGTCCCAAGTATCACATTTTTTTATCAGATTGAGCAATGGGCTGTAATCCCCAAATTAGAGCTTGCCTGTTTAGCGGTTATGTCAGGGAGCACTTGCTCACACAGAAAGAATCGGCTAAATCCAGAATTATCTTTCCCCAAAAAGGTATTGAGGTTACAAGTGAGGTGAAAATATCAAAATTGAGATTGATGGATATCATTAGGCAAGAGCATGGAGGGTTACAAAGACAAGAAGATGGAATTAAGTTACACATCAGCAGTGATCGATTCGAATGGTAGAGCAGACTTGGTGGGCTAAATGGCTTCCTCTTGACCCTGTTTTTCTTTGAACCTGTGCTTTTCCAGTCCTATATAGCTTCATGTGACGGTTTGGATACAGTTTCCTATATCGTAGTCCCCAATCAATAAGTTCACTTTGTCTGCAAAGCTTAGTGTCGCGATCCATGTAAGGTTCGAATCAGGCTTGCCCCTCTTGCTTACACCTTGCCCAAGGTTTGAACATCATCCTTTTGTGTTTCAGTGACCCAATCAGCAGTCTTGACGGTATAGTTTCAGCATCGCTCCCTCTTACTTACACTCTGATCTCATTGGCGTCATTGATTAGGTCCACTCCTTTTGTAGAGCTAAACCCAAACACAGGGAGGGAGGGAAGTACAATAATTAAGAGGCCAGGGGTTCAAACACGTTGAGGAGTGGGAAGTAAAAACACTGAGGTGGGAGGGGGGGGGCTGATGGGGGAGGTGCAGTGACATACTGAATCTAAAGGTCATCGCTCCAAATAGAACAGGACATTATGGAGCAGGCACAGAAGGTTCCTGAGCAGAGCTGCACAGAGCTTTGTATACAATGAGGCATGGACCGGCTAAATTATAATCTGAATTGGTAGTACCTTAAGGGGTTTTCCTGGTGTCTTTCACCACAATGCCATTACCGAACAACTTGTCAATTATTCCACCTACAAATTAAAAGCAATCAATAATCTGGTTTAACTTCAAACTTTGAGCCAAACCAGATGCTCGACATTTATACCATTTACTTTACATTGATTAAGGGGGGAGATTTTCACTGCCCCCCACCCCCCTCCCCACCCTGTTTTGTTAGGGGTTGTTTAGCACAGGGCTAAATTGGTGGCTTTGAAAGCAGACCAAGGCAGGCCAGCAGCACAGTTCAATTCCCATCTCAGCCTCCCCGAACAGGCGCCGGAATGTGGCGACTAGGGGCTTTTCACAGTATCTTCATTTGAAGCCTACTTGTGACAATAAGCGATTTCATTTCATTTTCTGCTGGTAGCGGGGGCTCACCATTGGCCAGCAGTGGGATCATCCTGTTCGCCATCAGGGCCACCGGGGTACCTGCCGTGGGGGGAATTGCCATTGGCAGAACCGGAAGATCCCGCTGGGCGAGAAGGGCTGGAAAATTCAGCTGCAGCAATTTGAGAGAAAGCATTTATTTTTGTTTTGTTCCCAGTGTAAATGCCCTCGGGGCAGTGGGTATCTTCTCTGCACTCTGCTAATTATGGGCCTCCTGAGCATCCTTAATTTTCCTTGCTCCACTGCACCATCAGCTGCCCCTGGCTTTAAGTTGCCTCACTAAAACTCCCTCGCTCTCCAGCTCTCTCTCCTCCTTTAATGTGCTCCATTAAAACACACCTCTGACCTAACTTTTGGCCACTAGGCCCAGCATATCCTTGTGGTTCGGTGTCGATAATGTTTGATTAAGTTTCTGTCACTGCCTTGGGGACATTTTCACTACATTAAATGCAAAGTGTTGTTGTTTTATGTCTGTTTGGCTCATTTGATTTGCCTTTGTCTCAAGAGGATTTTTAACTCGCAAAGGCGAGTGATAAGCTGGTGGTAAACAACCACCCTGCTTTTTAAAGTTTGTGCTTGGAACATGTGCATCGTTGGGGAGACCAGCATTTATTGCCTGTCCAGAATTGCCTTTCAGGAGGTGGTGGGGATCCAGCTCTTGAACAGTTGCAGTCCATGTGGTGTAAATACAGCCCCCCCCCCCTGCCCTCCCCCAGTGCTTTTAGAGGGAAGCATTCTAACCTCTGAGTCAGAAGGTTGGAGGTTCAGGTCCAGGGATTTGAGAATGTTATCTCGGCTGACAGTCCCAGTGCAGTGCTGAGGGAGTGCTGCAGTATCTTTCAAACGACACGTTAAATCCAGGCACCACCTGGCACTATTTTGAAGAAGAGCAATGGAGCTCTCCCTTGGTGTTCTGACCAATATGTATTTCTTGAAACAGCATCACTGAAGCAGATTGTTTGGCCGTTACCTCATTGCTGTTGGTGGGAGCTTGCAGGGAGTACACTTCAAAATGCACTTCATTGGTTATAAAACACCTTGGGACATCTGGAGTCCATGATAGATGCTAAACAAATACAAATCTTCCTTTTCATTCCGTCAATAAAATTGGTTGGGGAAAATTAGCTTGTCAGTGCCTCATTGTACGGCTCCATACAAATCAGTTGCCTTCGCAACTGCCTCTGTATCATGATCCATTTATGTAGCGTTTTAAAAATAATTGTACCAAAGGCGATCCATCCATTGCTGCCAGTTACACAGTCGGCGGTGAAAGATTAAATCTAACCCTTTGTGTTTGAGTCCCACGCAAGGTTTGAACACATTATCTAACCTGAGTCCACCTATGCAGTGGTGCTCGGAGTGCTAGCACCCCCATAATCAGGGGGTGTTGGTCCTTCAGCAGTGGCTGAGGCGCTGTCGACTCCTGTTCCTCTGTGTAGCTGAAGGATCGAACCAAGGTCCTGTCTTACCTGTTCCGCGGGGAATGTTAAATATCCCACAGCGACAGCTATGTGGAAAAGTGCACAGAATCCTTCGAGCTGACGTTCTCTTCATCAAACAACCTCACCAAAAGTCAGATTAACTAGGGTTGCTCGTCTCATTGCTGTTCTTGCTATGTTGGTGGTGCAGACTGATTACTAAGTTTTCTTGCATAATGATGGCCGTTGCGTGTTAAACATTTGAAGCGTCTCAGCGATATGTCACGGTAACCTCTCAATGCAGGCGTCATTCCACCAACCTGCGAGTTTTAAATACTGTTGCTAAAACTCAGTGGAAATTCCTGAGGGTAGTACTCATGATAAATT
The DNA here is from genome assembly GCF_047496885.1 of Scyliorhinus torazame. Taxonomy (NCBI): domain Eukaryota; kingdom Metazoa; phylum Chordata; class Chondrichthyes; order Carcharhiniformes; family Scyliorhinidae; genus Scyliorhinus; species Scyliorhinus torazame. The sequence continues at coordinate 41,683,727 of NC_092712.1, read as the reverse complement.
GGATGCAATAGATGAAAAGAGTTACAGCAGAAATACAGAGGTGAGAAAAAGGTTGACTTTCAGAGAACTGTCCCTCATACCTGTCTGTGGATTATACCCCAACGCTGTAACTACAGTTGGTTGGAAGGCTGGTTTGTGATGCTGAGTGACGCCAGCAGCAGGGGTTCAATTCCCGTACTAGATGAGGTTAATCATGAAGGTCCCGCCTTCTTAACCTTGCCTGAGGTGTGGCGATGCTCAGGTTAAATCAAAGGGGAGAGCAGCCCCTGGGGCTGTGGTGACATTTCCATTTTTTTACTTGAATCAACATGCCAAAATTAAGATTAGTGCGGCTTGGAGGGGTAGGGGCTAATCTGGGAAAAGGATTTTTTATTCATTCATGGGATGTGGTTGTCGCTGACTGGGCCAGCATTTCTTGCCCATCCCTAACTGCCCTTGAACTGAGTGGCTTGTGTGGCCATTTCAGAGAGCATTTAAGAGTGAACCACGTTGCTTTGGATCTGAAGTTACATGTCGGCCAGACCGGGTAAGGACGGCAGACTTCCTTTCCTAAAGAACAAAGGTGATGTTGTGGCCATGTAAGCAGTCTGAGGCCTTGGTTAATGTTCTGACATGGATGTTCAAGTTCCACCATTGTACCTGGGGAATTGGGCAGCACGGTAGCACAGTGGTTAGCAGTGTGGCTTCACAGCGAAAGGGTTCCAGGTTCGATTCCCAGCTGGTTCACTGTCTGTGCGGAGTCTGCACTTTCTCCCCGTGTCTGTGTGGGTTTCCTCCGGGTGCTCCGGTTTCCTCCCACTAGTCCCGAAAGACGTGCTGTTAGGTAATTGGGACATTCTGAATTCTCCCTCCGTGTACCCGAACAGGCGCCGGAATGTGGCGACTAGGGGCTTTTCACAGTAACTTCATTGCAGTGTTAATGTAAGTCTACTTGTGACAATAAAGATTATTAAAAAATTAAATTCAGTTAATCAAATTAATATGGAATACAAAGCAAGCACTAGTGATGGTAACTGGGAAACTATTGGATTGTTGTGAAAACTTGTCTTTAGATAAAAACAATGGATTGGACATGATCAATGCATGGGGTTATGGGCATAGGACTGGAGAGTGGGCCTAGGAACGGTGCTCTTTGGGAGTGTCGGTGATGCCCAGATCCTGTACACGAATAAAGAAAACAAAACACAGAAAGATAAAGGCAAATTGCTTTTTGACAAATTTATTGGACTTTTTTTGAAGAGGTGTCTGATTGGACGAATGTAGCTGTCATGCACATGAATTTTGAGATAACACCGATGTATACAGAATAACAACACAGAAACTGATCATTTGACCCAACTACTTGCTCCAAGGGGGCAAATGATCCAAACCACACATACCCATTCTATTCCCATGTCCCTACATCCCTGTTACCTTCACCCACCTACTCAATCCACTCTCGTCAACATATCTGCCTCAACCACTAACCCCGGAAGTGTATTCCATTGACTTGTCAAAACAAAGGTTTTCTTGTTCTGTGTTGGAAATCTATTATATTTAATTCTACCTCGGGTGGCCCCTCATCACAAACCCCTCAGCTGTTGAAAGTTGCCTGCTCCCATCTAACCTTTCGCAAGCATTCTATCATCTTGCTCTGTGTGCAACACCATACTAATGAAAAGCACTCAATAAGATGTGTCACAAATAGTTTTTTGGGAAAATTAAGATGTGATGTAAGGAAATGTAACGTTATGGATAGAAAACTAGTTGATGGACAGGAAAGTAAGAAAAGTTGCATGTGTTCTTTCTCAGGGTTTGATGTTGGCTTCATCCTTTGTTCTCCCTATCATGCAAATTATAGAGGACAAAATCTCCTTTATGACCGCCAGAGCCGTGAAAGACCTCGGGGAAAGGTGGCCATGTTTTCAGGATGTGCAGATTGGTGGAAGTTATCATAATATTAATAATCTTTATTAGTGACACATGTTGGCCCACATTAACACTGCAATGAAGTTACTGTGAAAATCCCCGAGTCGCCACACTCCGACGCATGTTCGGATACACCGAGGGAGAATTCAGAATGTCCAATTTGCCTAACAAGCAAGTCTTTCAGGACTTGTGGGAGGAACCCTGAGCACCTAGAGGAAACCCATACAGACACGAGGAAAACGTGTGTACTGCGCACAGACAGCGACCCAAGCCAGGAATTGAACCCGGTTCCCTGGTGCTGTGAAACAAGAGTGCTAACCACTGTGCTACCGTGTGCCAATTTAATGGGGAGGGATAAATGGGAGGTAATTCATGTTGTGGAGGAACACAATGCGAATTCACTGGAGGGTGTGAAGGAAGTAAGAGTCCTCAGGATTGAAATGAATGAATCTAGGAATATACAATTGAAGGTAGATAAAAACATCAAAAAGGCATTTGGCTGAATAAATGAGGAATGAGATTGTAAGAGTAAAGAAGTAATAGGATATTATCATGAGTAATAGGTGAAAAATGACTAGGCTGTGTGTTGTCCTGAGTGCTCCATTGTGGTCAAGACATTCAGGCGATAGGGAACAAATAGTACAGATAGATTAGGGTTAGGTGGAATCATGTAAAAGTTCGTCAAATGGTGCCATGAGGGTTTATAAGGAAAGGATGAAATGGATAGACTCCCCGGGATAGGTGTTAATGCCGATATTATGGGATGTTTATTAAAAAGAAGAGAGGAAGAAATTCTATAGAAAATAATTTTTTGAAGAATTTCTACAGCCCCTTTCATGACCTCAGGACGTCCCAAAGTACCTCACAACCGGTTAGGTACTTCGCGTCCAATATTAGATTTAGTGTAGTGACTTCTGCAATGTAGGAAACATAGCCATCAATTTGTTCGCCTCAAGTGCACAAGTATCTTACTGTTCTGCATTCACAGAGAACAGGCCTGGACTGCTTGTCCAGTCGATGTAACTGCTTCCCGAGACTGACATCACCTGGTGACCTGCTCATTCTATAGGGTGGTTCAGATGCTGAGATATCAGTCAGCTTTTGAAACCACAGTGTGCTGGAGCATGTGTGTTACTTTGTTAAGAACATCTGACTCGCTCATTCCCCAGTGCAATTTATCTGCTCTTGTCTGGTACCAGTGTTAAACCTGGCATCTGTCTTCATTGCAGTGACCTCTGGCTGCTGCACCACCTGGAATGAAGCATCTGTACCCTACATTGATTCTCTCCCACAGTTGCCCTGCAGTATTGCTAAATCCGGTGAACAAATTATTTCCGTACATTTTTTTCATTTAAGCTCTTCTTACTGTTTCTGTACTGATCACTCAACCTCCCCTAACACACATATTCCCTATCACACATTCTTCCCGATCACACACATGTTCTTCCCTATTATACATGTTGGACAGGATTCTTCGGACCCCCAGCAGTGTGCTTCTCAGGGACGTGCCGATCGCTGGTGGCAGGATTCTCTCTTCCCATCGCTTGTCAATTTGATTTCCTGTCGAAGCCACCCTATGCCTCTGGGAAACCTGTGAGCGACGGTGCGCTGCCAGTGGGTAAGAGGGTTTGGCCATGTTTCGCTCTTTCACATATCCTCCCCCATCAAATATTCTTGGGGCGGCACGGTGGCACAGAGGTTAGCACTGCTGCCTCACAGCGCCAGGGACCCAGAGTTCCATTCTGGTCTTGGGTGACTGGGGAGTTTGCACGTTCTCCCCATGTCTGCGTGGATTTCCTCCGGGTGCTCCGGTTTCCTCCCACAATCCAAAGATGTGCAGGTTCGCTGGATTGGACATGATCAATGCACGGGGCTGTGGGGATAGGATGGGAGAGTGGGCCTAGGTCGGGTGCTCTTTCGGAGGGTCAGTGCAGACGCGATAGGCTGAATGGCCTCCTTCTGCACTGGATGTATTCTAGGGATTCGTCCCTGTCACGCAGATCCTTCCCCAACTTAAAGCCTGGCTGTGGAGTAGAGAATTTTAAAAGCTGTTTGAATTTGCCTGTGTCATCTATAAATGATTGTTCATCAAATGCATTGGGTGCGAGCATAAACAAGAGAAATGGAAGTCGGGGGCGTGGACTGATGCTGAGCAGGGAACACACAAACGCCAGTCAACATCCCTGGGCAGTCTTTTGTTCCTGCCACACATTTGTTGCTTTGGAATGATAGAATGTTACAACAGTTTCTGCCTTTCAAGGGATCAATTTTAGAAGCATATGAATCCCTGGATAAAAACAGACTAAGGTCGTTTGCCCTGTGCCATCTGGTATGACACAATGATAGGGGAGTTGTTGACTAATCATAGAATCACACAAGGTTTATGGCACAAAAGGAGGCCACTCGGCCCATCTGCACCGGCTGAGAAATGTGCCAACCAGCCTGATCCCATTTTCCAAAATTTAGTCCCTATTCCCGCAGGTTACGGCACTTGAGGTGCAAATCCAGACACCTTTTCAATGGATTGAGAATTTCCGCTTCTACCATCCTTTCAGGCAGTGAGCTCCAGACCCCCACAAGCCTCTGGGTGAAACCACTTTCCTTATCTCCCTCTAATCTCTCTACTAATCACTTCAAATCTGTGCCCCCTCGTCACTGACCTCTCTGCTAAAGTAAATTGGTCCTTCCCAAAGGTTGTATCCAGGACCCCCACTATTTTGTGCATCTCAAATAATTCTCCCCTCAGCCTCCTCTGTTTCAGGGAGAATGACCCAGAATGTTCAATCTTTCCTCATAGCTGTAATTTTCCAGTGTTGGCAACATCCTCGTAAATGTCCTCTGTACCCGCTCATAAGAACATAAGAACTAGGATCAGGAGTCGGCCATCTGGCCCCTCGAGCCTGCTCCGCCATTCAATGAGGTCATGGCTGATCTTTTGTGGCCTTAGCTCCACTTTCCGGCCCGAACACCATCACCCTTTGTTCCTTTATTCTTCAAAAAACTATCTATCTTTATTTTGAAAACATTTCATGAAAGAGCCTCAATGGCTTCGCTGAGCAGGGAATTCCATAGATTCACAACCTTTTGGGTGAAGTTCCTCCTAAACTCAGTCCTAAATCTACTCTTATTTTGAGGCTATGTCCCCTAGTTCTGCTTTCACCCGCCAGTGGAAACAACCTCCCCGCATCTATCCTATCTATTCCCTTTATAATTTTATATGTTTATATTAGATCACACCCCCGCATCCTTCTAAATTCCAATGAGTACAGTCCCAGTCTACTCAACCTCTCCTCGTAATCCAACCCCCTCAACTCTGGGATTAACCGAGTGAATCTCCTCTGCACACTCTCCAGCGCCAGTACGTCCTTTCTCAGGTAAGGAGACCAGAACTGAACACAATACTCCAGGTGTGGCCTCACTAGCACCTTAAACAGTTGCAGCATAGCCTCCCTAGTCTTAAACTCCAACCCTCTAGCAATGAAGGACAAAACTCCATTCGCCTTCTTAATCACCTGTAAACCAACTTTTTGCGACTCATGCATGAGTGCAGTTACATCCTTTCTGTAATGAGGTGACCAGCACTGCACACAGGACTTAATCATTGTCTCTGTTAAATAGCCTACAACAGACTCAGGATTACCACAGACTCAGATTTCCCTGCAGAGGTGCAGACCTTTGGGAAGCATAAGTTTCAAAGGCTGGCTTTCTTTAATTAATCCGCACACGTCCAAGTGACTGTTATTGTTGTCCAAATTATTGTTTCTCAAAGCTTTCGCATAATCAAAGTATACTGACTGGTGTACTGAAGGTAATACAGCCTTTGAATGTTATGTGAATAATTGTTCATTGTGAGATATAGACTGCTGCATGAAAATCTCAGGTGAGAAAAGATTCAGGATTGACCCTGTTGGCTTGAAACAGATGTTGGATAAGAAGGCAATCTCTAAAATTAAATAACTGGACGCAAGTCATCAGCTGTCGGATTGTTTTACAAAATCATGAGGGGTCTCAACAGAGTGGATAGAGAAACATTGTTCCCATTGGTGTGAGAATGAAAACGATTGAAAATGAAATGCAATGAAAATCGCTTATTGCCACAAGTAGGCTTCAAATGAAGTTACTGTGAAAAGCCCCTAGTCACCTCATTCCGGCGCCTGTTCGGGGAGGCTGGTATGGGAATTGAACCCGCACTGCTGGCCTGGTTCTGCTTTAAAAGCCAGCTGTTTAGCCTACTGTGCTAAACCAGCTCCTTGGTACACAAGTTAAAGGTGACATAGGGACATGGGGAAACAGTTTTTACAGGGCCACTAATTAGGATCGAGAACGCACAGCCTGAGAGTGCGATGGAGGTGATTCATTCGTAGCTTTCAAAAGGGAATTGGATGGATGTCTGAAGGCAAAACAAAGTCTGGGCTATGGGGAAAGGTTGAGGGAGTGGAACTAGCTAAATAGCTCTTGTAGACAACCAATGTGGACTTGATGGGTCAAATAGCCTCCTTCTGTTCTGTAACCATTGTCTGATTTTACTCGATGACAGAATACTATCGACTGTCGCTGTAGACTGGCTAAAAATTGAGCCGTGAATGCTTGGGGCTGAATTGGGAAGTGATGCTGTCAAACAGGTGGCAGGCTCCTGATTAACACAGTGTAGTGGCCTGATGAGTGTGCCTCCACATTGTCAGCTGCCAATCGTGGGGCAGGTGGCAGATTGTGTGTGAGAGATCCTACTCAGAAATCTTTTCCCATCTGATTTGTTAATGTTGTTCGGTCAATAGCCTGTTGAGTGGGTGCGGCGCATGTGCGCGCACGAGAGAGAGAGAGCGAGGGAGAGTTCGGCAGTCCTGTTCCTTGTCACCTCGTTATTCTGGTGATTTGAGCGGTGATGGAAAAATTTGTCACGCGCTGCTGCAGTCCGATAATCTGATGAACGTGTGGGGGTTAGAACAGTTCATAGCCCCCCTGACCCCCCCCCCCCCCCCCCCCCGCCATAGCCGTGCTCCTTTAAGCAACAAAATTATGTCTGACCATGTAACTCAATTCCTTTTTACCACCCGATTGCCTTACTCTTTATTCCAAAAATCTATTGATCTCAGCCTCAAATGTACTCAGTGGCTGAGTATCTATCCACCGTCATCCAGGGTATGAAGGTATTCCTCCTCAGCTCAGTTTAAAGCCTGCTCCTGAGACTATAACCCCTAGTTCTACACAGTACAGCCAGGGGGAATATCCTCACAGCGTCTACCTTGCCAAATCCTCTAAATCAAATGTTATACCTCGTGAGATCACCTCTAATTCCTCTAAGCTCTAGAGGAGCGAGGTCCATTCCACTCAATCTCTCCACACCGGATAGCCCACTCATCCCAGGAATCAATCTATTTGTGTATCGCTCAAAATAAAGCCCCACCAGCTCTGAAACATGGAGTGGTAGTTAAATCAGACCCGGCTGCAGCCCAGCTCTCTCACTGAAGTCACATTAATAAGCACAAGGTGAGAGGCACCTGGTGCAGTGGATAGCACTGGGACTACGGCGCTGAGGACACAGGTTCGAATCCCGGCCCTGTGTCACTGGTCCTTGTGGAGTTTGCACATTCTCCCCGTGTCTCCGTGGGTTTCTCCCCCACAACCCAAAGATTAGGTTTGGTGGATTGGCCACGCTAAATTGCCCCTTAATTGGGAAAAAAAAAATTGGGTACTCTAAATTTATTTAAAAAAATAAAGAGCACAAGATGTTGCAAAGCACGATACCTTAATATAAGTCAAGCCGACGCGCGGCTGAAACTTGACATTATGCCACTACGCTATCGTTCTCACACACCATTTTTTAAATGCACCGCTGTGGCCTCTTTCAGTGTATGTGTCGAGTGCGACTTCTAAACGGGCAACGCACTCTGAGTGGAAATTATCCTGTGTCGCAATGATAGCCGTCAAGGGGAATTCCCCACCTTGCTGCCGCATTCAGCGAGAGAGCAATTTGCGACACTGACTCCATCCCAAACACCCTTTGACAATGTGCGGGATTTTCCCTCCCTTCCCGCCAGCGGGCGGGCCATGCAAAGCGTCGGAGACATCAGTGGGACCGGTAGATCGCACTGGCTGCCAATGGCAGGCCGCCTTCGCCACCGGAAATCATGCCACGGGGGGAACAGAAAACCCCACCCCATGTCTCCCTGCTGAAGGGGTGCAATTGAAGGATTTATCCCTCAGTCCGTGTTACTGTGCTCAAATCCTTCCGTCAGCCCTCCCATCTCTGTCACCTCCTTCACCCCACTAGCCCTCTGATGTCTGCGGTCCTCCAAGTCTGGCCCCTTGCGCACCTCCCCTTCCAGCAGTGATGGCTATGTCCTCAGCTTCCTGAGCCCTAAACTCTGGAATTTTCTTCCTAAATTCACCTCTTTACTTCTGTCTCTCTCTCTCTCGTTCCTTCTTTTCATACCTCTTTATGGGGTACGGTGTCAATTTGTATCTGATTCCTCCTTGTGAAGTGCCTCAGGACATTTTGCTATTCTAAAGGTGGCTATTTAAATTCAAGTTGTTGTTGTTGTTCTGCTTTAAAATTGAAACTCAACATTTCCCTGCCTCTGTTCTGAAGTTGTTTTCCGACAGGACTGCCACTTACCTCCCCGGCAGCAAGTTGCCATCCTTTAAAACTCATCATCAAACAATTACTTCCTGATTTATCTTCTCCTCTACTCTTCTCTTTGACTTTCTATTATGTACCTTGGATATCAGTTAGGTTTCTTAATTGAGGAGGGAAGGAGCGAGCCAGGGTTTATAAAGATTCTCTTTGTTAGTTTTTTGTTTGTTCTTAAAGGACTGCAATTGTTGAAGGTTGCTGCGGTTTGATTGACGTGTTTGCTGTATTTGGTGCAAAATTACACTCGGAATAATAGGTATCTAAAAGTGAATTACAGGCCTTAATTCAATTCAGTGGCCTTGGTGACGTCAAATGCTTGAGTGATTTATGAATGTCAAAAGGACCCGGAGAATGAATCATTTATTTCTGCCTGTTCCCAGCTATGAGCAAGCAAGAGAACAATTTTGTTTTTCAAGATAAAAATGTTCTTTTTATGATCGTGCCAATGACAGGGGTTAATATGTTTTATGGCACAATCTCTTACAGAAGTGAAAGTTATCTGGTTTGAACCCTGGGCTGGGGTTTTCTGATCCCCCCTCACGGTGGAGGTGCCTCTCCATTGGCTGCTGGTGGGATCTCCGGTCACGCCACCTGGGGAACCCGCTACGGGGGAGTTGCCTTCTCGACAATCCCGCCAGCTGGAAGGGTCGGGATATCCAGCCCCGACTTTGTTGAGTTCACTGTTTGCACCTGGGGCGCACAATGGACAACAGGGCGACTGGAGAAAGGAAGGACTTGTAAAGCCCCATTGGCATCATTTCAAAGAAGAACACGGGCTGGATTCTCCGCAGCCCCTCGCCGTGTGGGGGTGGAGAATCGATGTTTGCGCGGCGCCGCTCCCGTGATTTTCCAGTCCCTGGAGAATCGCTCGCGCGCGGATTACACGGCGCTGCTACACGGGCCATTGACAGAGGCCCCCCACCCTGCCATTCTCCGGGCAAAACTGGCGGAGTGACCGATGGCGTGGTTCTAACCACGTATCGCTGGTCGGGAACTTCGGGTGATGGCTGCGGACTCAGTCGGTGGGGGGGCTCATGGGTGGCCGGGGCAGTAATCGGGCGACTCGGATCTGCGGGTGCGTGCCATTTCGGTGGGGGGGGGGTCTACATTTCCGATGACTGTCCGCGGTCCGAGTCCGCCATGGCGCATGGGGCGGTCGCTGCAGGCCACCACCGTACTCGTGCGCGGACTCCCAACCAGACGTGCGGAGGTCGTTTCCTCAGCCAGATCTGCGAGCAATTCCCCAGGACCCTGCTAGCCCCCTGCAGGTAGGAGAATCGCTCTTGACTTTTTTAAGGAAAATCAAGAGTGAAAGGACATAGCCCCATTTTTGGAGAATGCAGCCCCGTGGGACTGCTCCCTGGTGTCCTTGTCAATACTTTTCCCACCATCAACAGCACTGAAAAGAAATAGGTTATCTGATCGTCGTCACATTGCTGCTTGCGGCAGCTTGCCGTACACAAATTGTGTTTCCTACATGGGAACAGTGACAACATTCAAAAAAGTCCTCAATTGGCTGTAAGCTGGGTTGCGAATGGCAGAATTTGTGGAAAATGCCACATTCTTTCCTTCAACGGATTTTGTTCGGGATTCTCCGGTCCGCCAGCCGCGTGTTTCTCGGCCGCGCACCGTTTGCTGGTGGCGGGACTCGATCTTCCCGCCAATTGTCATTGGGACTTCCCATTGTAACCACCCCAAGCCGCCGCGGTGAAACCCGTTGGCGGAGCTGCACTGCCGGTGGGAAAATTGAACCGCAACGAGTGGAGAACTCCGGCCTATGGACTGACTGTCACTTTGATACTGAGGCGACATCATGGATGTAAGGGTCAAACGCGGCAACATGCTTCCGTGAAACCCACCTCAGCCTGCTTTTGAAAAGCTTCTTTGCGTCATAAAAGGCACAAATGCGGGTTTCATCATCAGGAATCAGTGTTTAAAACTGGCTGCTGCAAGTGTTTCTGAGTGATGTGGAAAGTTGCTGCATTTTGGCCAACTTTTGAGAAGAGCCTTTGGTGTAAATAGTTGGTGGACCCACATTGAAATCTGTGTGGAAGTATTAATAAGGCCAGGCTTTACCAGGGAGCTTCTGCCAAACACATGCAGCTGATGCTGAAACCTCCATGGCCCCAATGACTCAATCTCTGCTGACCACACAAACTGGGAAGAAAAACATGACCAGGAGAAGAGGCGGAACGAACCATAAAAAGTATGTCATAGGCAATCAGAATTATCTGCGCCTTTTGTTTTATGGGCGGTTCTAACTGAAAGCACTTCTCTCTCTAATTGTCAAACTGGTGTATTTGAAAGGAGTTCTGATTGGATTTAATTCACTGGGAATTTGATTGAGGCAGACTGAATGATATGTTATATTTCAGTGTTTAGCACCCTCAATGAACAAAGACCTTTATTGGTGTGTGGGTGGGATTCCACCCGGGAGTGCTTTTGGAAGGGGCATAATGGCAGGGGGTAGCTAGATTCAGTTGCTTAGCAATTGAGAGGGGAGACAGTGGCGGAGTGATATTGTCACTGGCCCAATCAACCAGAGACCCAGGATAATGCGCTGGGGACCTGGGTTCAAACCCATCAGGGCAGATGGTGAAAATTGAATTCAATAAAAACCTGGAATTAAAAGTCGAATGATGAGCATGAAACCATTGTCAATTGTCCTAAAAACCCACCGGGTTCACTAATGCCCTTTAGGGAAGGAAATCTGCCATGCTTACCTGGTATGGCCGAGATGTGACTCCAGACCCACAGCAATGTGGTTGACTCTTAAATGCCCTTCGGGATGGGCAATAAATGCTGGCCCGGCCAGCGATGCCCACTACCCAGGAACGAATAAAGAAAACAAAATCCTGTGCCAGCTCTGACCCCTGAATCTGAATACTGCTAACATCGACAGAACAAATGTTTCCTTGCATCAGCCCTCTGTTGAAAATAAGTCTACATTTGTAAGTGCCAGCCGTCGCTGAGTTGGGAGGCACCTCTATCCTGAATTCAAAGGTTGTGGGTTTGACTCCCACTTCAGCACTGAGGAAGTCTTGCACTGTCAGAGGAACCCTATTTCATGTGGGCATAAAAACCTCTCATGATGCTGTGATGAAAAAGAGCAGGAGAGTTGACACAGAATCCCTACAGTGCAGAAGGAGGCCATTCAGCCTATCGAGCCTGCACCGACCCTCCGAAAGATCACCCTACCCAGGCCCACTGCTCCACCCTTTCCCCGTAACCCCACCTAACCTACACATCTTTGAATACTAAGGGGCAATTTTAGCATGGCCATTTCACCTACCCTGCACATCTTTAGACCGGGGGAAGAAACTGGAGCACCTGGAGGAAATCCACGAAAGTTCTTCCTGGCCAGTATTTATCCATCACCAAGATAGATTATCTGGTCATTGTCATCTTGTTAATTGTGGGAGCTTGAATTGGCTACAACATTCCCTACATTACAACAATGACTACACTTCAGAAGCGCTTCACCTTCATTGACTTTAATGTACTTTAAGATATCATGAAAGGTGCAAGTCATTCTTTCCATGTCCACAATACGATGCTAGTTCAGTGGGAAGCAACATTAGATTGTTTCTTCAAGTGTCACATCAAACCGAAGCCTGTTCAGGTGGCTGTTATCGGTTGCCACAGCAGAAGAGTAGGGGATTGATTCCCTGCAACTCTGACCAATAATTATCCCTATAAAACATCACTGAAAGACTTTGGCTGAGCATTCATTTCATTGTGTCGATGCCAATTGGCTTATGCAATAAAAAGCATGCACAATCGACTTGGAATATCTGTTGGAGGCTGAAAAAGTACCATGTAAATACCAGCTCTACTTCCATGCACAGGAATTCTCTCCCTGAATGAACAAAGGCTTTCTGGAAATGGAAAATGGCCTACTGATTAAAGTAGGCGTCACTCCCAATAGCCTGGCCCAGAAGTGAGTTTATTCTGGGTGAGGGAATGCTTTATTCCGCATCACTGGAAATCGAAAGGGCGCAAGTTAAAATCTTGAAATTGGTAAGGCAAGAATTATAATGGCGTTAATAGAATTCATAGAATTTACAGTGCAGAAGGAGGCCATTCAGCCCATCAAGTGTGCACCGGCCTTTGGAAAGTGCCCCCTACCCAAGCCCAAACCTCCACCCTATCCCTGTAACCCATTAACCCCACCCAACCTTTTTGAACACTAAGGGGCAATTTAGCATGGCCAATCCACCTAACCAGCACATCTTTGGACTGTGGGAGGAAACTGGAGGAAACCCACACAGACATGGGGAGAACGTGCAGACTCCGCACAGTCAGTGACCCATGCCAGGAATCGAACCAGGGACCCTGGAACTGTGAAGCAACTGTGCTAACCACAATGCTGGAATGACTTCTTTTCCAAAGGAAGGCGTTATTTGTGTATTACCTCATTGATGGACGAACTAGTCTCCCGAGTGAAAGTCGCAAGATCATTTGTAATTTGCCACAGCACAGCGATGACATTGCCAGCTTGGTATTGCTGTTTGGATCAGTGCTTTCTACAATGGGCTGAGCTCCAAATTCCATAACATCTGACACTCTTCCCCTGTTTACACAAAATAGCTGACGTCTGCGTCTTTTCACTCAGCCCACGTTACTTCCATTCTTGTAAAGCAGCAGAACTCAGGCCAAGATGACTTCTGAAGTCTCCGCTTTGAATAATTTACTGCACAATATATTGAGTTAACATTTCAAGTCCGTGTGACTCTTCTTCAGAGTTGTGTAAAAGGGTCAATGGAGTTGAAGCATTGGGCGCGATCTACTGGCCACATTGGACCTGAAAGCCAGCACACTGCAATATAACGTGGCCGGTAGATACCGGGAGACCCTGCCCCCTGAGATCTAATACGATCTTGTGAGATATCGTGGGCAGGATCCCATTGTGGGCGGGATCACGTTTTGGAAAATCTGCATAGTAGAGCGAGACAGCTAGGCTAACTCGAATATGCAGTTCCCCAGGTATTTATCTCCTTTGCCTTGGAGACCTCAGGTGAGCGCCGTTCAGTACTGGTCCTCACAAATGGGGATCAGGAGGAACAGCACTCGTGGGGGTCTCCCAGGAGATCGGGGGCCCCCAGGTGTTGCAGGGTGGCACCCTGGCTCTGCTGGTACCAGCCTGGCACCTTGGCCACTGCCAAGCTGGTAGGGGTGGGGAGGGGTGGGGAGGGGTGCTCTGCCCGGGTGTGGGGGGGGGGGCACAATGACGGGTAGATCGCACCCTTGAACTCTATTTCTGCTCCACAAATACTGCCAGACCTCCTGAGTCTCTCCAGCATTTTCTGTTTTTATTTCACGTTTCCATTTCACGTTTCCAGCATCTGCGGTATTTTGGCTTTATTTCCCTTCAGTACCTTGTAGGTTTCAACGGGATCGCCTTTCATTCTCCTCTTCTCCAGAGAATATAATAATGATAATCGTTTATTGTCACAAGTAGGCTTCAATGAAGCTGCTGTGAAAAGCCCCTAGTCGCCACATTCCGGCGCCTGTTCAGGGAGCCTGGTACGGGAATTGAACCCACGCAGCTGGCCTTGTTCTGCATTACAAGCCAGTTATTTAGCCCACTGTGCTATATAGGCCCAATATAGAACATCGAACATAGAACATACAGTGCAGAAGGAGGCCATTCAGCCCGTCGGGTCCGCACTGACCCACTTAAGCCCTCACTTCTACCCTATCCCCGTAATCCAATAACCCCTCCTAATCTTTTTGGTCATTAAGGGCAATTTATCATGGCCAATCCACCTAACCTGCACGTCTTTGGACTATGAGAGGAAACCGGAGAACCCGGGGGAAACCCACGCAGTCATAGGGAGAAAGTGCAAACTCCCCCAGTGGGGAATCGAACCTGGGACCCTGGCGCTGGTGAAGCCACAGTGCTAGCCACTTGTGTTACCGTGCTGCCCTCATTATCCCTAATCAACAGATAAATTTCCTCACCCTATCACCCCAGGGACCAATCAGTGAACCTTTGCTTTGATGTCACATGGCAGTAAAGTTAAAAATGCAATAACAAACACCAGAACCATTTGCCACTGGCTCTTTCAGCTAGCAATATCTCACACTCTGGGTATATTTTGGACTCTTGTCTTTTTTTGGCTATCAGATAAAAGCATGAAGGAATGGGTTGTGGTATAGTTGGCACAAATCTGGGCAGCTGTGCTGGTTAAGAATAGGTTATTTGTTTGATCTGGTAATCGAGTACCCTTCTTACTTAGTCAGTTGTAGAAGGTTGTTATGGTCTGGAAGGTGCTACTTGAAAAGATAGTAGAAGCAAATTTGTTGACTTTAGAAGAAAATAGGGTAAGCACTTAAAAGGAAAAACGTGCAGGGTTGTGAGGAAAGAGATGGGAAGTGGGACCGTTTGGTAAACTCTGATTGGCTCTATGCTCCTGACATCACGAAAGATGCTATATAAATGCAAGACTTTCTTTTCCTCTCAAAGAGGCAGCACAGGCTCAATGTTCTCCTTCTGCACTGTAAGATTCTAGGAACCCTGGTGAATAACCATTTTGATGGTTGCAACCGTTTGGGAAGAACACCTTGTGCATTTCTGCGCAAGAAATGTTAAATATGCAGAAGGGATTAGAGCCTACTGGATTAGCACTGTAGGAAGCTATCGGCTTGCCATCCAGAGTCCTGCTGGACGTCAGAATATAAACGTTGATAGATTGTTGCAGAGCTGGATGCCGACCACAAATGTTGTGTGGCAGAACAACACGAGGAAGGATAATGACTACTTGAACCCCCATGAGAGCCCAGGCTGTGTCCTGCTGGAAAGCTGAGACTGGAATGCTGCTTGGCCATCGCATTAAAGCAGCAACAATTCGGAAACAACAGCAGAATGAATCATAGTGCGCATTAATTTAATAAGAAGCCAACCCTGACCGGCAACTGAGACAATCGGGCAGCTCTGCAAACTAAAATAAATCAATCTCAAAAGATCTTGCAGTTAAAGCCATGCAAGGCATGAACTGTATGTGGAAATGATGGGCAGCAATTCCCGGAAATTGTGCACCGTCATAAGAGGTATTGCTTGATTCAATCCATGACTTGTTGACATGCGACTCAGTGCCTGTTGTGGAAGTGTTATTACTGGAATGGGTAAAACCAAGATACGGACAGCTGTGAACAGATCGGTATGAAGAAAGAATACATTATAGAACAAAAGAAAACCCTAGATGGAAAAGGCAATTCGGCCCACCAAACGTGATCTGTCCAGAACATCGTGGGCCGTTTCTCACACTATCTATCATCCGCTGTACAAAACACGATAAGCTTCTTCCCATGGCTGAAATGAAATTAAGAAGCGTTGTTTGCAGCTCCATTATCCTCTATATCCCTAACCAACAGATGTCAATTCAGTGCCTTTTAACAATGTCGATTGATGCTGAACAGCCTTCTCTGGGAGCTGGTCCAAATACTCACTGTGAGGTAGCATGCCCAGAACCTCCACTTATTCCAGAATTGACCTTGATCTGCCCTCGAGATTGAATTGATTATGCCTGATTTGCCTGAAGACAAATAGTTTTTTAAATCTGTTCAATGATTTCCAAATTATTTTCCTATTTAGTTCAGCCATTTGATGACCAGCTTAATTTAATATTATTTGCAATTGCTTGGGTGGGCCTGCTTCCCTAAGTCTGTGAGTTGTGTTGGGTTCTTTTAGTCAACGCTTGGTGAATCTCAGTGGGGTTGCATTCAGCCATTCCTGTAGCTACTTTACAAAGGATTTTTCATCTGTTTACCTATTACCATCAGAGTAACAGTGAGAATTTTTTACTTTATTCTTTCATGGGGCACGGGCATCACTGGCAAGGTCAGCACGTGTTGCCCCTCCCTAATTGCCCTTGAACCGAGTGGCTTGGCTCACCAGCCCCTGGGCACTTAAGAGTCAACTATATTGCTGGAGTCTGGGGTCACGTGTAGGCCAGACTGGGTAAGTGTGGCAGATTTCCTTCCCTAAAGTGCATTGCTGAACCAGGTGGGCTTTTGCAACAATAGTTTTGCGTTCTTCATTACTCTACAGTTCCAGATTATTAATTGAGTTTAAATTCCACCAGCGACATTGCCACTAAGCCACCATCACTCTTTAGAGAGGCTCGTGATTAACGATACTGTGGCTGGGATTTTCCGGCAAGCCCGCGGCGGGTTTTCCGGTGGCGGATGTGGCGGGATCTTCCGGTCCTGCTGAAGGCAGCCCCCTGCGGCGGGTTCCCCGATGGCAGGGCAGGCGAGCCATACAAAACACCATCGACTTTGGCGAGATCTTCTGGTCCCGAATGGCAGGAACGGCCAGAAAGTCCCTCCCTGTGGAACTGCCCTCTCCCACTACATGATAAAGGCAGCTTTCTTCATTAAACCCAGTACCAATGCTAACAATGACTTGCATTTATGCAGCAAATTAACACGGTAAAGCTTCCCAAAGCTGCTCATGGAAGCATATTTGAACAAAACTTGCCCCAGAGCCACATAAGGAGAAAGGAGGGCATCAAAACCTAAATCTCAACCTCAGAACATCAAAAAGGGTGGCACAGTGGTTAGCACTGCTGCTTCATAGCGGCAAGGGGCTGTTTAGCACAGGGCAGGCCAGCAGCACGGCAATGTGGCAACTAGGGGCTTTTCACAGTAACTTCATTTGAAGCCTACTTGTGACAATAAGCGATTTTCATTTTCAAGGACCCAGGTTCAATTTCTGCCTTGGGTGACTGTGAATTTTCACATTCTCCCCATGTCTGCGTGGGTTTCCTCCGGGTGCTCCGGTTTCCTCCCACAGTCCAAAGATGCACAGGTTAGGTGGATTGGCCATGCTAAATTGTCCTTCATGTCCAAAGATGTGTAGGTTAGGTGGGGTTATGGGAATAGGGCGGGGAGCCCATCTCGGTAGGGTGCTCTTTTGGAGGGTCAGTGCAGATTCGATGGGCCGAATCGCCTCCTTCTGCACTGTAGGGATTCTATGTTCTATGTTCTAAAGCCTGGTTGAAGAGGTAGCTTTTAAAGAGCCTGTTGGAGAGAGAGGCAGAGAGGTTTTGGTTGTGAATTCCGGAGCTTAGCGACTAGGAAACTGAAGGCAGGTATCACTAATGGAGGATCGATGAAAAATATGGATTTGTAAGAGGCCAGCGGTGGAGAAATGAAGGGATCTCAGTGGGTTACAGCAGTGCAGGGCTCAGTTCTTTGCAGATGACCTGATTCGAATCTCCAAAGTTACTGCTTTGTACCATTTTTCCCAGTTCCCACTCTTGGAAAGTGTCAGAGGAAAGTTTGCCCAGCTCAACCGCAGAATGTAATGCCCCACTGATGACACACTGAGAGAGTCGATCAGTTAACACCCACGTCTTAGAGTATCCCTCGTCGTGTTTCTCAGCCCGGCTAGCCTGCAGCGTTCCATTTTCAAATGCTCACCGCCAGAGTTATAAGAATGCTGTCTCCAGGAGTGAGGTAGTGTTATTGTGAAACCTGAACTCTCGGTTGTAGGAGATAATGTTCACTCAGAGCCACAGAGACTGACTGAGCGGCGCTTAAGAGGCAACGTTATGAGGCGGCGAGTTGCTTTTAAAGCTTAGATGGTTGAGGGGTTATCTAATTGAGGGCTTTGAGACACTTAAAGGATTTAGCACGGCTAGGCTATTTCTTCTGGTGGTGGGGGGGCGGGGGGTGGGGGTGGGGGGGCGGCGCTGGGGGAGGGAAATCCACAAAGAAGGGGCCGTAGACCTAATGTTGGGGCCTTGCTATTTAGGAGTGGAATTAGAAAGTGCTTTCTCGACAAGGTCTTGTAGAAATCTAAAACTGCCTCTGCCTGAAGGCTGTGGATCGTGGGGTTAATTGACATTTCCAGGACTGAGATTGATAGACTGGTGTTGGGTAAGGATTTCACGGGATGATGGAAGGAATGAGTGTGAACAGTGTTCAGATAAAGATCAGCCACGATCTAATAAATCAGCCTCGAGGGGCTGAATGGCTTACACCTGTTCCTTTACTACGATGATTTTATGATTGGAAACCAGCTGCCAAAGAATATGAATGCTAAAAATAAGCGCAGTCTCATTAAATGAGATTAATTGTAATTTCTGCAGCGATCGGCCACTCAGAATTCCAAAGTGCCTTCCTTCTTGCATCAGACAGCAGGTGAATATTTGGATCTGATGGTTTGATCTGTGAAATATAAGCCCCAGAAATTGTTACTGAAACTCTACAAAGTATTAATGCATCAAGGGCACTCATTTTAATTAGGAGAGCGGCGGTGGGATGGATTCAGGGAAGGATTATGTTATAACCAGCCTGCTTACCATTGGTTGGGGACTAATGACAATCCCACAATCCTGTGGGAGTATGAGCTTCCCCAATGAGGGGGGCGGAGAAACCATTAGTAAACTCCAAGTATAAATAAAGCTGGCCAGTTTAGGAACCAGCAGGAAGGAGTGTGCAGCAAGGGAAGTTGCTGCTGCTGTTATATATATATACATATATATATATATATGTTATAGTAAATAAATGTTATTACTTTGTATCCTTAAAACTCGTGCTGGATTCTTCGTGGCCCTCACAAAACTGGCGACGAGGGTTAAAGTGAATAGCTGTCTACACTGCTGAAGCCACCTCCCTGGAATTTTGTTGGATACAGGTTGGAAGTTGTTTTCTATTATACCATGCCGCTGTACGGACGTTTGGATGTTTTTGATGCTGCGCTGGAAAGCTGGAACCAGTACGCACAACGGATGCGTTACTATTTCCGGGCAAACAATATCACCGAAAATGAGTGCCAGGTGGTCATATTGCTCACCGCCTGCGGCCCGCATACGTTTGGGGTGATTAGGAACCTTATGTACCCAGCTGCGCCGGACACCAAAACGTTTGATGAACTTGTGAATATAGTGCGGCAACATTTTAACCCAACCCCGTCCACGATAGTCCAGCGTTACCGGTTTAATACCGCTGAGAGGACCCCTGGAGAATCCCTTGCCGATTTTCTATCCAGGCTACGCAGGATTGCGGAGTACTGTGACTATGTTGAGACCTTGTCAGAAATGTTACGTGACCGTTTGGTTTACGGTATTAACAATGCGGCCACCCAGAAAAGTTGTTAGCTGAGCCAACATTGACTTTTCAACAGGCAATTGAAATGGTATTGTCCCGAGGGAGCGCAGAACGAGGAGTGCAGGAGCTACAGGGAATGGAAGTGCATGCCTTGGGGCGCAACCCCTTCCGTCCGAAAACATCCCCCCGCACTCCTGCGGTACCTTGGATGAGGCGCCGTCCGGACCAATGCCAGTGGCTGTTGGACATTCCTCCCCGAAGGGAGCCTTCTCCAGAACCAATGGATGAGGAGCCATGTCCCTGTCAAACCTGTAGGCGGACGTCGGTCCTGGGGGCGCCAGAGGCGCCGTCGTTCCGACCGATACTGGGACCAGCCCAGGGGCCGTAACTGGGACCAGCCCAGGGGCCGTACCTTCCATGTGGATGAACCTGCGGCGACTACTCCTGAGGCCGTGGAGACGGAGGACGACTGTCTGCAGCTGCATTGTGTGGCAGCTCCCCGTGTGGCCCCCATTAAGGTGACAGTACGGGTCAATGGTCACCCGCTTGAGATGGAGTTGGACACTGGCGCAACGGTCTCCGTGATCGCCCAGAGGACATTCGACCGCATCAAGCAGGGTATACAGACCCTTACATTAACCGACTCACAGGCCAGGTTGGCCACCTACACGGGGGAACCACTGGACATTGCACGAACTACAATGACCCCTGTTGTTTATGGACGCCAGGAGGGGTGTTTCCCACTCATCGTGGTCCGCGGCCATGGGCCCAGCCTTTTGGGTCGGGACTGGTTGCGCCATTTGCGGTTGCAATGGCAGCACATCCTCCAAACAGTTTCTGAAGGGTTGACTGGGGTGCTGGGACGATACCCAGATGTATTCCAGCCTGGTTTGGGGAAAATAAAAGGGGCCGCATCCCGTATCCAAGTCGAACCAGGAGCCACACCGCGCTATTTCCGGGCGTGCCCGGTGCCTTACGCCTTGCTCGAGAAGGTAGAAGGGGAGCTCACTCGTTTGGAGAGTTTGGGTATTATCAGGCCCGTCCGTTTTGCTGACTGGGCAGCACCAATTGTACCTGTAATGAAGCCAGATGCCACAGTTCGCTTGTGTGGCGACTATAAACTTACAGTGAATACGGCTTCCCGACTCGACTGATATTCCAATGCCTCGCATAGAGGATCTCTACGCGAAGCTTGCAGGCGGACTCTCCTTCACAAAATTAGATATGAGTCACGCCTACCTACAGTTGGAGCTGGACCTTGCCTCCCAACCATATGTAACGATCAATACACACCGGGGCCTGTATGAATATACACGGTTGCCCTTTAGAGTATCCTCTGCCTGCGCAATTTTTCAATGTGTTATGGAGGGCATTTTGAGAGGTTTACCACGTGTGGCTGTCTACTTAGATGACGTTTTGATTACAAGGACGTCGGAGCAGGAACATTTGGAAAATCTGGAGGCTGTCCTGAGATGCTTTTCGGAGGCTGGAATCCGTTTACGTCGCACAAAGTGCGTATTTCAGGCAAAGGAAGTTGTCTACCTAGGTTATCGGGTGGACCGCAAAGGTTTGCACCCCTTCGCAGAGAAGGTGCGTGCGATTCAACAGGCCCCCGCCCCGACTGACACTTCGCATCTTCGTTCTTTTCTCGGTCTCGTAAACTATTACGGGAAGTTCCTCCCCAATCTGGTAACTACGCTGGCCCCGTTGCACCTTCTGCTAAAGAAAAATCACACCTGGGTTTGGGGTCAGTCGCAAGGAACTGCTTTCCGGCGGGTAAAGCAACAATTGTCGTCGCCTGGGTTACTAATCCACTATGATCCTGGAAAGCCTTTGCTCGTCACATGTGATGCATCCCCGTATGGTATTGGGGCCGTCCTGTCCCACAAGATGGAGAACGGGGCCGAGCGACCGATAGCTTTCGCCTCCCGCACATTGACTGCAGCGGAGAAAAAGTATGCGCAGATCGAGAAGGAGGGCCTGGCAGTGGTTTTTGCGGTGAAACGCTTCCACCAGTACGTGTATGGCCGCCATTTCACTATCGTGACTGATCATAAGCCTCTGCTGGGACTTTTCAGAGAGGATAAGCCAATTCCGCCCATTGCTTCCGCACGGATCCAACGTTGGGCTTTGTTGTTTGCTGCATACGAGTATTCTCTGGAGCACAAGCCAGGAACGCAGATAGCAAATGCCGACGCACTGAGCCGATTGCCTTTATCGACCGGCCCCATGTCGACCCCCACGACCGGTGAGGTGGTTGCAACCCTACATTTTATGGACACCTTGCCTGTCACGGCATCATAGATCCGTGAGTGGACCCAGACGGAGCCAGTCCTGTCAAAGGTTCGACACATAGTCCTGTATGGTGGGCAGCATAGACAGCTCCCAGGCGAGTTGCGGGCATTTTCCTCCAAGCTGTCAGAGTTCAGTGTGGAAGATGGCATCATCTTGTGGGGGACGCGTGTGATTGTCCCGGAAAAAGGCCAGGAGCTGATACTGAGATACTTGCACAATGGGCATCCAGGTGCGACCAAAATGAAAATGTTGGCCCGGAGTTATGTCTGGTGGCCAGGCCTCGACACCGACATTGAGAAGGTGGCCCAAAACTGCTCCATTTGCCAGGAGCATCAGAAGCTTCCGCCGGCCGCGCCCCTACATCACTGGGAATGGCCAGGGCGGCCTTGGGCGTGCTTGCATGCGGATTTCGCAGGCCCTTTTCAAGGATCCATGTTCCTTCTATTAATCGACGCCCAGTCTAAATGGCTAGAGGTGCATAAGATGCAGGGGACAACATCCTGCGCAACAATTGAAAAGATGCATTTGTCCTTTAGCACACATGGAGTCCCCGAGGTGCTGGTCACGGATAACGGCACTCCATTCACGAGTGAGGAGTTTGCGAGGTTCATGAAGATGAACGGCATACGCCATATCTGCACTGCCCCTTACCACCCGGCTTCAAATTGGTTGGCAGAGTGCGCAGTGCAGACATTCAAAAGAGGACTAAAGAAGCAGTCTTCCGGATCAATGGGCACGAGACTGGCTCGCTTTTTGTTTACGTATAGGACCACCCCCCATGCGGTGACTGGCGTAGCTCCCGCAGAATCCCTAATAGGCCGGAGACTTCGCACCCACCTTAGTATGATTTTCCCGGACATTGGCGCAAAAGTACGCCACACACAAGAACGGCAGGAACAGGGATTTTCTCGGCATCAGCTGATTCGGCAGTTTGCGCCCGGTGACCCAGTGTTCGTTCGGAATTTTACTGGTGGTGCCCAGTGGGTTCCTGGTGTAATCTTTCGCCAAACGGGCCCTATATTTTACCAGGTGCAAGCCCAGGGTCGTCTCCAGCGCAAACATGTAGACCACGTTCGGTCCAGAAGACTATCCCCTCCAAAGGTTCCCCGCCCCCGGAGCTCATTTCTACAGCCGCAGAGAGCAGAGACAAGGGAAGGTAGTCCTCACAATCTTCCACTGGTGCCTCACTCGAAGCCTGCGCAGGTCATTACGGAACCGAATGGAGATAGAGACGCTGACATGACGGAGGCAGCAGACTCTGACTCCGAGATGGAGACACAGGACGCATCAGAGGGGGAATCCTCGGGTCCACGGGCCGTGGATGTACAACCGTTACACCGTTCATCACGGAAGCGCCGGTCTCCGTCTCGTTGCACGCCGCCTGATCCAGCGCCGCATGCAAATGGCGTCCGGCCTGTGGCAAAACGAGTCCGACGCCCTCCTTCGCCAGGGTCTTCGGTGGATTCCTTGGACTTTGGGGGGGAGGGATGTTATAACCTGCCTGCTTACCATTGGCTGGGGACTAATGACAATCCCACAATCCTGTGGGAGTATGAGCTTCCCCAATGAGGGGGGGGCGGAGAAACCATTAGTAAACTCCAAGTATAAATAAAGCTGGCCAGTTTAGGAACCAGCAGGAAGGAGTGTGCAGAAAGGGAAGTTGCTGCTGCTGTTTTATATATATATATATATATATGTTATTGTAAATAAATGTTATTACTTTGTATCCTTCAAACTCGTGCTGGATTCTTCGTGGCCCTCACAAAAGATTATAAAGATTTTAAGGGGTAAACGGTTGGTGGCGCCTGCCTGACCACATGGGCCATTTGCTATCCAACATCCCCAACCCCACCTCATATTCAGTTCCAATGATGTTGGTGGAGTTGCTCATTGGTGGGCCCTCGATTGATCACCCCATCCACTGCCAATACTGGCATATGAAAACAAAGACTTGCATTTGTGTAGCACCTTTCACAACTACGTGACAGACCAAACCATTTTGCAGCTGACAAAATACTTCTGCAATGTTGCCGAAGGCTTTAGGAAACCCGACGACCAATGTTGTGCACAGCAAGCTCCCACAAACAGCAATGAGATAATGACCAGATAACTTGGTTGTTTTGTGAGGTTGACGGAGGGATGCATGCAGGCCAGGACACTGGGGAGAACGCCTCCTGCTCTTCTTCTGAAATAATGTCATGGAATTTTTGACGGCCACCTGAGAGGACAGATGGGGCCTTAGTTTAAGCACGTCATCTGAAAGATGGCCCCTCTGACAGTTCAGCACTCCCTCCATGCCACACTGGAATGTCGGCTGAGATATTTGTGCTCAAGGCTCTGCAGTAGGACATGAGCATTCAAATGGTAAAAAACTAAATAAATATTTATGCTTGATTGGCCGAGAGGGAGCGCACGGCTCTCACAGACAATGTTTCGTAGAATCCCTACAATGCAGAAGGAGGCCATTCAGCCCATCAAGTCTTCCCTGATCCCCCCCCCCCCCCCCCCAAAAGAGCACCCTACCTAGGCCCACTACCTAGGCCCACTACCATCCACGTCAGCCTGCCTAACCTACGCATCTTTGGGCACTAAGGGGCAATTTATCGTGGTCAACCCACCTAACGTGCACATGTTTGGACTGTGGGGGGAATCCAGGACACCCAGAGGAAACCCACGCAGACACGGAGTGAGCTTGCAAATGCTGTGTGTCATCCCCTCACCCCACTTGTACCTGCTTGACTCGTGTATCACTTCAGTCAAACAGGTAGGGAAAAAGCTATCAGCAGAATGTGGCAACTCTGCATGTGGGACACCGGTCATGTGGGCCGCACTCAGAACCCTGATGGGCTGCATGTGACCCCCGGGCCACAGGTTCCCAACCAGTGGCCTAGATGATGGCCTCAAGATGCTCTCCGACCTTTTTCATGAACTGACAATACAATTTGGAATTAAATAGTGATGAATTATTCCTGTGGGCTCCTATCCAGCAGTACCAGGTCGAGATTGGCCCAACCTTACTTCCCTTGGGAGTTTTAAATGCAAGCAAATTTTAACCCTTTACCTTATTCTGGGTTCCACAAGTGCAAACTGTAGTGTAAGGGTGTTCAAGTTAGTAAGGGTTAATGTAGGACTGGCAAAGCAGTACCGCCCACATTATGATGTAGAGAGTCACATGATGGTATAGACTGTGCATCGAGAGGGTCTGAGCAAAGTTGGCATGAATATAGCACCTGGTTAACGCTATACTTTGGAGATATGTTTATAGTTGTGTGTGAACAATGAATGATATATGTTCAACCGTACAAGCCTCCACACCCCTCAGTGAAAGACCAAACAGCATTACAATACAAATCACTTTCTGAGCCATGCCCCCACCACCCTTTGCATGTAAATAGGGCACACAGGCGGCACGGTAGCACAGTGGTTAGCACAGTTGCTTCACAGTGCCAGGGACCCGGGTTCGATTCCCAGCTTGGGTCACTGTCTGTGCGGAGTCTGCACGTTCCCCCTGCGGGTTTCCCCCGGGTGCTCTGGTTTCCACCCCAAGTCCCGAAAGACGTGCTGTTCGGTGAATTGGACATCCTGAATTCTCCCTCTGTGAACCCGAACAGGGGCCGGAGTGTGGCGACTAGGGGATATTCAGAGTAACTTCATTGCGGAGTTACTGTAAGCCTACTTGTGACACTAATAAAGATTATAAAGATTATGGGCTGGATTCTCTGCAGCCCCGCGCTGAAATCGGGCCCGGTGCCCGTCCGGCGATTCTCTGGGACCCGAGAATTGGCGCTTTTGCGAACTACTCCACGCGGCTGGGGGGCCATTGCCAGAGGCCCATCCAGCGATCCGCCACTCCCAGCCGGCCTAGTTCCCGACGACGGGAAACTAGCCTGCTATGGCCGGTCGGGACTCTCGTAGATCCGCGGCTGCCCTGGTGGGGGACGGGGTATCGGGCACCGGGGGGGAGGGGACAGATTGGGCGGGTCGGAAGAACGGGTGCGCGGCCGATTGGGGGGGCTACATCTTGCAGCTGCCTCCGCGGTGAGAGTCCCCCATGACGCAGAGGCCGCCGCTGTGCGCATGTGCGGACTCGAAACCGGAATTGCGGTGGCCAGTATCCGCAGCTAAAGCTGTGTGAATCACTCTGGGTCCCTGCTAGCCCCCTCCTCGTCAGTGAATCGGCTCGAACGTTCCTCAGGAATCTTCGGAGTGAAACACCAGCATTTCCTCACCGGCCTGGGGACATAGCCCCATTTTGGGAGAATCCAGCCCTATACTATACAAAAACAGGCCATTCACCCCACTCAGCCCACGCTGCAGTTTCCGCTACGCTCCAGCCTCCTCCCATCTTTCCTCATCTAAATCTATCATCATAACCCCCTATTCCCTTCTCCATCATCTAAGTCCCGAGCTTCCCTTTAAACATACCCAAACTATTAACTTCAACCACACTGTGTGGTAGCGAGTTCCACACTTGCACCACTCTTTGGGTGAGGATGCTACTTTCTGAATTCCTTATTTAATTTCTTTATCTTTCTTCTATCGATGGTCTCTCGTTATGCTCTTCCTCACAAGAGGAAACTTTCTCTTTGAATCTCTACGGGGTCAAACCCCTTTATAATTGTGAAGACCTCTGTTAGGCCACCCCTCACCTTTCTCCTGTGTCTGTATATCCCTTTTGTAATGTGGTGCTCGTTCATGTGGCAAGACATCAATTTCAGGTTTTTGTTTAAACCTGAAACAAAAAACCCAGAAAAGCACGAGGACCATTGGGATATTACCCAAGCTAACAAAATCAAACTTTGCACGCCAAATAATTCCCCAGTAATTGTTGGGGTTGCATGCACGGGTTCATAAGCTAAAACAACGCTCACTAAGTTCCATTAGCTTCATAGTACAATACATCAATTCTGTCCTCTCATTTCCCAGAATTTTATCAATTTCAATATATTAAACTGTAGCTAGACAGTATTTTGTTTCAGAAGGCAGTCCCTAAAACAAAAGAAGTGTAAGGACCTCAAGATCATTTATCAGCCATGATCTCATTGAATGGCGGTGCAGGCTCGAAGGGCCAGATGGATTACTCCTGCTCTTAGTTCTTATTAAGACATCATAAAGCACTTTGCAGTGACTTTAATTTGTTTCTGAGTGTGTCACTGATGCAGTGTTGGAAACATGGCAGCTATTTGCGCAAGCAAGGTCCCACAAACATAAGAACATAAGAACGAGGAGCAGGTGTAGGCCATCTGCTCCGCCAAACAGCAATACCCAATTCATTAATGATATTGGTGGAGAAATAAATATTGGGAAGAGCACTGGTGTCATGAGAATGTCGCTTTAATGTGCCTGCTTTCCTGCAAATTGCGCAGAGCGACTATTTCTGTCCATTTGAGAGGGGCAGCTGGGGTCTTAGTTTCAATGCATCAACCCAAAGACACACTTATTACACATTCGATCAGAACTATTGTGCTCCTAGGCCAGACCCCAACAGTGGCCAGGACACTGGATCGAAGCTCCAACCTTTCAATTTATGTTGGAAGACTGTAGAAAGGATACTTCACTCCAGGAGTGACTGTACGAAGAAATAGGGGCTTGATATTTTAAAACAAAACTTTATTATTAACACAGTATTAAAATCTTTAACCTGACATCTGAAAAGGGCATACAATTACCCCTTTCACAATACTACTAAACACAATACCCTTAATCACTATCCCTATTCCCAATTAAACAACAAGGAAAGAAAAAAACACAGAGCTCTCATCCCGAAGACACAGAGTAATATTTGCTTTCCAGAACAGATTTGACTCCGGTTAGAACCCCTGCAGAATCTGGCTGGATGTCTTAAAAAAGCTGTTCCAACTGGTTTGTTTCAGCTTCCACCTTGTCCTCAGGCAACTCTGCACTTTAAATACTATTTATCTTTTTTTTTTTAACTATCCTACTGTGAGAGTAAAGGATCTTACTTGTGGACTCAGTGTTAGCCAGATCAGAACTCAACTCAAAATCTTTCTCAACATGTCTGAATGCCTTAGCTCCCCCAGCAATGACATCATCTCCCTAAGCTGAAACCTCCCCAGGGACTCCCCTAGACAGACTACAATGCATTAGCCCAGGCTGCAGTCAAACACATTCTACTCCAGGTTTTTAACCCTTCAATTTCCAAATGTATATCATCCAACATATCTAAAATCCTGCACCTGTCACAGAAGCTAAGGTGTCACTTTGCGCCATCAATATAGTATTATGACTCATAAATGCTGCTCCCTCACCTGCTCCAGAATCTAATCATTGTTCATTTAGATATTGTCTCATAGCTGGAAGGAATATTGTTTCATAAATCAGTCTGGTGCTCGTGCGGTGATAGGTGATTAGCACAGTTTAATGGGGCATTTCAGTCATCTCAGGGACTATTGTAGAGCAGGGAGAGTAGGTTGTTGTAAATAACAATAGTCTTTGGGCATTCAATGGCCTTACTATGTACATACAGATTGAATTGCCAAGGCTGTGGCATTTAAAAGATTGTTATATTGGCCTGGAGCACTCGGCAGTAAAAAGGATGTGCCTGTTGCTGACGTCATAGTTGCATTTCTATTCTTTCCAAGCTTGTTCAACGATTGAATGGCATTACTATTGTCATTGCTGCCAATCCATTTTGAAATGTTCCACTAGGTTAAGAGACAAATGGAGAATTTACTAGATGTGAAGTAGTAAAAAAATTAAAGTTTAAATAAAAAGTCCATTTATTGTTTTGATCATGTTTTACATTCATTTCCAGTCCATTTCAGGGTGCAGGCTTGAACGCAAGTGGCGAGATATTCCGGTCTCGCTGGGCACTCTGGGAATGATTCTCTGGTCTCTCCGCGGCAGGTTTCCCGGTGGCCTGGGGTGGGTTCAATGGGAAATCCTATTAACAGCAGCGAGACGAGAAGATCTCACCGCCGGCCAACGACGGCCGCCTCTCGCCGCCAGGAAACCTGCCGCAGGGAGGCCAGAGAACCCGCCCAGCGGAGTGCGGGCCCCGGCTCAGAGTGCGGGCCCCGGCTCGGAGTGCGGGCCCCAATTTGGTGTGTTTATTTATTCTTTCACGGGACATGGGCATCATTGGCTAGGCTAGCATCTCTTGCCCACCCCAATTGCCCTTAACTGGTTTATAGTGAGCTGGAGGCCAGGATTCTCAGATCAGAGTTCTCCCCGCCATTGCTGCCAGCAAGAACAGAAAATTTGTTGCTCAGCCAGAGCTCCATTCACTACAGCGGGACTGGAGGATCCCATCGTCTTGAACGGATGGAAAATCCCAGCCATAATCTTGAACCGCTGCAGACTGTGTGATGTAGGTACACCCATGGTACTGTTAGGGAGGGAGTTCCAGACTTATGACCTTGCAACAGTGGAGGAATGGTGATATAGTTCCAGGTCAGGATCCTGTGCGGCTTGAAGAGGATCTTCCATGTGGTGGTGATCCCAGACATCCTCTGTCCTACTCCGTTGAAGTGGTAGCTATTGCAAGTTTGGAAGGGGCTGTCAAAAGAATCTCAGTGAGTTCCTGCAGTGCATCCTGTAGATGGCACACACTGCTTTCACTGTGCATGGGTGGTGGAGGGAGTGGATGCTGAAAGTGATGGATGGGGTGCCAATCAAGTGGGGTTGCTTTGTCCTGTCTGGTGTTGATCTTCTTGAGTATTGAACTCATCAGGCAAGTGGAGAGAATTCCATCACGTTCCTGACTTGTGCCTTCTAGATGGTGGACAAAGATAAAGTCCAACAGGTTTGCTTCAAATCACTAACTTTCGGAGCACTGCTCCGTCCTCAGGTGAATGACGAGATAGATTCCAGAAACATATATATAGACAAATTCAAAGATGCAAGACGATACTTTGAATGCGAGCATTTGCAGGTAATTAAGTCTTTACAGATCCAGAGAGACAGGTAATTCCAGGTTAAAGAGGTGTGAATTGTCTCATACCAGGACAGTTGGTAGGATTTAGCAAGCCCAGACCAGATGGTGGGGGGTGAATGTAATGTGACATGAATCCAAGGTCCCGGTTGAGGCTGTACTCATGTGGGCAGAACTTGGCTGTAAGTTTCTGCTCAGCAATTCTGTGTTGTTGCGTGTCTTGAAGGCTGCCTTGGAGAACGCTTACCCGAAGATCAGAGGCTGAATGCCTTTGACTGCTGAAGTGTTCCCCGACTGGAATGGAACATTCCTGCCTGGCGATGTCCGTCCATCCGTTGTCGCGACGTCTGCATGGTCTCACCAATATATTAGTAGGTATTAATAGAGGCAGCAACACTTGACTCATTTAAACGGTGACTGGATTTGCTCCCCACGTGCCATTAGCTGCAGAGTGGCTCATTTTCGCCAGGTGCCAGCATGAGGGGTTCTTTCGGATTAGAGTGTGGGCTCCGGCCCGGATCAGAGTGCGGGCTGCGGCCCGGATCAGAGTGCGGGCTGCGGCCCGGATCAGAGTGCGGGCTCCGTCCCGGATCAGAGTGCGGGCTCCGGCCCGGATCAGAGTGCGGGATCCGGCTCGGACCAGAGTGCGGGCTGCGGCCCGGATCAGAGTGCGGGCTCCGGCCCGGATCAGAGTGCGGGCTCCGGCCCGGATCAGAGTGCGGGATCCGGCTCGGATCAGAGTGCGGGATCCGGCTCGGATCAGAGTGTGGGCTTCGGCTCGGATCAGAGTGCGGGCTCCTTCCTGGATTAGAGTGCGGGCTCCGACCCCGATCAAAGTGCGTGCTGCGACCTGGATTAGAGTGCGGGCTCCGACCCAGATCAGAGTGCGTGCTGCGACCTGGATTAGAGTGCGGGCTCCGGCCCGAGCAGAGTGCGGGCTCCTGCCTGGATTAGAGTGCGGGCTCCTGCCCGATCAGAGTGCGGGCTGCGGCCCGGATCAGAGTGTGGGCTGCGGCCCGGATCAGAGTGTGGGCTGCGGCCCGGATCAGAATGCGGCTGCGGCCCAGATCAGAGTGCGGGCTACGGCCCGGATCAGAGAGCGGAATCTGGCCCGGATCAGAGTGCGGGCTCCGGCCCGAGCCGAGTGCGGGCTCCGGCCAGGATCAGAGTGCGGGCTGCGGCCCGGATCAGAGTGCGGGCTCCGGTTCGAATCAGAGTGCGGGCTGCGGCCCGGATCAGAGTGCGGGCTCCGGCCCGGAACAGAGTGCGGGCTCCGGCCCGGTTCAGAGTGCGGGCTGCGGCCCGGATCAGAGTGTGGGCTCCGGCCCGGGTCAGAGTTCGGGCTCCGATTCGGATGCTGAGTGCGGGCTCTGGCCCGGATCAGAGTGCGGGCTCCGGCCCGGATCAGAGTGCGGGCTCCGACCCGGATGAGAGTGCGGGCTTCGTCCCGGATCAGAGTGCGGCTGCGGCTCGGATCAGAGAGCGGCTGCGGCCCGGTTCAGAGTGCGGAATCTGGCACGGATCAGAGTGCGGGCTCCGGCCCGAGCAGAGTGCGGGCTCCTGCCCGGATTAGAGTGCGGCTGCGGCCCGATCAGAGTGCGGGCTCCGGACCGGATCAGAGTGCGGCCTCCGACCCGGATCAGAGTGCGGGCTGCGGCCCGGATCAGAGTGCGTGCTCCGGCCCGGATCAGAGTGCGGGCTGCGGCCCGGATCAGAATGCGGGCTCCGATTCGGATGCTGAGTGCGGGCTGCGGCCTGGATCAGAGTGCGGGCTAATGCACGGATCAGAGTGCGGGCTGCGGCCCGGTTCACAATGCGGACACCGGCCCGGATCAGAGTGCGGGCTCCGGCCCGGATCAGAGTGCGGGCTCCGATACGGATGCTGAGTGCGGGCTGCGGCCCGGATCAGAGTGCGGGCTGCGGCCCGGATCAGACTGCGGGCTCCGACCCGGATCAGAGTGCGGGCTCCGACCCGGACCAGAGTGCGGGCTGCGGCAGGAGCAGAGTGAGGGTTCCGGCCAGGATCAGAGTGCGGGCTCCGATTCGGACCAGAGTGGGGGCTCCGGCCCGGGTCAGAGTTCGGGCTCCGATTCGGATGCTGAGTGCGGGCTCTGGCCCGGATCAGAGTGTGGGCTCCGGCCCGGATCAGAGTGCGGGCTCCGACCCGGATGAGAGTGCGGGCTTCGTCCCGGATCAGAGTGCGGTCTGCGGCCCGGATCAGAGTGCAGCTGCGGCCCGGTTCAGAGTGCGGAATCTGGCCCGGATCAGAGTGCGGGCTCCGGCCCGAGCAGAGTGCGGGCTCCTGCCCGGATTAGAGTGCGGCCTCCGACCCGGATCAGAGTGCGGGCTCCGATACGGATGCTGAGTGCGGGCTGCGGCCCGGATCAGAGTGCGGGCTGCGGCCCGGATCAGAGTGCGGGCTCCGACCCAGATCAGAGTGCGGGCTCCGACCCGGACCAGAGTGCGGGATCCGGCTCGGATCAGAGTGCGGGATCCGGCTCGGATCAGAGTGTGGGCTTCGGCTCGGATCAGAGTGCGGGCTGCGGCCCGGATCAGAGTGTGGGCTGCGGCCCGGATCAGAGTGCGGGCTGCGGCCCGGATCAGAATGCGGCTGCGGCCCAGATCAGAGTGCGGGCTACGGCCCGGATCAGAGAGCGGAATCTGGCCCGGATCAGAGTGCGGGCTCCGGCCCGAGCCGAGTGCGGGCTCCGGCCAGGATCAGAGTGCGGGCTGCGGCCCGGATCAGAGTGCGGGCTCCGGTTCGAATCAGAGTGCGGGCTGCGGCCCGGATCAGAGTGCGGGCTCCGGCCCGGAACAGAGTGCGGGCTCCGGCCCGGTTCAGAGTGCGGGCTCCCGCCCAGATCAGAGTGCGGGCTCCCGTTCGGATCAGACTGCGGGCTGCGACCCGGATCAGAGTACGGGCTGCGGCCCGGATCAGACTGCGGGCTGCGGCCCGGATGAGAGTGCGGGCTTCGTCCCGGATCAGAGTGCGGGCTGCGGCCCAGATCAGAGTGCGGAATCTGGCACGGATCAGAGTGCGGGCTCCGGCCCGAGCAGAGTGCGGGCTCCTGCCCGGATTAGAGTGCGGCTGCGGCCCGGATCAGAGTGCGGCTGCGGCCCGGTTCAGAGTGCGGAATCTGGCACGAATCAGAGTGCGGGCTCCGGCCCGAGCAGAGTGCGGTCTGCGGCCCGGATTAGAGTGCGGCTGCGACCCGATCAGAGTGCGGGCTCCGGACCGGATCAGAGTGCGGCCTCCGACCCGGATCAGAGTGCGGGCTGCGGCCCGGATCAGAGTGCGTGCTCCGGCCCGGATCAGAGTGCGGGCTGCGGCCCGGATCAGAATGCGGGCTCCGATTCGGATGCTGAGTGCGGGCTGCAGCCTGGATCAGAGTGCGGGCTAATGCACGGATCAGAGTGCGGGCTGCGGCCCGGTTCACAATGCGGACACCGGCCCGGATCAGAGTGCGGGCTCCGGCCCGGATCAGAGTGCGGGCTCCGATACGGATGCTGAGTGCGGGCTGCGGCCCGGATCAGAATGCGGGCTCCGATTCGGATGCTGAGTGCGGGCTGCAGCCTGGATCAGAGTGCGGGCTCCGGCCCGGATCAGAGTGCGTGCTCCGGCCCGGATCAGAGTGCGGGCTGCGGCCCGGATCAGAATGCGGGCTCCGATTCGGATGCTGAGTGCGGGCTGCAGCCTGGATCAGAGTGCGGGCTAATGCACGGATCAGAGTGCGGGCTGCGGCCCGGTTCACAATGCGGACACCGGCCCGGATCAGAGTGCGGACACCGGCCCGGATCAGAGTGCGGGCTCCGGCCCGGATTAGAGTGCGGCTCCGGCCCGGATCAGAGTGCGGGCTCCGATACGGATGCTGAGTGCGGGCTGCGGCCCGGATCAGAGTGCGGGCTGCTGCCCGGATCAGAGTGCGAGCTCCGGCCCGGATCAGAGTGCGGGCTGCGGCCCGGATCAGAGTGTGGGCTCCGGCCCGGGTCAGAGTTCGGGCTCCGATTCGGATGCTGAGTGCGGGCTCTGGCCCGGATCAGAGTGTGGGCTCCGGCCCGGATCAGAGTGCGGGCTCCGACCCGGATGAGAGTGCGGGCTTCGTCCCGAATCAGAGTGCGGTCTGCGGCCCGGATCAGAGTGCAGCTGCGGCCCGGTTCAGAGTGCGGAATCTGGCACGGATCAGAGTGCGGGCTCCGGCCCGAGCAGAGTGCAGGCTCCTGCCCGGATTAGAGTGCGGCCTCCGACCCGGATCAGAGTGCGGGCTCCGATACGGATGCTGAGTGCGGGCTGCGGCCCGGATCAGAGTGCGGGCTAATGCACGGATCAGAGTCTGGGCTGCGGCCTGGATCAGAGTGCGGGCTTCGGCCCGGATCAGAGTGCGTCTGCGGCCCGATCAGAGTGCGTGCTCCAGCCCGGATCAGAGTGCGGGCTGCGGCCCGGATCAGAATGCGGGCTCCGATTCGGATGCTGAGTGCGGGCTGCGGCCCGGATCAGAGTGCGGGCTGCGGCCCGGTTCACAATGCGGACACCGGCCCGGATCAGAGTGCGGGCTCCGATTCGGATGCTGAGTGCGGGCTGCGGCCCGGATCAGAGTGCGGGCTGCGGCCCGGATCAGAGTGTGGGCTCCGGCCCGGATCAGAGTGCGGGCTCCGACCCGGATGAGAGTGCGGGCTTCGTCCCGAATCAGAGTGCGGTCTGCGGCCCGGATCAGAGTGCAGCTGCGGCCCGGTTCAGAGTGCGGAATCTGGCACGGATCAGAGTGCGGGCTCCGGCCCGAGCAGAGTGCAGGCTCCTGCCCGGATTAGAGTGCGGCCTCCGACCCGGATCAGAGTGCGGGCTCCGATACGGATGCTGAGTGCGGGCTGCGGCCCGGATCAGAGTGCGGGCTAATGCACGGATCAGAGTCTGGGCTGCGGCCTGGATCAGAGTGCGGGCTTCGGCCCGGATCAGAGTGCGTCTGCGGCCCGATCAGAGTGCGTGCTCCAGCCCGGATCAGAGTGCGGGCTGCGGCCCGGATCAGAATGCGGGCTGCGGCCCGGTTCACAATGCGGACACCGGCCCGGATCAGAGTGCGGGCTCCGATTCGGATGCTGAGTGCGGGCTGCGGCCCGGATCAGAGTGCGGGCTGCGGCCCGGTTCACAATGCGGACACCGGCCCGGATCAGAGTGCGGGCTCCGATTCGGATGCTGAGTGCGGGCTGCGGCCCGGATCAGAGTGCGGGCTGCGGCCCGGATCAGAGTGCGGGCTGCGGCCCGGATCAGAGTGCGGGCTCCGACCCAGATCAGAGTGCGGGCTCCGACCCGGACCAGAGTGCGGTCTCCGACACGGATCAGAGTGCGGGCTGTGGCAGGAGCAGAGTGAGGGTACCGGCCAGGATCAGAGTGCGGGCTCCGATTCGGACCAGAGTGGGGGCTCCAGCCTGGATCAGAGTGCGGGCTCCGGCCCGGATCAGAGTGCGGGCTCCGGCCCGGATCAGAGTGCGGGCTGCGGCCCGGATCAGAGTGCGGGCTGCTGCCCAGATCAGAGTGCGAGCTCCGGCCCGGATCAGAGTGCGGGCTCCGGCCCGGATCAGAGTGCGGGCTCAGGCCCGGATCAGAGTGCGGGCTGCGGCCCAGATCAGAGTGCGGGCTCCGATTCGGATGCTGAGTGCGGGCTGCGGCCCTGATCAGAGTGCGGGCTCCGGCCCGGATCAGAGTGAGGGCTTCAGCCCGGATCAGAGTGCGGGCTCCGATTCGGATGCTGAGTGCAGGCTGCGGCTCGGATCAGAGTGCGGGCTCCGGCCCGGATCAGAGTGCGAGCTCCGGCCCGGATCAGAGTGCGGGCTGCTGCCCAGATCAGAGTGCGGCTGCGGCCCGGATCAGAGTGCGAGCTCCGGCCCGGATCAGAGTGCGGGCTCCGGCCCGGATCAGAGTGCAGGCTCCGGCCCGGATCAGAGTGCGGTCTGCGGCCCGGATCAGAGTGCAGCTGCGGCCCGGTTCAGAGTGCGGAATCTGGCCCGGATCAGAGTGCGGGCTCCAGCCCGAGCAGAGTGCGGGCTCCTGCCCGGATTAGAGTGCGGGCTCCGATTCGGATGCTGAGTGCGGGCTCTGGCCCGGATCAGAGTGTGGGCTCCGGCCCGGATCAGAGTGCGGGCTCCGACCCGGATGAGAGTGCGGGCTTCGTCCCGAATCAGAGTGCGGTCTGCGGCCCGGATCAGAGTGCAGCTGCGGCCCGGTTCAGAGTGCGGAATCTGGCCCGGATCAGAGTGCGGGCTCCGGCCCGAGCAGAGTGCGGGCTCCTGCCCGGATTAGAGTGCGGCCTCCGACCCGGATCAGAGTGCGGGCTCCGATACGGATGCTGAGTGCGGGCTGCGGCCCGGATCAGAGTGCGGGCTAATGCACGGATCAGAGTCTGGGCTGCGGCCTGGATCAGAGTGCGGGCTTCGGCCCGGATCAGAGTGCGTCTGCGGCCCGATCAGAGTGCGTGCTCCAGCCCGGATCAGAGTGCGGGCTGCGGCCCGGATCAGAATGCGGGCTCCGATTCGGATGCTGAGTGCGGGCTGCGGCCCGGATCAGAGTGCGGGCTGCGGCCCGGTTCACAATGCGGACACCGGCCCGGATCAGAGTGCGGGCTCCGATTCGGATGCTGAGTGCGGGCTGCGGCCCGGATCAGAGTGCGGGCTGCGGCCCGGATCAGAGTGCGGGCTGCGGCCCGGATCAGAGTGCGGGCTGCGGCCCGGATCAGAGTGCGGGCTCCGACCCAGATCAGAGTGCGGGCTCCGACCCGGACCAGAGTGCGGTCTCCGACACGGATCAGAGTGCGGGCTGTGGCAGGAGCAGAGTGAGGGTACCGGCCAGGATCAGAGTGCGGGCTCCGATTCGGACCAGAGTGGGGGCTCCAGCCTGGATCAGAGTGCGGGCTCCGGCCCGGATCAGAGTGCGGGCTCCGGCCAGGATCAGAGTGCGGGCTGCGGCCCGGATCAGAGTGCGGGCTGCTGCCCAGATCAGAGTGCGAGCTCCGGCCCGGATCAGAGTGCGGGCTCCGGCCCGGATCAGAGTGCGGGCTCCGGCCCGGATCAGAGTGCGGGCTGCGGCCCAGATCAGAGTGCGGGCTCCGATTCGGATGCTGAGTGCGGGCTGCGGCCCGGATCAGAGTGCGGGCTCCGGCCCGGATCAGAGTGAGGGCTTCAGCCCGGATCAGAGTGCGGGCTCCGATTCGGATGCTGAGTGCGGGCTGCGGCCCGGATCAGAGTGCGGGCTGCGGCTCGGATCAGAGTGCGAGCTCCGGCCCGGATCAGAGTGCGAGCTCCGGCCCGGATCAGAGTGCGGGCTGCTGCCCGGATCAGAGTGCGGCTGCGGCCCGGATCAGAGTGCGAGCTCCGGCCCGGATCAGAGTGCGGGCTCCGGCCCGGATCAGAGTGCAGGCTCCGGCCCGGATCAGAGTGCGAGCTCCGGCCCGGATCAGAGTGCGGGCTGCTGCCCGGATCAGAGTGCGGCTGCGGCCCGGATCAGAGTGCGGAATCTGGCACGGATCAGAGTGCGGGCTCCGACCCGGATGAGAGTGCGGGCTTCGTCCCGAATCAGAGTGCGGTCTGCGGCCCGGATCAGAGTGCAGCTGCGGCCCGGTTCAGAGTGCGGAATCTGGCACGGATCAGAGTGCGGGCTCCGGCCCGAGCAGAGTGCAGGCTCCTGCCCGGATTAGAGTGCGGCCTCCGACCCGGATCAGAGTGCGGGCTCCGATACGGATGCTGAGTGCGGGCTGCGGCCCGGATCAGAGTGCGGGCTAATGCACGGATCAGAGTCTGGGCTGCGGCCTGGATCAGAGTGCGGGCTTCGGCCCGGATCAGAGTGCGTCTGCGGCCCGATCAGAGTGCGTGCTCCAGCCCGGATCAGAGTGCGGGCTGCGGCCCGGATCAGAATGCGGGCTGCGGCCCGGTTCACAATGCGGACACCGGCCCGGATCAGAGTGCGGGCTCCGATTCGGATGCTGAGTGCGGGCTGCGGCCCGGATCAGAGTGCGGGCTGCGGCCCGGTTCACAATGCGGACACCGGCCCGGATCAGAGTGCGGGCTCCGATTCGGATGCTGAGTGCGGGCTGCGGCCCGGATCAGAGTGCGGGCTGCGGCCCGGATCAGAGTGCGGGCTGCGGCCCGGATCAGAGTGCGGGCTCCGACCCAGATCAGAGTGCGGGCTCCGACCCGGACCAGAGTGCGGTCTCCGACACGGATCAGAGTGCGGGCTGTGGCAGGAGCAGAGTGAGGGTACCGGCCAGGATCAGAGTGCGGGCTCCGATTCGGACCAGAGTGGGGGCTCCAGCCTGGATCAGAGTGCGGGCTCCGGCCCGGATCAGAGTGCGGGCTCCGGCCCGGATCAGAGTGCGGGCTGCGGCCCGGATCAGAGTGCGGGCTGCTGCCCAGATCAGAGTGCGAGCTCCGGCCCGGATCAGAGTGCGGGCTCCGGCCCGGATCAGAGTGCGGGCTCAGGCCCGGATCAGAGTGCGGGCTGCGGCCCAGATCAGAGTGCGGGCTCCGATTCGGATGCTGAGTGCAGGCTGCGGCCCTGATCAGAGTGCGGGCTCCGGCCCGGATCAGAGTGAGGGCTTCAGCCCGGATCAGAGTGCGGGCTCCGATTCGGATGCTGAGTGCAGGCTGCGGCTCGGATCAGAGTGCGGGCTCCGGCCCGGATCAGAGTGCGAGCTCCGGCCCGGATCAGAGTGCGGGCTGCTGCCCAGATCAGAGTGCGGCTGCGGCCCGGATCAGAGTGCGAGCTCCGGCCCGGATCAGAGTGCGGGCTCCGGCCCGGATCAGAGTGCAGGCTCCGGCCCGGATCAGAGTGCGGTCTGCGGCCCGGATCAGAGTGCAGCTGCGGCCCGGTTCAGAGTGCGGAATCTGGCCCGGATCAGAGTGCGGGCTCCGGCCCGAGCAGAGTGCGGGCTCCTGCCCGGATTAGAGTGCGGGCTCCGATTCGGATGCTGAGTGCGGGCTCTGGCCCGGATCAGAGTGTGGGCTCCGGCCCGGATCAGAGTGCGGGCTCCGACCCGGATGAGAGTGCGGGCTTCGTCCCGAATCAGAGTGCGGTCTGCGGCCCGGATCAGAGTGCAGCTGCGGCCCGGTTCAGAGTGCGGAATCTGGCCCGGATCAGAGTGCGGGCTCCGGCCCGAGCAGAGTGCGGGCTCCTGCCCGGATTAGAGTGCGGCCTCCGACCCGGATCAGAGTGCGGGCTCCGATACGGATGCTGAGTGCGGGCTGCGGCCCGGATCAGAGTGCGGGCTAATGCACGGATCAGAGTCTGGGCTGCGGCCTGGATCAGAGTGCGGGCTTCGGCCCGGATCAGAGTGCGTCTGCGGCCCGATCAGAGTGCGTGCTCCAGCCCGGATCAGAGTGCGGGCTGCGGCCCGGATCAGAATGCGGGCTCCGATTCGGATGCTGAGTGCGGGCTGCGGCCCGGATCAGAGTGCGGGCTGCGGCCCGGTTCACAATGCGGACACCGGCCCGGATCAGAGTGCGGGCTCCGATTCGGATGCTGAGTGCGGGCTGCGGCCCGGATCAGAGTGCGGGCTGCGGCCCGGATCAGAGTGCGGGCTGCGGCCCGGATCAGAGTGCGGGCTGCGGCCCGGATCAGAGTGCGGGCTCCGACCCAGATCAGAGTGCGGGCTCCGACCCGGACCAGAGTGCGGTCTCCGACACGGATCAGAGTGCGGGCTGTGGCAGGAGCAGAGTGAGGGTACCGGCCAGGATCAGAGTGCGGGCTCCGATTCGGACCAGAGTGGGGGCTCCAGCCTGGATCAGAGTGCGGGCTCCGGCCCGGATCAGAGTGCGGGCTCCGGCCCGGATCAGAGTGCGGGCTGCGGCCCGGATCAGAGTGCGGGCTGCTGCCCAGATCAGAGTGCGAGCTCCGGCCCGGATCAGAGTGCGGGCTCCGGCCCGGATCAGAGTGCGGGCTCCGGCCCGGATCAGAGTGCGGGCTGCGGCCCAGATCAGAGTGCGGGCTCCGATTCGGATGCTGAGTGCGGGCTGCGGCCCGGATCAGAGTGCGGGCTCCGGCCCGGATCAGAGTGAGGGCTTCAGCCCGGATCAGAGTGCGGGCTCCGATTCGGATGCTGAGTGCGGGCTGCGGCCCGGATCAGAGTGCGGGCTGCGGCTCGGATCAGAGTGCGAGCTCCGGCCCGGATCAGAGTGCGAGCTCCGGCCCGGATCAGAGTGCGGGCTGCTGCCCGGATCAGAGTGCGGCTGCGGCCCGGATCAGAGTGCGAGCTCCGGCCCGGATCAGAGTGCGGGCTCCGGCCCGGATCAGAGTGCAGGCTCCGGCCCGGATCAGAGTGCGAGCTCCGGCCCGGATCAGAGTGCGGGCTGCTGCCCGGATCAGAGTGCGGCTGCGGCCCGGATCAGAGTGCGAGCTCCGGCCCGGATCAGAGTGCGGGCTCCGGCCCGGATCAGAGTGCAGGCTCCGGCCTGGATCAAAGTGCGGGCTGCGGCCCGGATCAGAGTGCGAGCTCCGGCCCGGATCAGAGTGCGGGCTCCGACCCGGACCAGAGTGCGGTCTCCGACACGGATCAGAGTGCGGGCTGTGGCAGGAGCAGAGTGAGGGTACCGGCCAGGATCAGAGTGCGGGCTCCGATTCGGACCAGTGTGGGGGCTCCAGCCTGGATCAGAGTGCGGGCTCCGGCCCGGATCAGAGTGCGGGCTCCGGCCCGGATCAGAGTGCGGGCTGCGGCCCGGATCAGAGTGCGGGCTGCTGCCCAGATCAGAGTGCGAGCTCCGGCCCGGATCAGAGTGCGGGCTCCGGCCCGGATCAGAGTGCGGGCTCCGGCCCGGATCAGAGTGCGGGCTGCGGCCCAGATCAGAGTGCGGTCTCCGATTCGGATGCTGAGTGCGGGCTGCGGCCCGGATCAGAGTGCGGGCTCCGGCCCGGATCAGAGTGAGGGCTTCAGCCCGGATCAGAGTGCGGGCTCCGATTCGGATGCTGAGTGCGGGCTGCGGCCCGGATCAGAGTGCGGGCTGCGGCTCGGATCAGAGTGCGAGCTCCGGCCCGGATCAGAGTGCGGGCTGCTGCCCGGATCAGAGTGCGGCTGCGGCCCGGATCAGAGTGCGAGCTCCGGCCCGGATCAGAGTGCGGGCTCCGGCCCGGATCAGAGTGCAGGCTCCGGCCCGGATCAGAGTGCGAGCTCCGGCCCGGATCAGAGTGCGGGCTGCTGCCCGGATCAGAGTGCGGCTGCGGCCCGGATCAGAGTGCGAGCTCCGGCCCGGATCAGAGTGCGGGCTCCGGCCCGGATCAGAGTGCAGGCTCCGGCCTGGATCAAAGTGCGGGCTGCGGCCCGGATCAGAGTGCGAGCTCCGGCCCGGATCAGGGTGCGGGCTGCTGCCCAGATCAGAGTGCGGGCTCCGGCCCGTATCAGAGTGCGGGCTGCGGCCCGGATCAGAGTGCGGGCTCCGGCCCGTATCAGAGTGCGGGCTGCGGCCCGGATCAGAGTGCGGGCTGCGGCCCGGATCAGAGTGCGGGCTCCGGCCCGGATCAGGGTGCGGGCTGCGGCCCGGATCAGGGTGCGGGCTCCGGCCCGGATCAGGGTGCGGGCTCCGGCCCGGATCAGGGTGCGGGCTGCTGCCCAGATCAGAGTGCGGGCTGCGGCCCTGATCAGAGTGCGGGCTTCAGCCCGGATCAGAGTGCGGGCTCCGATTCGGATGCTGAGTGCGGGCTGCGGCCCGGATCAGAGTGCGGGCTGCGGCTCGGATCAGGGTGCGAGCTCCGGCCCGGATCAGAGTGCGGGCTCCGGTCCGGAACAGAGTGCGGGCTCCGGCCCGGTTCAGAGTGCGGGCTCCCGCCCAGATCAGAGTGCGGGCTCCGGCCCGGATCAGAGT
Source organism: Scyliorhinus torazame (assembly GCF_047496885.1). Classification (NCBI taxonomy): domain Eukaryota; kingdom Metazoa; phylum Chordata; class Chondrichthyes; order Carcharhiniformes; family Scyliorhinidae; genus Scyliorhinus; species Scyliorhinus torazame. The sequence continues at coordinate 41,642,100 of NC_092712.1, read as the reverse complement.
GCGGGCTCCGGCCCGGATCAGAGTGTGGGCTCCGGTCCGGAACAGAGTGCGGGCTCCGGCCCGGTTCAGAGTGCGGGCTCCCGCCCAGATCAGAGTGCGGGCTCCGGTTCGGATCAGACTGCGGGCTGCGACCCGGATCAGAGTACGGGCTGCGGCCCGGATCAGAGAGTGGGCTCCGGCCCGGGTCAGAGTTCGGGCTCCGATTCGGATGCTGAGTGCGGGCTGTGGCCCGGATCAGAGTGTGGGCTCCGGCCCGGGTCAGAGTTCGGGCTCCGATTCGGATGCTGAGTGCGGGCTCTGGCCCGGATCAGAGTGCGGGCTCCGGTTCGAATCACAGTGCGGGCTGCGGCCCGGATCAGGGTGCGGGCTCTGGCCCGGATCAGAGTGTGGGCTCCGGCCCGGGTCAGAGTTCGGGCTCCGATTCGGATGCTGAGTGCGGGCTGTGGCCCGGATCAGAGTGCGGGCTCCGGCCCGGATCAGAGTGCGGGCTCCGACCCGGATCAGACTGCGGGCTGCGACCCGGATCAGAGTACGGGCTGCGGCCCGGATCAGAGTGTGGGCTCCGGCCCGGGTCAGAGTTCGGGCTCCGATTCGGATGCTGAGTGCGGGCTCTGGCCCGGATCAGAGTGTGGGCTCCGGCCCGGGTCAGAGTTCGGGCTCCGATTCGGATGCTGAGTGCGGGCTCTGGCCCGGATCAGAGTGCGGGCTCCGGTTCGAATCACAGTGCGGGCTGCGGCCCGGATCAGGGTGCGGGCTCCGGCCCGGATCAGAGTGCGGGCTCCGGCCCGGATCAGAGTGCGGGCTCCAGCCCGGATCAGAGTGCGGGCTCCGGTCCGGAACAGAGTGCGGGCTCCGGCCCGGTTCAGAGTGCGGGCTCCCGCCCAGATCAGAGTGCGGGCTTCGGTTCGGATCAGACTGCGAGCTGCGACCCGGATCAGAGTACGGGCTGCGGCCCGGATCAGAGTGTGGGCTCCGGCCCGGGTCAGAGTTCGGGCTCCGATTCGGATGCTGAGTGCGGGCTCTGGCCCGGATCAGAGTGCGGGCTCCGGCCCGGATCAGAGTGCGGGCTGCGGCCCGGATCAGAGTGCGAGCTCCGGCCCGGATCAGGTTGCGGGCTGCTGCCCAGATCAGAGTGCGGGCTGCGGCCCGGATCAGAGTGCGGGCTCCGGCCCGTATCAGAGTGCGTGCTGCGGCCCGGATCAGAGTGCGGGCTCCGGCCCGGATCAGGGTGCGGGCTGCTGCCCAGATCAGAGTGCGGGCTGCGGCCCGGATCAGAGTGCGGGCTCCGGTTCGAATCACAGTGCGGGCTGCGGCCCGGATCAGGGTGCGGGCTCCGGCCCGGATCAGAGTGCGGGCTCCGGCCTGGATCAGAGTGCGGGCTCCGGCCTGGATCAGAGTGCGGGCTCCGGTCCGGAACAGAGTGCGGGCTCCGGCCCGGCTCAGAGTGCGGGCTCCCGCCCAGATCAGAGTGCGGGCTCCGGTTCGGATCAGACTACGGGCTGCGACCCGGATCAGAGTACGGGCTGCGGCCCGGATCAGAGTGTGGGCTCCGGCCCGGGTCAGAGTTCGGGCTCCGATTCGGATGCTGAGTGCGGGCTGTGGCCCGGATCAGAGTGTGGGCTCCGGCCCGGGTCAGAGTTCGGGCTCCGATTCGGATGGTGAGTGCGGGCTCTGGCCCGGATCAGAGTGCGGGCTCCGGCCCGGATGAGAGTGCGGGCTCCGACCCGGATGAGAGTGCGGGCTTCGTCCCGGATCAGAGTGCGGGCTGCGGCCCGGATCAGAGTGCGGCTGCGGCCCGGTTCAGAATGCGGAATCTGGCACGGATCAGAGTGCGGGCTCCGATTCGGATGCTGAGTACGGGCTCTGGCCCGGATCAGAGTGTGGGCTCCGGCCCGGGTCAGAGTTCGGGCTCCGATTCGGATGCTGAGTGCGGGCTGTGGCCCGGATCAGAGTGCGGGCTCCGGCCCGGATCAGAGTGCGGGCTCCGACCCGGATCAGACTGCGGGCTGCGACCCGGATCAGAGTACGGGCTGCGGCCCTGATCAGAGTGTGGGCTCCGGCCCGGGTCAGAGTTCGGGCTCCGATTCGGATGCTGAGTGCGGGCTCTGGCCCGGATCAGAGTGTGGGCTCCGGCCCGGGTCAGAGTTCGGGCTCCGATTCGGATGCTGAGTGCGGGCTCTGGCCCGGATCAGAGTGCGGGCTCCGGTTCGAATCTCAGTGCGGGCTGCGGCCCGGATCAGGGTGTGGGCTCCGGCCCGGATCAGAGTGCGGGCTCCGGCCTGGATCAGAGTGCGGGCTCCGGCCTGGATCAGAGTGCGGGCTCCGGTCCGGAACAGAGTGCGGGCTCCGGCCCGGCTCAGAGTGCGGGCTCCCGCCCAGATCAGAGTGCGGGCTCCGGTTCGGATCAGACTACGGGCTGCGACCCGGATCAGAGTACGGGCTGCGGCCCGGATCAGAGTGTGGGCTCCGGCCCGGGTCAGAGTTCGGGCTCCGATTCGGATGCTGAGTGCGGGCTGTGGCCCGGATCAGAGTGTGGGCTCCGGCCCGGGTCAGAGTTCGGGCTCCGATTCGGATGGTGAGTGCGGGCTCTGGCCCGGATCAGAGTGCGGGCTCCGGCCCGGATCAGAGTGCGGGCTCCGACCCGGATGAGAGTGCGGGCTTCGTCCCGGATCAGAGTGCGGGCTGCGGCCCGGATCAGAGTGCGGCTGCGGCCCGGTTCAGAATGCGGAATCTGGCACGGATCAGAGTGCGGGCTCCGATTCGGATGCTGAGTACGGGCTCTGGCCCGGATCAGAGTGTGGGCTCCGGCCCGGGTCAGAGTTCGGGCTCCGATTCGGATGCTGAGTGCGGGCTGTGGCCCGGATCAGAGTGCGGGCTCCGGCCCGGATCAGAGTGCGGGCTCCGACCCGGATCAGACTGCGGGCTGCGACCCGGATCAGAGTACGGGCTGCGGCCCTGATCAGAGTGTGGGCTCCGGCCCGGGTCAGAGTTCGGGCTCCGATTCGGATGCTGAGTGCGGGCTCTGGCCCGGATCAGAGTGTGGGCTCCGGCCCGGGTCAGAGTTCGGGCTCCGATTCGGATGCTGAGTGCGGGCTCTGGCCCGGATCAGAGTGCGGGCTCCTGTTCGAATCTCAGTGCGGGCTGCGGCCCGGATCAGGGTGTGGGCTCCGGCCCGGATCAGAGTGCGGGCTCCGGCCCGGATCAGAGTGCGGGCTCCAGCCCGGATCAGAGTGCGGGCTCCGGTCCGGAACAGAGTGCGGGCTCCGGCCCGGATCAGAGTGCGGGCTCCGACCCGGATGAGAGTGCGGGCTTCGTCCCGGATCAGAGTGCGGGCTGCGGCCCGGATCAGAGTGCGGCTGCGGCCCGGTTCAGAGTGCGGAATCTGGCACGGATCAGAGTGCGGGCTCCGATTCGGATGCTGAGTACGGGCTCTGGCCCGGATCAGAGTGTAGGCTACGGCCCGGGTCAGAGTTCGGGCTCCGATTCGGATGCTGAGTGCGGGCTGTGGCCCGGATCAGAGTGCGGGCTCCGGCCCGGATCAGAGTGCGGGCTCCGACCCGGATCAGACTGCGGGCTGCGACCCGGATCAGAGTACGGGCTGCGGCCCGGATCAGAGTGTGGGCTCCGGCCCGGGTCAGAGTTCGGGCTCCGATTCGAATGCTGAGTGCGGGCTCTGGCCCGGATCAGAGTGTGGGCTCCGGCCCGGGTCAGAGTTCGGGCTCCGATTAGGATGCTGAGTGCGGGCTCTGGCCCGGATCAGAGTGCGGGCTCCGGCCCGGATCAGAGTGCGGGCTTCGGTTCGGATCAGACTGCGGGCTGCGACCCGGATCAGAGTACGGGCTGCGGCCCGGATCAGAGTGTGGGCTCCGGCCCGGGTCAGAGTTCGGGCTCCGATTCGGATGCTGAGTGCGGGCTCTGGCCAGGATCAGAGAGTGGGCTCCGGCCCGGATCAGAGTGCGGGCTGCGGCCCGGATCAGAGTGCGGGCTGCTGCCCGGATCAGAGTGCGAGCTCCGGCCCGGATCAGAGTGCGGCCTGCTGCCCGGATCAGAGTACGGGCTGCGGCCCGGATCAGAGTGTGGGCTCCGGCCCGGGTCAGAGTTCGGGCTCCGATTCGGATGCTGAGTGCGGGCTCTGGCCCGGATCAGAGTGCGGGCTCCGGCCCGGATCAGAGTGCGGGCTCCGACCCGGATGAGAGTGCGGGCTTCGTCCCGGATCAGAGTGCGGGCTGCGGCCCGGATCAGAGTGCCGCTGCGGCCCGGTTCAGAGTGCGGAATCTGGCACGGATCAGAGTGCGGGCTCCGATTCGGATGCTGAGTGCGGGCTCTGGCCCGGATCAGAGTGTGGGCTCCGGCCCGGGTCAGAGTTCGGGCTCCGATTTGGATGCTGAGTGCGGGCTCTGGCCCGGATCAGAGTGCGGGCTCCGGCCCGGATCAGAGTGCGGGCTCCGACCCGGATGAGAGTGCGGGCTTCGTCCCGGATCAGAGTGCGGGCTGCGGCCCGGACCAGAGTGCGGCTGCGGCCCGGTTCAGAGTGCGGAATCTGGCACGAATCAGAGTGCGGGCTCCGGCCCGAGCAGAGTGCGGGCTCCTGCCCGGATTAGAGTGCGGCTGCGGCCCGATCAGAGTGCGGGCTCCGGACCGGATCAGAGTGCGGCCTCCGACCCGGATCAGAGTGCGGGCTGCGGCCCGGATCAGAGTGCGTGCTCCGGCCCGGGTCAGAGTTCGGGCTCCGATTCGGATGCTGAGTGCGGGCTGTGGCCCGGATCAGAGTGCGGGCTCCGGCCCGGATCAGAGTGCGGGCTCCGACCCGGATCAGACTGCGGGCTGCGACCCGGATCAGAGTACGGGCTGCGGCCCGGATCAGAGTGTGGGCTCCGGCCCGGGTCAGAGTTCGGGCTCCGATTCGGATGCTGAGTGCGGGCTCTGGCCCGGATCAGAGTGTGGGCTCCGGCCCGGGTCAGAGTTCGGGCTCCGATTTGGATGCTGAGTGCGGGCTCTGGCCCGGATCAGAGTGCGGGCTCCGGCCCGGATCAGAGTGCGGGCTCCGACCCGGATGAGAGTGCGGGCTTCGTCCCGGATCAGAGTGCGGGCTGCGGCCCGGATCAGAGTGCGGCTGCGGCCCGGTTCAGACTGCGGAATCTGGCACGAATCAGAGTGCGGGCTCCGGCCCGAGCAGAGTGCGGGCTCCGGACCGGATCAGAGTGCGGCCTCCGACCCGGATCAGAGTGCGGGCTGCGGCCCGGATTAGAGTGCGGCTGCGGCCCGATCAGAGTGCGGGCTCCGGACCGGATCAGAGTGCGGCCTCCGACCCGGATCAGAGTGCGGGCTGCGGCCTGGATCAGAGTGCGTGCTCCGGCCCGGATCAGAGTGCGGTCTGCGGCCCGATCAGAGTGCGGGCTCCGGACCGGATCAGAGTGCGGGCTCCGACCCGGATCAGAGTGCGGGCTCCGGACAGGATCAGAGTGCGGGCTCCGACCCGGATCAGAGTGCGGGCTGCGGCCCGGATCAGAATGCGGGCTCCGATTCGGATGCTGAGTGCGGGCTGCGGCCCGGATCAGAGTGCGGGCTAATGCACGGATCAGAGTGCGGGCTGCGGCCCGGTTCACAATGCGGACACCGGCCCGGATCAGAGTGCGGGCTCCGATACGGATGCTGAGTGCGGGCTCCGATACGGATGCTGAGTGCGGGCTGCGGCCCGGATCAGAGTGCGGACTGCGGCCCGATTCAGAATGCTGACACCGGCCCGGATCAGAGTGCGGGCTCCGACCCGGATCAGAGTGCGGGCTCCGATACGGATGCTGAGTGCGGGCTGCGGCCCGGATCAGAGTGCGGACTGCGGCCCGGATCAGAGTGCGGGCTGCGGCCCGGATCAGAGTGCGGGCTCCGATTCGGACCAGAGTGCGGGCTCCAGCCTGGATCAGAGTGCGGGCTCCGGCCCGGATCAGAGTGCGGGCTGCTGCCCGGATCAGAGTGCGAGCTCCGGCCCGGATCAGAGTGCGGGCTGCTGCCCGGATCAGAGTACGGGCTGCGGCCCGGATCAGAGTGTGGGCTCCGGCCCGGGTCAGAGTTCGGGCTCCGATTCGGATGCTGAGTGCGGGCTCTGGCCCGGATCAGAGTGCGGGCTCTGGCCCGGATCAGAGTGTGGGCTCCGGTCCGGATCAGAGTGCGGGCTCCGACCCGGATGAGAGTGCGGGCTTCGTCCCGGATCAGAGTGCGGTCTGCGGCCCGGATCAGAGTGCGGCTGCGGCCCGGTTCAGAGTGCGGAATCTGGCACGGATCAGAGTGCGGGCTCCGGCCCGAGCAGAGTGCCCGCTCCGGCCCGGATCAGAGTGCGGGCTGCGGCCCGGATCAGAGTGCGGGCTCCTGCCCGGATTAGAGAGCGGCTGCGGCCCGATCAGAGTGCGTGCTCCGGCCCGGATCAGAGTGCGGGCTCCGGCCCGGATCAGAGTGCGGGCTCCGGCCCGGATCAGAGTGCGGCCTCCGACCCGGATCAGAGTGCGGGCTGCGGCCTGGATCAGAGTGCGTCTGCGGCCCGATCAGAGTGCGGGCTGCGGCCCGGATCAGAGTGCGGCTGCGGCCCGATCAGAGTGCGGGCTCCGGCCCGGATCAGAGTGCGGGCTCCGACCCGGATCAGAGTGCGGGCTCCGGCCCGGATCAGAGTGCGGGCTGCGGCCCGGATCAGAGTGCGGGCTGCGGCCCGGATCAGAATGCGGGCTCCGATTCGGATGCTGAGTGCGGGCTGCGGCCCGGATCAGAGTGCGGGCTAATGCACGGATCAGAGTGCGGGCTGCGGCCCGGTTCACAATGCGGACACCGGCCCGGATCAGAGTGCGGGCTCCGGCCCGGATCAGAGTGCGGGCTCCGATACGGATGCTGAGTGCGGGCTGCGGCCCGGATCAGAGTGCGGGCTGCGGCCCGGATCAGAGTGCGTGCTCCGGTTCGAATCACAGTGCGGGCTGCGGCCCGGATCAGAGTGCGGGATCCGGTTCGAATCAGAGTGCGGGCTGCGGCCCGGATCAGAGTGCGGGCTCCGGTTCGAATCACAGTGCGGGCTGCGGCCCGGATCAGAGTGCGGGCTCCGGCCCGGATCAGAGTGCGGAATCTGGCACGGATCAGAGTGCGGGCTCCGGCCCGGATCAGAGTGCGGGCTGCGGCTCGGATCAGAGTGCGGGCTGCGGCTCGGATCAGAGTGCGGGCTCCGGCCCGGATCAGAGTGCGGGCTCCGGCCCGGATCAGGGTGCAGGCTGCTGCCCAGATCAGAGTGCGGGCTGCGGCCCTGATCAGAGTGCGGGCTCCGGTTCGAATCAGAGTGCCGGATCCGGCCCGGATCAGAGTGCGGGCTCCGGTTCGAATCAGAGTGCGGGCTCCGGCCCGGATCAGAGTGCGGGCTCCGGCTCGGATCAGAGTGCGGGCTCCGGCCCGGATCAGAGTGCGTGCTCCGGCCCGGATCAGAGTGCGGGCTCCGGTTCGAATCAGAGTGCGGGCTGCTGCCCAGATCAGAGTGCGGGCTGCGGCCCTGATCAGAGTGCGGGCTCCGGTTCGAATCAGAGTGCGGGCTGCGGCCCTGATCAGAGTGCGGGCTCCGGTTCGAATCAGAGTGCGGGCTGCGGCCCGGATCAGAGTGCGGGCTCCGGCCCAATCAGAGTGCGGGCTGCGGCCCGGTTCAGAGTGCGGGCTCCCGCCCGGATCAGAGTGCGGTCTGCGGCCCGGATCCGAGTGCGGAATCTGGCCTGGATCAGAGTGCGGAATCTGGCCTGGATCAGAGTGCGGGCTCCGGCCAGGATCAGAGTGCGGGATTTGGCCCGGATCAGCGTGCGGGCTCCGGCCCGAGCTGAGTGCGGGCTCCGGCCAGGATCAGAGTGTGGGCTGCGGTTCGGACCAGAGTGTGGGCTCCGGCCCGGATCAGAGTGCTGGCTCCGGCCCGGATCAGAGTGCGGGCTGCGGCCCGTATCAGAGTGGGGGCTCCGGCCCGTATCAGAGTGCTGGCTCCGGCCCGGATCAGAGTGCGTGCTGCGACCCGGATCAGAGTGCGGGCTCCGGCCCGGATCAGAGTGCGTGCTGCGACCCGGATCAGAGTGCGGGCTCTGGCCCGGATCAGAGTGCGTGCTGCGACCCGGATCAGAGTGCGGGCTCCGGCCCGGATCAGAGTGCGGGCTGCGGCCCGGATCAGAGTGCGGGCTGCGGCCTGGATCAGCGTGCGGGCTCCGGCCAGGATCAGAGTGCGGGGTTCGGCCCGGATCAGCGTGCGGGCTCCGGCCCGAGCAGAGTGCGGGCTCCGGCCCGGATCAGAGTGCGGGCTCGGGCCCGGATCAGAGTGCGGGCTCCGGCCCGGATCAGAGTGCGGGCTGCGGCCCGTATCTGAGTGCGGGCTCCGGCCCGTATCAGAGTGCGGGATCCGGCCCGGATCAGAGTGCGGAATCTGGCCTGGATCAGAGTGCGTGCTCCGGCCCGAGCAGGGCGCGGGCTCCGGCCAGGATCAGAGTGCGGAATCTGGCCTGGATCAGAGTGCGGGCTCCGGCCCGAGCAGGGTGCGGGCTCCGGCCAGGATCAGAGTGCGGAATCTGGCCTGGATCAGAGTGCGTGCTCCGGCCCGTATCAGAGTGCGGGATCCGGCCCGGATCAGAGTGCGGAATCTGGCCTGGATCAGAGTGCGGGCTCCGGCCCGAGCAGGGTGCGGGCTCCGGCCAGGATCAGAGTGCGGAATCTGGCCTGGATCAGAGTGCGTGCTCCGGCCCGAGCAGGGTGCGGGCTGCGGCCCGGATCAGAGTGCGGGATTCAGCCGGATCAGAGTGCGGGCTCCGGCCCGAGCAGAGTGCGGATTCCGGCCAGGATCAGAGTGCGGGCTCCGGCACGGATCAGAGTGCAGGCTCCGGCCCGTATCAGAGTGCGGGCTGCGGCCCTGATCAGAGTGCGGTCTCCGGCCCGGATCAGGGTGCAGGCTGCTGCCCAGATCAGAGTGCGGGCTGCGGCCCTGATCAGAGTGCGGGCTCCGGTTCGAATCAGAGTGCGGGCTGCGGCCCGGATCAGAGTGCGGGCTCCGGCCCGGATCAGAGTGCGGGCTCCGGCCCGGATCAGAGTGCGGTCTCCGGCCCGGATCAGGGTGCAGGCTGCTGCCCAGATCAGAGTGCGGGCTGCGGCCCTGATCAGAGTGCGGGCTCCGGTTCGAATCAGAGTGCGGGCTCCGGCCCAATCAGAGTGCGGGCTCCGGTTCGAATCAGAGTGCGGGCTGCGGCCCTGATCAGAGTGCGGGCTCCGGCCCAATCAGAGCGCGGGCTGCGGCCCGGTTCAGAGTGCGGGCTCCCGCCCGGATCAGAGTGCGGCCTGCGGCCCGGATCCGAGTGCGGAATCTGGCCTGGATCAGAGTGCGGAATCTGGCCTGGATCAGAGTGCGGAATCTGGCCTGGATCAGAGTGCGGGCTCCGGCCAGGATCAGAGTGCGGGATTCGGTCCGGATCAGCGTGCGGGCACCGGCCCGAGCTGAGTGCGGGCTCCGGCCAGGATCAGAGTGTGGGCTGCGGTTCTGACCAGAGTGGGGGCTCCGGCCCGTATCAGAGTGCGGGCTCCGGCCCGGATCAGAGTGCGTGCTGCGACCCGGATCAGAGTGCGGGCTCCGGCCCGGATCAGAGTGCGTGCTGCGACCCGGATCAGAGTGCGGGCTCCGGCCCGGATCAGAGTGCGTGCTGCGACCCGGATCAGAGTGCGGGCTCCGGCCCGGATCAGAGTGCGTGCTGCGACCCGGATCAGAGTGCGGGCTCCGGCCCGGATCAGAGTGCGTGCTGCGACCCGGATCAGAGTGTGGGCTCCGGCCCGGATCAGAGTGCGGGCTGCGGCCCGGATCAGAGTGTGGGCTGCGGCCTGGATCAGAGTGCGGGCTCCGGTCCGGATCAGAGTGCGGGCTCCGGCCCGGATCAGTGTTCGGGCTCCGATTCGGATGCTGAGTGCGGGCTGCGGCCCGGATCAGAGTGCAGGCTCCGGCCCGGATCAGAGTGCGGGCTCCTGTTCGGATTCTGAGTGCGAGCTCCGGCCCGGATCAGAGTGCGGGCTCCGATTCGGATGCTGAGTGCGGGCTGCGGCCCGGATCTGAGTGCGGGCTCCGGCCCGGATCAGAGTGCGGGCTCCGACCCGGATCAGAGTGCGGGCTCCGGCCCGGATCAGAGTGCGGGCTCCGGCCCGGATCAGAGTGCGGGCTCCGGTTCGGATCAGAGTGCGGGCTGCGGCTCGGATCAGAGTGCGGGCTGCGGCCCGGATCAGAGTGCGGGCTCCGGCCCGGATCAGAGTGCGGGCTCCGGCCCGGATCAGAGTGCGGGCTCCGATTCGGATGCTGAGTGCGGGCTGCGGCCCGGATCTGAGTGCGGGCTCCGGCCCGGATCAGAGTGCGGGCTCCGACCCGGATCAGAGTGCGGGCTCCGGCCCGGATCAGAGTGCGGGCTCCGGCCCGGATCAGAGTGCGGGCTCCGGCCCGGATCAGAGTGCGCGCTCCGGTTCGGATCAGAGTGCAGGCTGCGGCTCGGATCAGAGTGCGGGCTGCGGCTCGGATCAGAGTGCGGGCTCCGGTTCGGATCAGAGTGCGGGCTGCGGCCCGGATCAGAGTGCGGGCTCCGGCCCGAGCAGAGTGCGGGCTCTGGCCCAGATCAGAGTGCGGAATCTGGCCTGGATCAGAGTGCGGGCTGCGGCCCGGATCAGAGTGCGGCTGCGGCCCGGTTCAGAGTGCGGAATCTGGCACGAATCAGAGTGCGGGCTCCGGCCCGAGCAGAGTGCGGGCTCCTGCCCGGATTAGAGTGCGGCTGCGGCCCGGATCAGAGTGCGGCTGCGGCCCGGTTCAGAGTGCGGAATCTGGCACGAATCAGAGTGCGGGCTCCGGCCCGAGCAGAGTGCGGGCTCCTGCCCGGATTAGAGTGCGGCTGCGGCCCGATCAGAGTGCGGGCTCCGGACCGGATCAGAGTGCGGCCTCCGACCCGGATCAGAGTGCGGGCTGCGGCCCGGATCAGAGTGCGTGCTCCGGCCCGGGTCAGAGTTCGGGCTCCGATTCGGATGCTGAGTGCGGGCTGTGGCCCGGATCAGAGTGCGGGCTCCGGCCCGGATCAGAGTGCGGGCTCCGACCCGGATCAGACTGCGGGCTGCGACCCGGATCAGAGTACGGGCTGCGGCCCGGATCAGAGTGTGGGCTCCGGCCCGGGTCAGAGTTCGGGCTCCGATTCGGATGCTGAGTGCGGGCTCTGGCCCGGATCAGAGTGTGGGCTCCGGCCCGGGTCAGAGTTCGGGCTCCGATTTGGATGCTGAGTGCGGGCTCTGGCCCGGATCAGAGTGCGGGCTCCGGCCCGGATCAGAGTGCGGGCTCCGACCCGGATGAGAGTGCGGGCTTCGTCCCGGATCAGAGTGCGGGCTGCGGCCCGGATCAGAGTGCGGCTGCGGCCCGGTTCAGAGTGCGGAATCTGGCACGAATCAGAGTGCGGGCTCCGGCCCGAGCAGAGTGCGGGCTCCGGACCGGATCAGAGTGCGGCCTCCGACCCGGATCAGAGTGCGGGCTGCGGCCCGGATTAGAGTGCGGCTGCGGCCCGATCAGAGTGCGGGCTCCGGACCGGATCAGAGTGCGGCCTCCGACCCGGATCAGAGTGCGGGCTGCGGCCCGGATCAGAGTGCGTGCTCCGGCCCGGATCAGAGTGCGGTCTGCGGCCCGATCAGAGTGCGGGCTCCGGACCGGATCAGAGTGCGGGCTCCGACCCGGATCAGAGTGCGGGCTCCGGACAGGATCAGAGTGCGGGCTCCGACCCGGATCAGAGTGCGGGCTGCGGCCCGGATCAGAATGCGGGCTCCGATTCGGATGCTGAGTGCGGGCTGCGGCCCGGATCAGAGTGCGGGCTAATGCACGGATCAGAGTGCGGGCTGCGGCCCGGTTCACAATGCGGACACCGGCCCGGATCAGAGTGCGGGCTCCGATACGGATGCTGAGTGCGGGCTCCGATACGGATGCTGAGTGCGGGCTGCGGCCCGGATCAGAGTGCGGACTGCGGCCCGATTCAGAATGCTGACACCGGCCCGGATCAGAGTGCGGGCTCCGACCCGGATCAGAGTGCGGGCTCCGATACGGATGCTGAGTGCGGGCTGCGGCCCGGATCAGAGTGCGGACTGCGGCCCGGATCAGAGTGCGGGCTGCGGCCCGGATCAGAGTGCGGGCTCCGATTCGGACCAGAGTGGGGGCTCCAGCCTGGATCAGAGTGCGGGCTCCGGCCCGGATCAGAGTGCGGGCTGCTGCCCGGATCAGAGTGCGAGCTCCGGCCCGGATCAGAGTGCGGGCTGCTGCCCGGATCAGAGTACGGGCTGCGGCCCGGATCAGAGTGTGGGCTCCGGCCCGGGTCAGAGTTCGGGCTCCGATTCGGATGCTGAGTGCGGGCTCTGGCCCGGATCAGAGTGCGGGCTCTGGCCCGGATCAGAGTGTGGGCTCCGGCCCGGGTCAGAGTGCGGGCTCCGACCCGGATGAGAGTGCGGGCTTCGTCCCGGATCAGAGTGCGGTCTGCGGCCCGGATCAGAGTGCGGCTGCGGCCCGGTTCAGAGTGCGGAATCTGGCACGGATCAGAGTGCGGGCTCCGGCCCGAGCAGAGTGCCCGCTCCGGCCCGGATCAGAGTGCGGGCTGCGGCCCGGATCAGAGTGCGGGCTCCTGCCCGGATTAGAGAGCGGCTGCGGCCCGATCAGAGTGCGTGCTCCGGCCCGGATCAGAGTGCGGGCTCCGGCCCGGATCAGAGTGCGGGCTCCGGCCCGGATCAGAGTGCGGCCTCCGACCCGGATCAGAGTGCGGGCTGCGGCCTGGATCAGAGTGCGTCTGCGGCCCGATCAGAGTGCGGGCTGCGGCCCGGATCAGAGTGCGGCTGCGGCCCGATCAGAGTGCGGGCTCCGGCCCGGATCAGAGTGCGGGCTCCGACCCGGATCAGAGTGCGGGCTCCGGCCCGGATCAGAGTGCGGGCTGCGGCCCGGATCAGAGTGCGGGCTGCGGCCCGGATCAGAATGCGGGCTCCGATTCGGATGCTGAGTGCGGGCTGCGGCCCGGATCAGAGTGCGGGCTAATGCACGGATCAGAGTGCGGGCTGCGGCCCGGTTCACAATGCGGACACCGGCCCGGATCAGAGTGCGGGCTCCGGCCCGGATCAGAGTGCGGGCTCCGATACGGATGCTGAGTGCGGGCTGCGGCCCGGATCAGAGTGCGGGCTGCGGCCCGGATCAGAGTGCGTGCTCCGGTTCGAATCACAGTGCGGGCTGCGGCCCGGATCAGAGTGCGGGCTCCGGTTCGAATCAGAGTGCGGGCTGCGGCCCGGATCAGAGTGCGGGCTCCGGTTCGAATCACAGTGCGGGCTGCGGCCCGGATCAGAGTGCGGGCTCCGGCCCGGATCAGAGTGCGGAATCTGGCACGGATCAGAGTGCGGGCTCCGGCCCGGATCAGAGTGCGGGCTGCGGCGCGGATCAGAGTGCGGGCTGCGGCTCGGATCAGAGTGCGGGCTCCGGCCCGGATCAGAGTGCGGGCTCCGGCCCGGATCAGGGTGCAGGCTGCTGCCCAGATCAGAGTGCGGGCTGCGGCCCTGATCAGAGTGCGGGCTCCGGTTCGAATCAGAGTGCGGGATCCGGCCCGGATCAGAGTGCGGGCTCCGGTTCGAATCAGAGTGCGGGCTCCGGCCCGGATCAGAGTGCGGGCTCCGGCTCGGATCAGAGTGCGGGCTCCGGCCCGGATCAGAGTGCGGGCTCCGGTTCGAATCAGAGTGCGAGCTGCTGCCCAGATCAGAGTGCGGGCTGCGGCCCTGATCAGAGTGCGGGCTCCGGTTCGAATCAGAGTGCGGGCTGCGGCCCTGATCAGAGTGCGGGCTCCGGTTCGAATCAGAGTGCGGGCTGCGGCCCGGATCAGAGTGCGGGCTCCGGCCCAATCAGAGTGCGGGCTGCGGCCCGGTTCAGAGTGCGGGCTCCCGCCCGGATCAGAGTGCGGTCTGCGGCCCGGATCCGAGTGCGGAATCTGGCCTGGATCAGAGTGCGGAATCTGGCCTGGATCAGAGTGCGGGCTCCGGCCAGGATCAGAGTGCGGGATTTGGCCCGGATCAGCGTGCGGGCTCCGGCCCGAGCTGAGTGCGGGCTCCGGCCAGGATCAGAGTGTGGGCTGCGGTTCGGACCAGAGTGTGGGCTCCGGCCCGGATCAGAGTGCTGGCTCCGGCCCGGATCAGAGTGCGGGCTGCGGCCCGTATCAGAGTGGGGGCTCCGGCCCGTATCAGAGTGCTGGCTCCGGCCCGGATCAGAGTGCGTGCTGCGACCCGGATCAGAGTGCGGGCTCCGGCCCGGATCAGAGTGCGTGCTGCGACCCGGATCAGAGTGCGGGCTCTGGCCCGGATCAGAGTGCGTGCTGCGACCCGGATCAGAGTGCGGGCTCCGGCCCGGATCAGAGTGCGGGCTGCGGCCCGGATCAGAGTGCGGGCTGCGGCCTGGATCAGCGTGCGGGCTCCGGCCAGGATCAGAGTGCGGGGTTCGGCCCGGATCAGCGTGCGGGCTCCGGCCCGAGCAGAGTGCGGGCTCCGGCCCGGATCAGAGTGCGGGCTCGGGCCCGGATCAGAGTGCGGGCTCCGGCCCGGATCAGAGTGCGGGCTGCGGCCCGTATCTGAGTGCGGGCTCCGGCCCGTATCAGAGTGCGGGATCCGGCCCGGATCAGAGTGCGGAATCTGGCCTGGATCAGAGTGCGTGCTCCGGCCCGAGCAGGGCGCGGGCTCCGGCCAGGATCAGAGTGCGGAATCTGGCCTGGATCAGAGTGCGGGCTCCGGCCCGAGCAGGGTGCGGGCTCCGGCCAGGATCAGAGTGCGGAATCTGGCCTGGATCAGAGTGCGTGCTCCGGCCCGTATCAGAGTGCGGGATCCGGCCCGGATCAGAGTGCGGAATCTGGCCTGGATCAGAGTGCGGGCTCCGGCCCGAGCAGGGTGCGGGCTCCGGCCAGGATCAGAGTGCGGAATCTGGCCTGGATCAGAGTGCGTGCTCCGGCCCGAGCAGGGTGCGGGCTGCGGCCCGGATCAGAGTGCGGGATTCAGCCGGATCAGAGTGCGGGCTCCGGCCCGAGCAGAGTGCGGATTCCGGCCAGGATCAGAGTGCGGGCTCCGGCACGGATCAGAGTGCAGGCTCCGGCCCGTATCAGAGTGCGGGCTGCGGCCCTGATCAGAGTGCGGTCTCCGGCCCGGATCAGGGTGCAGGCTGCTGCCCAGATCAGAGTGCGGGCTGCGGCCCTGATCAGAGTGCGGGCTCCGGTTCGAATCAGAGTGCGGGCTGCGGCCCGGATCAGAGTGCGGGCTCCGGCCCGGATCAGAGTGCGGGCTCCGGCCCGGATCAGAGTGCGGTCTCCGGCCCGGATCAGGGTGCAGGCTGCTGCCCAGATCAGAGTGCGGGCTGCGGCCCTGATCAGAGTGCGGGCTCCGGTTCGAATCAGAGTGCGGGCTCCGGCCCAATCAGAGTGCGGGCTCCGGTTCGAATCAGAGTGCGGGCTGCGGCCCTGATCAGAGTGCGGGCTCCGGCCCAATCAGAGCGCGGGCTGCGGCCCGGTTCAGAGTGCGGGCTCCCGCCCGGATCAGAGTGCGGCCTGCGGCCCGGATCCGAGTGCGGAATCTGGCCTGGATCAGAGTGCGGAATCTGGCCTGGATCAGAGTGCGGAATCTGGCCTGGATCAGAGTGCGGGCTCCGGCCAGGATCAGAGTGCGGGATTCGGTCCGGATCAGCGTGCGGGCACCGGCCCGAGCTGAGTGCGGGCTCCGGCCAGGATCAGAGTGTGGGCTGCGGTTCTGACCAGAGTGGGGGCTCCGGCCCGTATCAGAGTGCGGGCTCCGGCCCGGATCAGAGTGCGTGCTGCGACCCGGATCAGAGTGCGGGCTCCGGCCCGGATCAGAGTGCGTGCTGCGACCCGGATCAGAGTGCGGGCTCCGGCCCGGATCAGAGTGCGTGCTGCGACCCGGATCAGAGTGCGGGCTCCGGCCCGGATCAGAGTGCGTGCTGCGACCCGGATCAGAGTGCGGGCTCCGGCCCGGATCAGAGTGCGTGCTGCGACCCGGATCAGAGTGTGGGCTCCGGCCCGGATCAGAGTGCGGGCTGCGGCCCGGATCAGAGTGTGGGCTGCGGCCTGGATCAGAGTGCGGGCTCCGGTCCGGATCAGAGTGCGGGCTCCGGCCCGGATCAGTGTTCGGGCTCCGATTCGGATGCTGAGTGCGGGCTGCGGCCCGGATCAGAGTGCAGGCTCCGGCCCGGATCAGAGTGCGGGCTCCTGTTCGGATTCTGAGTGCGAGCTCCGGCCCGGATCAGAGTGCGGGCTCCGATTCGGATGCTGAGTGCGGGCTGCGGCCCGGATCTGAGTGCGGGCTCCGGCCCGGATCAGAGTGCGGGCTCCGACCCGGATCAGAGTGCGGGCTCCGGCCCGGATCAGAGTGCGGGCTCCGGCCCGGATCAGAGTGCGGGCTCCGGTTCGGATCAGAGTGCGGGCTGCGGCTCGGATCAGAGTGCGGGCTGCGGCCCGGATCAGAGTGCGGGCTCCGGCCCGGATCAGAGTGCGGGCTCCGGCCCGGATCAGAGTGCGGGCTCCGATTCGGATGCTGAGTGCGGGCTGCGGCCCGGATCTGAGTGCGGGCTCCGGCCCGGATCAGAGTGCGGGCTCCGACCCGGATCAGAGTGCGGGCTCCGGCCCGGATCAGAGTGCGGGCTCCGGCCCGGATCAGAGTGCGGGCTCCGGCCCGGATCAGAGTGCGCGCTCCGGTTCGGATCAGAGTGCAGGCTGCGGCTCGGATCAGAGTGCGGGCTGCGGCTCGGATCAGAGTGCGGGCTCCGGTTCGGATCAGAGTGCGGGCTGCGGCCCGGATCAGAGTGCGGGCTCCGGCCCGAGCAGAGTGCGGGCTCTGGCCCAGATCAGAGTGCGGAATCTGGCCTGGATCAGAGTGCGGGCTGCGGCCCGGATCAGAGTGCGGCTGCGGCCCGGTTCAGAGTGCGGAATCTGGCACGAATCAGAGTGCGGGCTCCGGCCCGAGCAGAGTGCGGGCTCCTGCCCGGATTAGAGTGCGGCTGCGGCCCGGATCAGAGTGCGGCTGCGGCCCGGTTCAGAGTGCGGAATCTGGCACGAATCAGAGTGCGGGCTCCGGCCCGAGCAGAGTGCGGGTTCCTGCCCGGATTAGAGTGCGGCTGCGGCCCGATCAGAGTGCGGGCTCCGGACCGGATCAGAGTGCGGCCTCCGACCCGGATCAGAGTGCGGGCTGCGGCCCGGATCAGAGTGCGTGCTCCGGCCCGGATCAGAGTGCGGTCTGCGGCCCGATCAGAGTGCGGGCTCCGGACCGGATCAGAGTGCGGGCTCCGACCCGGATCAGAGTGCGGGCTCCGACCCGGATCAGAGTGCGGGCTCCGGACCGGATCAGAGTGCGGGCTCCGACCCGGATCAGAGTGCGGGCTGCGGCCCGGATCAGAATGCGGGCTAATGCACGGATCAGAGTGCGGGCTGCGGCCCGGATCAGAGTGCGGGCTAATGCACGGATCAGAGTGCGGGCTGCGGCCCGGTTCACAATGCGGACACCGGCCCGGATCAGAGTGCGGGCTCCGATACGGATGCTGAGTGCGGGCTCCGATACGGATGCTGAGTGCGGGCTCCGATACGGATGCTGAGTGCGGGCTGCGGACCGGATCTGAGTGCGGGCTCCGGCCCGGATCAGAGTGCGGGCTCCGACCCGGATCAGAGTGCGGGCTCCGGCCCGGATCAGAGTGCGGGCTCCGGCCCGGATCAGAGTGCGGGCTCCGGTTCGGATCAGAGTGCGGGCTGCGGCTCGGATCAGAGTGCGGGCTCCGGCCCGGATCAGAGTGCGGGCTCCGGTTCGGATCAGAGTGTGGGCTCCGGCCCGGATCAGAGTGCGGGCTCCGGCCCGGATCAGAGTGCGGGCTGCGGCCCGGATCAGAGTGCGGGCTCCGGCCCGGATCAGAGTGCGGGCTCCGGCCCGGATCAGAGTGCGGGCTCCGATTCGGATGCTGAGTGCGGGCTGCGGCCCGGATCTGAGTGCGGGCTCCGGCCCGGATCAGAGTGCGGGCTCCGACCCGGATCAGAGTGCGGGCTCCGGCCCGGATCAGAGTGCGGGCTCCGGCCCGGATCAGAGTGCGGGCTCCGGCCCGGATCAGAGTGCGCGCTCCGGTTCGGATCAGAGTGCAGGCTGCGGCTCGGATCAGAGTGCGGGCTGCGGCTCGGATCAGAGTGCGGGCTCCGGTTCGGATCAGAGTGCGGGCTGCGGCCCGGATCAGAGTGCGGGCTCCGGCCCGAGCTGAGTGCGGGCTCTGGCCCAGATCAGAGTGCGGAATCTGGCCTGGATCAGAGTGCGGGCTCCGGCCCGGATGAGAGTACGGGCTTCGTCCCGGATCAGAGTGCGGGCTGCGGCCCGGATCAGAGTGCGGCTGCGGCCCGGTTCAGAGTGCGGAATCTGGCACGAATCAGAGTGCGGGCTCCGGCCCGAGCAGAGTGCGGGCTCCTGCCCGGATTAGAGTGCGGCTGCGGCCCGGATCAGAGTGCGGCTGCGTCCCGGTTCAGAGTGCGGAATCTGGCACGAATCAGAGTGCGGGCTCCGGCCCGAGCAGAGTGCGGGCTCCTGCCCGGATTAGAGTGCGGCTGCGGCCCGATCAGAGTGCGGGCTCCGGACCGGATCAGAGTGCGGCCTCCGACCCGGATCAGAGTGCGGGCTGCGGCCCGGATCAGAGTGCGTGCTCCGGCCCGGATCAGAGTGCGGTCTGCGGCCCGATCAGAGTGCGGGCTCCGGACCGGATCAGAGTGCGGGCTCCGACCCGGATCAGAGTGCGGGCTCCGGACCGGATCAGAGTGCGGGCTCCGACCCGGATCAGAGTGCGGGCTGCGGCCCGGATCAGAATGCGGGCTCCGATTCGGATGCTGAGTGCGGGCTGCGGCCCGGATCAGAGTGCGGGCTAATGCACGGATCAGAGTGCGGGCTGCGGCCCGGTTCACAATGCGGACACCGGCCCGGATCAGAGTGCGGGCTCCGATACGGATGTTGAGTGCGGGCTCCGATACGGATGCTGAGTGCGGGCTCCGATACGGATGCTGAGTGCGGGCTGCGGCCCGGATCAGAGTGCGGCCTGCGGCCGATTCAGAATGCTGACACCGGCCCGGATCAGAGTGCGGGCTCCGACCCGGATCAGAGTGCGGGCTCCGATACGGATGCTGAGTGCGGGCTGCGGCCCGGATCAGAGTGCGGACTGCGGCCCGGATCAGAGTGCGGGCTGCGGCCCGGATCAGAGTGCGGGCTCCGATTCGGACCAGAGTGGGGGCTCCAGCCTGGATCAGAGTGCGGGCTCCGGCCCGGATCAGAGTGCGGGCTGCGGCCCGGATCAGAGTGCGGGCTGCTGCCCGGATCAGAGTGCGAGCTCCGGCCCGGATCAGAGTGCGGGCTGCTGCCCGGATCAGAGTACGGGCTGCGGCCCGGATCAGAGTGTGGGCTCCGGCCCGGGTCAGAGTTCGTGCTCCGATTCGGATCAGAATGCGGGCTCCGGCCCGGATCAGAGTGCGGTCTGCGGCCCGATCAGAGTGCGGGCTAATGCACGGATCAGAGTGCGGGCTGCGGCCCGGTTCACAATGCGGACACCGGCCCGGATCAGAGTGCGGGCTCCGGCCCGGATCAGAGTGCGGGCTCCGATACGGATGCTGAGTGCGGGCTGCGGCCCGGATCAGAGTGCGGGCTGCGGCCCGGATCAGAGTGCGGGCTCCGGTTCGAATCACAGTGCGGGCTGCGGCCCGGATCAGAGTGCGGGCTCCGGTTCGAATCACAGTGCGGGCTGCGGCCCGGATCAGAGTGCGGGCTCCGGTTCGAATCACAGTGCGGGCTGCGGCCCGGATCAGAGTGCGGGCTCCGGCCCGGATCAGAGTGCGGAATCTGGCACGGATCAGAGTGCGGGCTCCGGCCCGGATCAGAGTGCGGGCTGCGGCTCGGATCAGAGTGCGGGCTGCGGCTCGGATCAGAGTGCGGGCTCCGGCCCGGATCAGAGTGCGGGCTCCGGCCCGGATCAGGGTGCAGGCTGCTGCCCAGATCAGAGTGCGGGCTGCGGCCCTGATCAGAGTGCGGGCTCCGGTTCGAATCAGAGTGCGGGCTGCGGCCCGGATCAGAGTGCGGGCTCCGGTTCGAATCAGAGTGCGGGCTGCGGCCCTGATCAGAGTGCGGGCTCCGGTTCGAATCAGAGTGCGGGCTGCTGCCCAGATCAGAGTGCGGGCTCCGGCCCGGATCAGGGTGCAGACTGCGGCCCGGATCAGAGTGCGGGCTGCGGCCCTGATCAGAGTGCGGGCTCCGGTTCGAATCAGAGTGCGTGCTGCGGCCCGGATCAGAGTGCGGGCTCCGATTCGAATCAGAGTGCGGGCTGCGGCCCTGATCAGAGTGCGGGCTCCGGCCCAATCAGAGTGCGGGCTGCGGCCCTGATCAGAGTGCGGGCTGCGGCCCTGATCAGAGTGCGGGCTCCGGCCCAATCAGAGTGCGGGCTGCGGCCCGGTTCAGAGTGCGGGCTCCCGCCCGGATCAGAGTGCGGTCTGCGGCCCGGATCCGAGTGCGGAATCTGGCCTGGATCAGAGTGCGGAATCTGGCCTGGATCAGAGTGCGGGCTCCGGCCAGGATCAGAGTGCGGGATTCGGCCCGGATCAGCGTGCGGGCTCCGGCCCGAGCTGAGTGCGGGCTCCGGCCAGGATCAGAGTGCGGGCTGCGGTTCGGACCAGAGTGTGGGCTCCGGCCCGGATCAGAGTGCGGGCTCCGGCCCGGATCAGAGTGTGGGCTGCGGTTCGGACCAGAGTGTGGGCTCCGGCCCGGATCAGAGTGCTGGCTCCGGCCCGGATCAGAGTGCGGGCTGCGGCCCGTATCAGAGTGGGGGCTCCGGCCCGTATCAGAGTGCTGGCTCCGGCCCGGATCAGAGTGCGTGCTGCGACCCGGATCAGAGTGCGGGCTCCGGCCCGGATCAGAGTGCGCGCTGCGACCCGGATCAGAGTGCGGGCTCTGGCCCGGATCAGAGTGCGTGCTGCGACCCGGATCAGAGTGCGGGCTCCGGCCCGGATCAGAGTGCGGGCTGTGGCCCGGATCAGAGTGCGGGCTGCGGCCTGGATCAGCGTGCGGGCTCCGATACGGATGCTGAGTGCGGGCTCCGATACGGATGCTGAGTGCGGGCTCCGATACGGATGCTGAGTGCGGGCTGCGGACCGGATCTGAGTGCGGGCTCCGGCCCGGATCAGAGTGCGGGCTCCGACCCGGATCAGAGTGCGGGCTCCGGCCCGGATCAGAGTGCGGGCTCCGGCCCGGATCAGAGTGCGGGCTCCGGTTCGGATCAGAGTGCGGGCTGCGGCTCGGATCAGAGTGCGGGCTCCGGCCCGGATCAGAGTGCGGGCTCCGGTTCGGATCAGAGTGTGGGCTCCGGCCCGGATCAGAGTGCGGGCTCCGGCCCGGATCAGAGTGCGGGCTGCGGCCCGGATCAGAGTGCGGGCTCCGGCCCGGATCAGAGTGCGGGCTCCGGCCCGGATCAGAGTGCGGGCTCCGATTCGGATGCTGAGTGCGGGCTGCGGCCCGGATCTGAGTGCGGGCTCCGGCCCGGATCAGAGTGCGGGCTCCGACCCGGATCAGAGTGCGGGCTCCGGCCCGGATCAGAGTGCGGGCTCCGGCCCGGATCAGAGTGCGGGCTCCGGCCCGGATCAGAGTGCGCGCTCCGGTTCGGATCAGAGTGCAGGCTGCGGCTCGGATCAGAGTGCGGGCTGCGGCTCGGATCAGAGTGCGGGCTCCGGTTCGGATCAGAGTGCGGGCTGCGGCCCGGATCAGAGTGCGGGCTCCGGCCCGAGCTGAGTGCGGGCTCTGGCCCAGATCAGAGTGCGGAATCTGGCCTGGATCAGAGTGCGGGCTCCGGCCCGGATGAGAGTACGGGCTTCGTCCCGGATCAGAGTGCGGGCTGCGGCCCGGATCAGAGTGCGGCTGCGGCCCGGTTCAGAGTGCGGAATCTGGCACGAATCAGAGTGCGGGCTCCGGCCCGAGCAGAGTGCGGGCTCCTGCCCGGATTAGAGTGCGGCTGCGGCCCGGATCAGAGTGCGGCTGCGTCCCGGTTCAGAGTGCGGAATCTGGCACGAATCAGAGTGCGGGCTCCGGCCCGAGCAGAGTGCGGGCTCCTGCCCGGATTAGAGTGCGGCTGCGGCCCGATCAGAGTGCGGGCTCCGGACCGGATCAGAGTGCGGCCTCCGACCCGGATCAGAGTGCGGGCTGCGGCCCGGATCAGAGTGCGTGCTCCGGCCCGGATCAGAGTGCGGTCTGCGGCCCGATCAGAGTGCGGGCTCCGGACCGGATCAGAGTGCGGGCTCCGACCCGGATCAGAGTGCGGGCTCCGGACCGGATCAGAGTGCGGGCTCCGACCCGGATCAGAGTGCGGGCTGCGGCCCGGATCAGAATGCGGGCTCCGATTCGGATGCTGAGTGCGGGCTGCGGCCCGGATCAGAGTGCGGGCTAATGCACGGATCAGAGTGCGGGCTGCGGCCCGGTTCACAATGCGGACACCGGCCCGGATCAGAGTGCGGGCTCCGATACGGATGTTGAGTGCGGGCTCCGATACGGATGCTGAGTGCGGGCTCCGATACGGATGCTGAGTGCGGGCTGCGGCCCGGATCAGAGTGCGGCCTGCGGCCGATTCAGAATGCTGACACCGGCCCGGATCAGAGTGCGGGCTCCGACCCGGATCAGAGTGCGGGCTCCGATACGGATGCTGAGTGCGGGCTGCGGCCCGGATCAGAGTGCGGACTGCGGCCCGGATCAGAGTGCGGGCTGCGGCCCGGATCAGAGTGCGGGCTCCGATTCGGACCAGAGTGGGGGCTCCAGCCTGGATCAGAGTGCGGGCTCCGGCCCGGATCAGAGTGCGGGCTGCGGCCCGGATCAGAGTGCGGGCTGCTGCCCGGATCAGAGTGCGAGCTCCGACCCGGATCAGAGTGCGGGCTGCTGCCCGGATCAGAGTACGGGCTGCGGCCCGGATCAGAGTGTGGGCTCCGGCCCGGGTCAGAGTTCGTGCTCCGATTCGGATCAGAATGCGGGCTCCGGCCCGGATCAGAGTGCGGTCTGCGGCCCGATCAGAGTGCGGGCTAATGCACGGATCAGAGTGCGGGCTGCGGCCCGGTTCACAATGCGGACACCGGCCCGGATCAGAGTGCGGGCTCCGGCCCGGATCAGAGTGCGGGCTCCGATACGGATGCTGAGTGCGGGCTGCGGCCCGGATCAGAGTGCGGGCTGCGGCCCGGATCAGAGTGCGGGCTCCGGTTCGAATCACAGTGCGGGCTGCGGCCCGGATCAGAGTGCGGGCTCCGGTTCGAATCACAGTGCGGGCTGCGGCCCGGATCAGAGTGCGGGCTCCGGTTCGAATCACAGTGCGGGCTGCGGCCCGGATCAGAGTGCGGGCTCCGGCCCGGATCAGAGTGCGGAATCTGGCACGGATCAGAGTGCGGGCTCCGGCCCGGATCAGAGTGCGGGCTGCGGCTCGGATCAGAGTGCGGGCTGCGGCTCGGATCAGAGTGCGGGCTCCGGCCCGGATCAGAGTGCGGGCTCCGGCCCGGATCAGAGTGCGGAATCTGGCACGGATCAGAGTGCGGGCTCCGGCCCGGATCAGAGTGCGGGCTGCGGCTCGGATCAGAGTGCGGGCTGCGGCTCGGATCAGAGTGCGGGCTCCGGCCCGGATCAGAGTGCGGGCTCCGGCCCGAGCTGAGTGCGGGCTCCGGCCAGGATCAGAGTGCGGGCTGCGGTTCGGACCAGAGTGTGGGCTCCGGCCCGGATCAGAGTGCGGGCTCCGGCCCGGATCAGAGTGTGGGCTGCGGTTCGGACCAGAGTGTGGGCTCCGGCCCGGATCAGAGTGCTGGCTCCGGCCCGGATCAGAGTGCGGGCTGCGGCCCGTATCAGAGTGGGGGCTCCGGCCCGTATCAGAGTGCTGGCTCCGGCCCGGATCAGAGTGCGTGCTGCGACCCGGATCAGAGTGCGGGCTCCGGCCCGGATCAGAGTGCGCGCTGCGACCCGGATCAGAGTGCGGGCTCTGGCCCGGATCAGAGTGCGTGCTGCGACCCGGATCAGAGTGCGGGCTCCGGCCTGGATCAGAGTGCGTGCTCCGGCCCGAGCAGGGCGCGGGCTCCGGCCAGGATCAGAGTGCGGAATCTGGCCTGGATCAGAGTGCGGGCTCCGGCCCGAGCAGGGTGCGGGCTCCGGCCAGGATCAGAGTGCGGAATCTGGCCTGGATCAGAGTGCGTGCTCCGGCCCGTATCAGAGTGCGGGATCCGGCCCGGATCAGAGTGCGGAATCTGGCCTGGATCAGAGTGCGGGCTCCGGCCCGAGCAGGGTGCGGGCTCCGGCCAGGACCAGAGTGCGGAATCTGGCCTGGATCAGAGTGCGGGCTCCGGCCCGAGCAGAGTGCGGATTCCGGCCAGGATCAGAGTGCGGGCTCCGGCACGGATCAGAGTGCAGGCTCCGGCCCGTATCAGAGTGCGGGCTGCGGCCCTGATCAGAGTGCGGTCTCCGGCCCGGATCAGGGTGCAGGCTGCTGCCCAGATCAGAGTGCGGGCTGCGGCCCTGATCAGAGTGCGGGCTCCGGTTCGAATCAGAGTGCGGGCTGCGGCCCGGATCAGAGTGCGGGCTCCGGCCCGGATCAGAGTGCGGGCTCCGGCCCGGATCAGAGTGCGGTCTCCGGCCCGGATCAGGGTGCAGGCTGCTGCCCAGATCAGAGTGCGGGCTGCGGCCCTGATCAGAGTGCGGGCTCCGGTTCGAATCAGAGTGCGGGCTCCGGCCCAATCAGAGTGCGGGCTCCGGTTCGAATCAGAGTGCGGGCTGCGGCCCTGATCAGAGTGCGGGCTCCGGTTCGAATCAGAGTGCGGGCTGCGGCGCTTATCAGAGTGCGGGCTCCGGCCCAATCAGAGCGCGGGCTGCGGCCCGGTTCAGAGTGCGGGCTCCCGCCCGGATCAGAGTGCGGCCTGCGGCCCGGATCCGAGTGCGGAATCTGGCCTGGATCAGAGTGCGGAATCTGGCCTGGATCAGAGTGCGGAATCTGGCCTGGATCAGAGTGCGGGCTCCGGCCAGGATCAGAGTGCGGGATTCGGCCCGGATCAGCGTGCGGGCACCGGCCCGAGCTGAGTGCGGGCTCCGGCCAGGATCAGAGTGTGGGCTGCGGTTCTGACCAGAGTGGGGGCTCCGGCCCGTATCAGAGTGCGGGCTCCGGCCCGGATCAGAGTGCGTGCTGCGACCCGGATCAGAGTGCGGGCTCCGGCCCGGATCAGAGTGCGTGCTGCGACCCGGATCAGAGTGCGGGCTCCGGCCCGGATCAGAGTGCGTGCTGCGACCCGGATCAGAGTGCGGGCTCCGGCCCGGATCAGAGTGCGTGCTGCGACCCGGATCAGAGTGCGGGCTCCGGCCCGGATCAGAGTGCGTGCTGCGACCCGGATCAGAGTGTGGGCTCCGGCCCGGATCAGAGTGCGGGCTGCGGCCCGGATCAGAGTGTGGGCTGCGGCCTGGATCAGAGTGCGGGCTCCGGTCCGGATCAGAGTGCGGGCTCCGGCCCGGATCAGTGTTCGGGCTCCGATTCGGATGCTGAGTGCGGGCTGCGGCCCGGATCAGAGTGCAGGCTCCGGCCCGGATCAGAGTGCGGGCTCCTGTTCGGATTCTGAGTGCGAGCTCCGGCCCGGATCAGAGTGCGGGCTCCGATTCGGATGCTGAGTGCGGGCTGCGGCCCGGATCTGAGTGCGGGCTCCGGCCCGGATCAGAGTGCGGGCTCCGACCCGGATCAGAGTGCGGGCTCCGGCCCGGATCAGAGTGCGGGCTCCGGCCCGGATCAGAGTGCGGGCTCCGGTTCGGATCAGAGTGCGGGCTGCGGCTCGGATCAGAGTGCGGGCTGCGGCCCGGATCAGAGTGCGGGCTCCGGCCCGGATCAGAGTGCGGGCTCCGGCCCGGATCAGAGTGCGGGCTCCGATTCGGATGCTGAGTGCGGGCTGCGGCCCGGATCTGAGTGCGGGCTCCGGCCCGGATCAGAGTGCGGGCTCCGACCCGGATCAGAGTGCGGGCTCCGGCCCGGATCAGAGTGCGGGCTCCGGCCCGGATCAGAGTGCGGGCTCCGGCCCGGATCAGAGTGCGCGCTCCGGTTCGGATCAGAGTGCAGGCTGCGGCTCGGATCAGAGTGCGGGCTGCGGCTCGGATCAGAGTGCGGGCTCCGGATCGGATCAGAGTGCGGGCTGCGGCCCGGATCAGAGTGCGGGCTCCGGCCCGAGCAGAGTGCGGGCTCTGGCCCAGATCAGAGTGCGGAATCTGGCCTGGATCAGAGTGCGGGCTGCGGCCCGGATCAGAGTGCGGCTGCGGCCCGGTTCAGAGTGCGGAATCTGGCACGAATCAGAGTGCGGGCTCCGGCCCGAGCAGAGTGCGGGCTCCTGCCCGGATTAGAGTGCGGCTGCGGCCCGGATCAGAGTGCGGCTGCGGCCCGGTTCAGAGTGCGGAATCTGGCACGAATCAGAGTGCGGGCTCCGGCCCGAGCAGAGTGCGGGTTCCTGCCCGGATTAGAGTGCGGCTGCGGCCCGATCAGAGTGCGGGCTCCGGACCGGATCAGAGTGCGGCCTCCGACCCGGATCAGAGTGCGGGCTGCGGCCCGGATCAGAGTGCGTGCTCCGGCCCGGATCAGAGTGCGGTCTGCGGCCCGATCAGAGTGCGGGCTCCGGACCGGATCAGAGTGCGGGCTCCGACCCGGATCAGAGTGCGGGCTCCGACCCGGATCAGAGTGCGGGCTCCGGACCGGATCAGAGTGCGGGCTCCGACCCGGATCAGAGTGCGGGCTGCGGCCCGGATCAGAATGCGGGCTCCGATTCGGATGCTGAGTGCGGGCTGCGGCCCGGATCAGAGTGCGGGCTAATGCACGGATCAGAGTGCGGGCTGCGGCCCGGTTCACAATGCGGACACCGGCCCGGATCAGAGTGCGGGCTCCGATACGGATGCTGAGTGCGGGCCCCGATACGGATGCTGAGTGTGGGCTCCGATACGGATGCTGAGTGCGGGCTGCGGCCCGGATCTGAGTGCGGGCTCCGGCCCGGATCAGAGTGCGGGCTCCGACCCGGATCAGAGTGCGGGCTCCGGCCCGGATCAGAGTGCGGGCTCCGGCCCGGATCAGAGTGCGGGCTCCGGTTCGGATCAGAGTGCGGGCTGCGGCTCGGATCAGAGTGTGGGCTCCGGCCCGGATCAGAGTGCGGGCTCCGGCCCGGATCAGAGTGCGGGCTGCGGCCCGGATCAGAGTGCGGGCTCCGGTTCGAATCAGAGTGCGGGCTGCGGCGCTTATCAGAGTGCGGGCTCCGGCCCAATCAGAGCGCGGGCTGCGGCCCGGTTCAGAGTGCGGGCTCCCGCCCGGATCAGAGTGCGGCCTGCGGCCCGGATCCGAGTGCGGAATCTGGCCTGGATCAGAGTGCGGAATCTGGCCTGGATCAGAGTGCGGAATCTGGCCTGGATCAGAGTGCGGGCTCCGGCCAGGATCAGAGTGCGGGATTCGGCCCGGATCAGCGTGCGGGCACCGGCCCGAGCTGAGTGCGGGCTCCGGCCAGGATCAGAGTGTGGGCTGCGGTTCTGACCAGAGTGGGGGCTCCGGCCCGTATCAGAGTGCGGGCTCCGGCCCGGATCAGAGTGCGTGCTGCGACCCGGATCAGAGTGCGGGCTCCGGCCCGGATCAGAGTGCGTGCTGCGACCCGGATCAGAGTGCGGGCTCCGGCCCGGATCAGAGTGCGTGCTGCGACCCGGATCAGAGTGCGGGCTCCGGCCCGGATCAGAGTGCGTGCTGCGACCCGGATCAGAGTGCGGGCTCCGGCCCGGATCAGAGTGCGGGCTGCGGCCCGGATCAGAGTGTGGGCTGCGGCCTGGATCAGAGTGCGGGCTCCGGTCCGGATCAGAGTGCGGGCTCCGGCCCGGATCAGTGTTCGGGCTCCGATTCGGATGCTGAGTGCGGGCTGCGGCCCGGATCAGAGTGCAGGCTCCGGCCCGGATCAGAGTGCGAGCTCCTGTTCAGATTCTGAGTGCGAGCTCCGGCCCGGATCAGAGTGCGGGCTCCGATTCGGATGCTGAGTGCGGGCTGCGGCCCGGATCTGAGTGCGGGCTCCGGCCCGGATCAGAGTGCGGGCTCCGACCCGGATCAGAGTGCGGGCTCCGGCCCGGATCAGAGTGCGGGCTCCGGCCCGGATCAGAGTGCGGGCTCCGGTTCGGATCAGAGTGCGGGCTGCGGCTCGGATCAGAGTGCGGGCTGCGGCCCGGATCAGAGTGCGGGCTCCGGCCCGGATCAGAGTGCGGGCTCCGGCCCGGATCAGAGTGCGGGCTCCGATTCGGATGCTGAGTGCGGGCTGCGGCCCGGATCTGAGTGCGGGCTCCGGCCCGGATCAGAGTGCGGGCTCCGACCCGGATCAGAGTGCGGGCTCCGGCCCGGATCAGAGTGCGGGCTCCGGCCCGGATCAGAGTGCGGGCTCCGGCCCGGATCAGAGTGCGCGCTCCGGTTCGGATCAGAGTGCAGGCTGCGGCTCGGATCAGAGTGCGGGCTGCGGCTCGGATCAGAGTGCGGGCTCCGGATCGGATCAGAGTGCGGGCTGCGGCCCGGATCAGAGTGCGGGCTCCGGCCCGAGCAGAGTGCGGGCTCTGGCCTAGATCAGAGTGCGGAATCTGGCCTGGATCAGAGTGCGGGCTGCGGCCCGGATCAGAGTGCGGCTGCGGCCCGGTTCAGAGTGCGGAATCTGGCACGAATCAGAGTGCGGGCTCCGGCCCGAGCAGAGTGCGGGCTCCTGCCCGGATTAGAGTGCGGCTGCGGCCCGGATCAGAGTGCGGCTGCGGCCCGGTTCAGAGTGCGGAATCTGGCACGAATCAGAGTGCGGGCTCCGGCCCGAGCAGAGTGCGGGTTCCTGCCCGGATTAGAGTGCGGCTGCGGCCCGATCAGAGTGCGGGCTCCGGACCGGATCAGAGTGCGGCCTCCGACCCGGATCAGAGTGCGGGCTGCGGCCCGGATCAGAGTGCGTGCTCCGGCCCGGATCAGAGTGCGGTCTGCGGCCCGATCAGAGTGCGGGCTCCGGACCGGATCAGAGTGCGGGCTCCGACCCGGATCAGAGTGCGGGCTCCGACCCGGATCAGAGTGCGGGCTCCGGACCGGATCAGAGTGCGGGCTCCGACCCGGATCAGAGTGCGGGCTGCGGCCCGGATCAGAATGCGGGCTCCGATTCGGATGCTGAGTGCGGGCTGCGGCCCGGATCAGAGTGCGGGCTAATGCACGGATCAGAGTGCGGGCTGCGGCCCGGTTCACAATGCGGACACCGGCCCGGATCAGAGTGCGGGCTCCGATACGGATGCTGAGTGCGGGCTCCGATACGGATGCTGAGTGCGGGCTCCGATACGGATGCTGAGTGCGGGCTGCGGACCGGATCTGAGTGCGGGCTCCGGCCCGGATCAGAGTGCGGGCTCCGACCCGGATCAGAGTGCGGGCTCCGGCCCGGATCAGAGTGCGGGCTCCGGCCCGGATCAGAGTGCGGGCTCCGGTTCGGATCAGAGTGCGGGCTGCGGCTCGGATCAGAGTGTGGGCTCCGGCCCGGATCAGAGTGCGGGCTCCGGCCCGGATCAGAGTGCGGGCTGCGGCCCGGATCAGAGTGCGGGCTCCGGCCCGGATCAGAGTGCGGGCTCCGGCCCGGATCAGAGTGCGGGCTCCGATTCGGATGCTGAGTGCGGGCTGCGGCCCGGATCTGAGTGCGGGCTCCGGCCCGGATCAGAGTGCGGGCTCCGACCCGGATCAGAGTGCGGGCTCCGGCCCGGATCAGAGTGCGGGCTCCGGCCCGGATCAGCGTGCGGGCTCCGGCCCGGATCAGAGTGCGCGCTCCGGTTCGGATCAGAGTGCAGGCTGCGGCTCGGATCAGAGTGCGGGCTGCGGCTCGGATCAGAGTGCGGGCTCCGGTTCGGATCAGAGTGCGGGCTGCGGCCCGGATCAGAGTGCGGGCTCCGGCCCGAGCTGAGTGCGGGCTCCGGCCCGGATCAGAGTGCGGGCTGCGGCCCGGATCAGAATGCGGGCTCCGATTCGGATGCTGAGTGCGGGCTGCGGCCCGGATCAGAGTGCGGGCTGCGGCCCGGTTCACAATGCGGACACCGGCCCGGATCAGAGTGCGGGCTCCGGCCCGGATCAGAGTGCGGGCTCCGATACGGATGCTGAGTGCGGGCTGCGGCCCGGATCAGAGTGCGGGCTCCGGCCCGGATCAGAGTGCGGGCTCCGATACGGATGCTGAGTGCGGGCTGCGGCCCGGATCACAGTGCGGGCTGCGGCCCGGATCAGAGTGCGGGCTCCGGTTCGAATCACAGTGCGGGCTGCGGCCCGGATCAGGGTGCGGGCTCCAGCCCGGATCAGAGTGCGGTCTCCGGCCCAGATCAGAGTGCGGGCTCCGGCCCGGATCAGAGTGCGGGCTGCGGCTCGGATCAGAGTGCGGGCTGCGGCCCGGATCAGAGTGCGGGCTCCGGCCCGGATCAGTGTGCGGGCTCCGGCCCGGATCAGAGTGCGGGCTGCGGCCCTGATCAGATTGCGGGCTCCGGTTCGAATCAGAGTGCGGGCTGCGGCCCGGATCAGAGTGCGGGCTCCGGTTCGAATCAGAGTGCGGGCTGCGGCCCGGATCAGAGTGCGGGCTCCGGCCCAATCAGAGTGCGGGCTCCGACCCGGATCAGAGTGCGGGCTGCGGCCCGGATCAGAGTGCGGGCTCCGGTTCGAATCAGAGTGCGGGCTGCGGCCCGGATCAGAGTGCGGGCTCCGGTTCGAATCAGAGTGCGGGCTGCGGCCCGGATCAGAGTGCGGGCTCCGGCCCAATCAGAGTGCGGGCTCCGACCCGGATCAGAGTGCGGGCTCCGACCCGGATCAGAGTGCGGGCTCCGGTTCGGATCAGAGTGCGGCCTGCGGCCCGGATCCGAGTGCGGAATCTGGCCTGGATCAGAGTGCGGGCTCCGGCCAGGATCAGAGTGCGGGATTCGGCCCGGATCAGCGTGCGGGCTCCGGCCCGAGCTGAGTGCGGGCTCCGGCCAGGATCAGAGTGTGGGCTGCGGTTCGGACCAGAGTGTGGGCTCCGGCCCGGATCAGAGTGCGGGCTCCGGCCCGGATCAGAGTGCGGGCTCCGGCCCGGATCAGAGTGCGGGCTGCGGCCCGGATCAGAGTGCGTGCTGCGACCCGGATCAGAGTGCGGGCTCCGGCCCGGATCAGAGTGCGTGCTGCGACCCGGATCAGAGTGCGGGCTCCGGCCCGGATCAGAGTGCGGGCTGCGGCCCGGATCAGAGTGCGGGCTGCGGCCTGGATCAGCGTGCGGGCTCCGGCCAGGATCAGAGTGCGGGGTTCGGCCCGGATCAGCGTGCGGGCTCCGGCCCGAGCAGAGTGCGGGCTCCGGCCAGGATCAGAGTGCGGGCTCCGGTTCGGTCCAGAGTGTGGGCTCCGGCCCGGATCAGAGTGCGGGCTCGGGCCCGGATCAGAGTGCGGGCTCCGGCCCGGATCAGAGTGCGGGCTCCGGCCCGGATCAGAGTGCGGGCTGCGGCCCGTATCTGAGTGCGGGCTCCGGCCCGTATCAGAGTGCGGGATCCGGCCCGGATCAGAGTGCGGAATCTGGCCTGGATTATAGTGCGGGCTGCGGCCCGTATCTGAGTGCGGGCTCCGGCCCGTATCAGAGTGCGGGATCCGGCCCGGATCAGAGTGCGGAATCTGGCCTGGATCAGAGTGCGTGCTCCGGCCCGAGCAGGGTGCGGGCTCCGGCCAGGATCAGAGTGCGGAATCTGGCCTGGATCAGAGTGCGTGCTCCGGCCCGAGCAGGGTGCGGGCTGCGGCCCGGATCAGAGTGCGGGATTCAGCCGGATCAGAGTGCGGGCTCCGGCCCGAGCAGAGTGCGGACTCCGGCCAGAATCAGAGTGCGGGCTCCGGCACGGATCAGAGTGCAGGCTCCGGCCCGTATCAGAGTGCGGGCTGCGGCCCTGATCAGAGTGCGGTCTCCGGCCCGGATCAGAGTGCGGGCTCCGGCCCGGATCAGAGTGCGGGCTCCGGCCCGGATCAGGGTGCAGGCTGCTGCCCAGATCAGAGTGCGGGCTGCGGCCCTGATCAGAGTGCGGGCTCCGGTTCGAATCAGAGTGCGGGCTGCGGCCCGGATCAGAGTGCAGGCTGCTGCCCAGATCAGAGTGCGGGCTCCGGCCCTGATCAGAGTGCGGGCTCCGGCCCGGATCAGGGTGCAGGCTGCTGCCCAGATCAGAGTGCGGGCT
The DNA here is from genome assembly GCF_047496885.1 of Scyliorhinus torazame. NCBI lineage: Eukaryota > Metazoa > Chordata > Chondrichthyes > Carcharhiniformes > Scyliorhinidae > Scyliorhinus > Scyliorhinus torazame. The sequence continues at coordinate 41,609,832 of NC_092712.1, read as the reverse complement.
GCTGTTCGAATCAGAGTGCGGGCTCCGGCCCGGATCAGAGTGCGGGCTCCGGCCCAATCAGAGTGCGGGCTCCGGCCCGGATCAGAGTGCGGGCTCCCGCCCGGATCAGAGTGCGGGCTCCGGTTCGAATCAGAGTGCGGGCTCCGGTTCGAATCAGAGTGCGGGCTGCGGCGCTTATCAGAGTGCGGGCTGCGGCCTGGATCAGAGTGCGGGCTCCGGTCCAATCAGAGTGCGGGCTGCGGCCCGGTTCAGAGTGCGGGCTCCCGCCCGGATCAGAGTGCGGCCTGCGGCCCGGATCCGAGTGCGGAATCTGGCCTGGATCAGAGTGCGGAATCTGGCCTGGATCAGAGTGCGGGCTCCGGCCAGGATCAGAGTGCGGGATTCGGCCTGGATCAGCGTGCGGGCACCGGCCCGAGCTGAGTGCGGCCTGCGGCCCGGATCAGAGTGCGGGCTCCGGCCAGGATCAGAGTGTGGGCTGCGGTTCGGACCAGAGTGGGGGCTCCGGCCCGTATCAGAGTGCGGGCTCCGGCCCGGATCAGAGTGCGTGCTGCGACCCGGATCAGAGTGCGGGCTCCGGCCCGGATCAGAGTGTGGGCTGCGGTTCGGACCAGAGTGGGGGCTCCGGCCCGTATCAGAGTGCGGGCTCCGGCCCGGATCAGAGTGCGTGCTGCGACCCGGATCAGAGTGCGGGCTCCGGCCCGGATCAGAGTGCGTGCTGCGACCCGGATCAGAGTGCGGGCTCCGGCCCGGATCAGAGTGCGGGCTGCGGCCCGGATCAGAGTGCGTGCTGCGACCCGGATCAGAGTGCGGGCTCCGGCCCGGATCAGAGTGCGTGCTGCGACCCGGATCAGAATGCGAGCTCCGGCCCGGATCAGAGTGCGGGCTGCGGCCCGGATCAGAGTGCGGGCTGCGGCCTGGATCAGAGTGCGGGCTCCGGTCCGGATCAGAGTGCGGGCTCCGGCCCAGATCAGTGTTCGGGCTCCGATTCGGATGCTGAGTGCGGGCTGCGGCCCGGATCAGAGTGCAGGCTCTGGCCCGGATCAGAGTGCGGGCTCCTGTTCGGATTCTGAGTGCGGGCTCCGGCCCGGATCAGAGTGCGGGCTCCGATTCGGATGCTGAGTGCGGGCTGCGGCCCGGATCTGAGTGCGGGCTCCGGCCCGGATCAGAGTGCGGGCTCCGACCCGGATCAGAGTGCGGGCTCCGGCCCGGATCAGAGTGCGGGCTCCGGCCCGGATCAGAGTGCGGGCTCCGGTTCGGATCAGAGTGCGGGCTGCGGCCCGGATCAGAGTGCGGGCTGCGGCCCGGATCAGAGTGCGGGCTCCGGCCCGGATCAGAGTGCGGGCTCCGATTCGGATGCTGAGTGCGGGCTCCGGCCCGGATCAGAGTGCGGGCTCCGGCCCGGATCAGAGTGCGGGCTCCGACCCGGATCAGAGTGCGGGCTCCGGCCCGGATCAGAGTGCGGGCTCCGGCCCGGATCAGAGTGCGGGCTCCGGCCCGGATCAGAGTGCGCGCTCCGGTTCGGATCAGAGTGCAGGCTGCGGCTCGGATCAGAGTGCGGGCTGCGGCTCGGATCAGAGTGCGGGCTCCGGCCCGGATCAGAGTGCGGGCTCCGGCCAGGATCAGAGTGCGGGCTCCGGTTCGGATCAGAGTGCGGGCTCCGGTTCGGATCAGAGTGCGGGCTCCGGCCCGGATCAGAGTGCGGGCTCCGGCCAGGATCAGAGTGCGGGCTCCGACCCGGATCAGAGTGCGGGCTCCGGTTCGGATCAGAGTGCGGGCTGCGGCCCGGATCAGAGTGCGGGCTCCGGCCCGAGCAGAGTGCGGGCTCTGGCCCAGATCAGAGTGCGGAATCTGGCCTGGATCAGAGTGCGGGCTCCGGCCCGAGCAGAGTGCGGGCTCCGGCCAGGATGAAATAACTCGGTTATTTCAGCCTCTTCCTTGCCTTTAGACAAGGATGCTCTGTTTTAAAAATATTATTACTCTTTTTGCCTATCCTACTGGAAAACAAAGCTGCCTTTATCTGTTGTCTAAAAAAGCACAAGGGTTCCGAGGCAGCACGGTTTTGTGAAGGGGAGGTCGTGTCTCACTAACTTGATAGAGTTTTTCGAGGAGGTCACTAAGATGATTGATGCAGGTAGGGCAGTAGATGTTGTCTATATGGACTTCAGTAAGGCCTTTGACAAGGTCCCTCATGGTAGACTAGTACAAAAGGTGAAGTCACACGGGATCAGGGGTGAACTGGCAAGGTGGATACAGAACTGGCTAGGCCATAGAAGGCAGAGGGTAGCAATGGAGGGATGCTTTTCTAATTGGAGGGCTGTGACCAGTGGTGTTCCACAGGGATCAGTGCTGGGACCTTTGCTCTTTGTAGTATATATAAATGATTTGGAGGAAAATGTAACTGGTCTGATTAGTAAGTTTGCAGACGACACAAAGGTTGGTGGAATTGCGGATAGCGATGAGGACTGTCTGAGGATACAGCAGGATTTAGATTGTCTGGAGACTTGGGCGGAGAGATGGCAGATGGAGTTTAACCTGGACAAATGTGAGGTAATGCATTTTGGAAGGGCTAATGCAGGTAGGGAATATACAGTGAATGGTAGAACCCTCAAGAGTATTGAAAGTCAAAGAGATCTAGGAGTACAGGTCCACAGATCACTGAAAGGGGCTACACAGGTGGAGAAGGTAGTCAAGAAGGCATACGGCATGCTTGCCTTCATTGGCCGGGGCATTGAGTATAAGAATTGGCAAGTCATGTTGCAGCTGTATAGAACCTTAGTTAGGCCACACTTGGAGTATAGTGTTCAATTCTGGTCGCCACACTACCAGAAGGATGTGGAGGCTTTAGAGAGGGTGCAGAAGAGATTTACCAGAATGTTGCCTGGTATGGAGGGCATAAGCTATGAGGAGCGATTGAATAAACTCGGTTTGTTCTCACTGGAACGAAGGAGGTTGAGGGGCGACCTGATAGAGGTATACAAAATTATGAGGGGCATAGACAGAGTGGATAGTCAGAGGCTTTTCCCCAGGGTAGAGGGGTCAATTACTAGGGGGCATAGGTTTAAGGTGAGAGGGGCAAAGTTTAGAGTAGATGTACGAGGCAAGTTTTTTACGCAGAGGGTAGTGGGTGCCTGGAACTCACTACCGGAGGAGGTAGTGGAGGCAGGGACGATAGGGACATTTAAGGGGCATCTTGACAAATATATGAATAGGATGGGAATAGAAGGATACGGACCCAGGAAGTGTAGAAGATTGTAGTTTAGTCGGGCAGTATGGTCGGCACGGGCTTGGAGGGCCGAAGGGCCTGTTCCTGTGCTGTACATTTCTTTGTTCTTTGTTCTTTGTTCTTTGTTCCAGATCAGCCTCCACTTCCAAAAACCTTTTTTCCAAAACCCTGGGCGGGATTCTCTCACCCTGGGGCCGGGCCGGAGAATCACCGCGAATCGCGCCACGCATCCCCAATACCGGGTCGCTGAGAATTGGGACGGCGCGGCGCTGGCTGGGGGCCAGTCTACGGCCCCCCCCCCCATCAATTCTCCGCCCAGGATGGGCCGAGCAGCCGTATCAAAAAACCCGAGTCCCGCCGGTGCTGTTCTAACCTGGTTTTACCTGGCGGGACCTCGGCGTGGAAGGGTCCGGGGACGGCCTGTGTGGGGGGGGGGGGGGGGGGGGGGGTCCGACCCCGTGGGGGGCGTCCGCGATCGGGGCCCACTGGTTGGCGGGCCGACCTCTCGGCCTAGGAACCTCTTTTGTTCTGCGCCGGCTCCTGTAGCCCTACATCATGTTGCGTTGGGGCCGGCGTGGGGAAGAGAGATACTGCGCATGCGCGCGTTAGCACCGGTGCCATTGCACATGCGCACGTTGGCGTCGGTGCCACTGCGCATGCGTGGACCCCGCGGTGTCCATCTGATGCCGGGATCAGCAGCTGGGGCGGCGTGGGTCGCTCCAGTGCTGTGCTGGCCCCCAATAGGGGCCAGAATTGCTGATCCTGAGGCCTTGTTGACGCCGTCGGGAAATGCAACGGCGTTTACGACGCCGTCAACACTTAGCCTCAGGAGCAGAGAATCCCGCCCCCTGTCTCTCTCCACAACTTTCTCCAAAACTGCCTTTCTCCACAGCTTCTCAAAATGTCTCTGAGCTCCAGCCAGTAACGACCTCATCTCCCCAAGCTGAAAAAAAATATCTTTGCAGACTGCAACAGCACATTGACTCCCTCGAGACTTCCCAGGCAAACTAAAGTCCGTTAGCCTAGATCGAAAAACACATTCCGTCGTAAATTTCTCCTGCTATTCCTCAGAAGCAAAACAAAATCCTTCTTAAAACCATGGTCACTGCAGAACAGAATTATCTTTCCACAAATCCAATCTTACCCCAGGCTTTTAACTTTAGGTTACTTGCTATTGGATTGCTAGCCTTTGACCTGCCCTGGTAGCCACAGTGTTAAACTGGCTAGTCCTGTTCAGTTTCTGATCAATGGTAACCCCCAACATGTTGATTGTGGGAGATTCAGCAATGGTAATGCCATTGAATGTCAAGGGACGATGGTTAGATCCTCTCTTGTAGGAGATGGTCATTGCCTGGCACTTGTGTGGCACGAATGTAACTTGCCACTTGTCAGCCCAAGTCTGCATATTGTCCAGGTCTTGCTGCATTTGGACATGGACTGCTTCGAGGAGTCGCGAATGGATGCATGATCTGCTTGGCTCCGTCATGATAAGTGCACCATCTACTCACTAAAAACTTACACCATCAGAAGGGCATCAATCAGTGAACATGTGGGGGTACTCAAAGATGTCAGACAGGAGTTTGGGTTGCAGCACTCACCAGCAGATGGAACTTGCAAACTGAATGTTTGGCAGCTCCTTCATGTTCTTAATCTCATATTGAGGCACAGTGGTTAGCACTGCTGCCTCACAGTGCCAGGGACCCGGATTCAATTCCGGCCCCGGGTCACTGTCTGTGTGGAGTCTACACATTCTCCCAGTGTCTGCGTGGGTTTCCTCTGGGTGCTCCAGTTTCCTCCCACAGCTAAAAAAAAGTTACCCCTTAGTGTCCAGGCGTGGCATTGCAGGGAGAGGGTGGAAACCTGTTCGGGGGCTCTTTCAGAGGGTGAGCACAGACTCGATAGGCCGAATGGCCTGTTTCTACACTGTAGGAATTCTGTGATATCAGTTGCAGGACATCCTGATGTTTAAAAAAAAAAAATTAAATTTTTTTATTCTCCTTTTTCACATTTTCATCCATCAACAATAAACAATAATCAGCAAGATATGTCAGTCCCCATAATAACAACGATCCCGCCTACCCACCAACCCCCAAACCTCAACCCGCATGTTTACATAAACAAATGACAAAAAGGAATCAGGGATTACCCGTAGTCACCCTTAATCTACACAGCCCCCTCCAACCCCAGGTCTCCAGCTCCTCCCGTCCACTGCCTCTTGTAAAACTCCTCCTCCCAACCTCGGTGCCTTCCCCCCAACTTTTCACCCCGGCTAGACCACTCGGATCCTGTTCTGCCAGGCTCCGATGGCCGCAGCCCCTCCCCCCACCTCACTCCCGTTCACTGGCCGGCTTAAACCGGCCAGCGTGGAGGCCCCCGCCCAGGTCCCTTTCCCACTTGCCCGGTCCTAGGAAAGCCCAAAGATCCCCTTTTAGCACACAAATCCCGCATATCCACCTACACCCCAAAGAACCCTCATTTCGAGTGAAAGCCCTGTCCCTTCCCTTGTCCAAATATATACCACATTGGCTCCTTTAGTCTCTACACCCGCGCGCAGTGATACAAAAAAGAAGAAAATACAGTCATGAGGTTACATCGGCACATGGCCATTCCTCAATTTGTCAGTTCTGCCACAGTCCTTCTGCTTTTGCAAACTCCACCGCTGCTTCCGCCATTCCAAAATAAAAGTCCCTGAGCTTGTAAGTCACCCTCAGCTTCGCTGGATATACAATGCCACACTGCACCTTGCAAATGTACAGTGCCCTCTTCACCCGGTTGAAGGCAGCCCGCCTCCTCGCCAGCTCCACCGTAAAATCCTGGTATACACGTATACCAGCTCCAGCCCACTGCACCACCCGCTTCTGCTTGGCCCAGCTCAGGACCTTCTCCTTCACACTGTACCTACGGAAGCACAGAGTCACTGCCCTTGGCGGCTCACTCGCCTTTGGTACAGGCCTCCATCACCGATGAGCCCGATCCAGTTCATATCGGGAGAGATCCTCCCCCTCCCTCAATAGTTTTGCCAGCATCGCGGCAAAATACTCAGTCGGCTTCGGTCCTTCAACTCCTTCGGGCAGCCCCACAATCCTCAAATTCTGTCGCCTGGATCTTTTTCCCAGGTCTTCCATTTTTCCTCGTAGATCCTTGTTAGTATCCATCACATTCCGCATCTCTTTCCCCATCGAGGCAAGTTGATCACCGTGCTGCAATACCGTCTCCTCCACATCCTTCAGAGCCTCCCCTTGCTCTCGCACCTCCGCCACTGCGCTCGCCACCTCCGTCCTCACCAGGGAAACCGCCTCCTCCATCAGCGCACTCAAAACCTCCCTCATCTCCTTCCTCACCGTCTCCATGCATTTCGCAATCTGCGCCAACTGTTTTTCAAATTCCGCAGCCATCACCTTAGTTATTTCTTCAGCCGTAAGCAGTGCGGCCTCCCCTTGGTGCTCCAGCCTCCATTTTCCTTGGTGACCCCGCGGTGACCTTTCCACTCCCCGACGGACCTTCAGCTGTTTTTTTCCCGGCCGTTTTGTTGCTCACCCTCGACACTTTTCTTTGTTTTTTTTTCCTCCTGTGTCTTCACTGTGCCTCCTCCGTGCCTTCTCCCTGCTTCTGCCGCCTCCGTGGACCCTGGGACCGGGCTTAAAGCCCCGAAAATGCCGTTCCCGAACGGGAGCCCTCGATTGTGCGGCCGCCTCCCGCCGCCGTCACCGGAAGTCGTCGACATCCTGATTTTTAATCTCTTACTGGGGAGGACACAGTAGCTGCCTAGATGTGAACTGCTCATACGCCCACTGGTATGACAATCAATCCATCTGTCATTGTGCAGGAGAATAATGCCCACAACAAGCAAGAGTGTTCCCACACCAGAGGTGGAATGCTGAATAAAATCCTCACCCTGTATGAGAGGTTGGCAGCTGAGTTACCCGGGGAGGAGCTGAGTTACCCGGGGAGAAGCTGAGTTACCTGGGGAGGAGCTGAGTTACCCGGGGAGAAGCTGAGTTACCCGGGGAGGAGCTGAGTTACCCGGGGAGAAGCTGAGTTACCCGGGGAGGAGCTGAGTTACCCGGGGAGGAGCTGAGTTACCCGGGGAGAAGCTGAGTTACCCGGGGAGAAGCTGAGTTACCCGGGGAGAAGCTGAGTTACCTGGGGAGAAGCTGAGTTACCCGGGGAGAAGCTGAGTTACCCGGGGAGGAGCTGAGTTACCCGGGGAGAAGCTGAGTTACCCGGGGAGGAGCTGAGTTACCCGGGGAGGAGCTGAGTTACCCGGGGAGGAGCTGAGTTACCCGGGGAGGAGCTGAGTTACCCGGGGAGGAGCTGAGTTACCCGGGGAGGAGCTGAGTTACCCGGGGAGGAGCTGAGTTACCCGGGGAGGAGCTGAGTTACCCGGGGAGGAGCTGAGTTACCCAGGGAGGAGCTGAGTTACCCGGGGAGAAGCTGAGTTACCCGGGGAGAAGCTGAGTTACCCGGGGAGGAGCTGAGTTACCCGGGGAGGAGCTGAGTTACCCGGGGAGGAGCTGAGTTACCCGGGGAGGAGCTGAGTTACCCGGGGAGGAGCTGAGTTACCCGGGGAGGAGCTGAGTTACCCGGGGAGGAGCTGAGTTACCCGGGGAGGAGCTGAGTTACCCGGGGAGGAGCTGAGTTACCCGGGGAGAAGCTGAGTTACCCGGGGAGGAGCTGAGTTACCCGGGGAGAAGCTGAGTTACCCGGGGAGAAGCTGAGTTACCCGGGGAGAAGCTGTGTTACCCGGGGAGAAGCTGAGTTACCCGGGGAGGAGCTGAGTTACCCGAGGAGAAGCTGAGTTACCCGGGGAGGAGCTGAGTTACCCGGGGAGGAGCTGAGTTACCCGGGGAGGAGCTGAGTTACCCGGGGAGGAGCTGAGTTACCCGGGGAGAAGCTGAGTTACCCGGGGAGGAGCTGAGTTACCCGGGGAGGAGCTGAGTTACCCGGGGAGGAGCTGAGTTACCTGGGGAGGAGCAGGACCATTCTGGTGCAAAGAGCGAGATAGGACTCCCCGAGGAAACCAGCGACGCTGCTTCCAGTTTGCATTGACAGCTGTGCCTGCTGCGTGAAAGGCATATTTCATTTAGGAGCCGACTTCGTCAATCACTAAATCTTTCTTTTCTCAATTTCAGGTACCAGCAAGAAATAAGGGCGGACAACAGCCAGTCACAGACCCTGCCCCAAACCCACCTCTGAGGAGGATGTCTCGGAGGTTTCAGAGGATGCACAGACCTGCCCAGTTCACCTGCTCCTCCCCCAGCTCTGTTCCATTCACCTCAGTGGGTCCAAGGTCTAGAGTAGGCTCGGGGTCACAATCGGGTGAGCATATCAATGACACAGCTCTGCAGTTGGCAGAGACAATGACAGCTGAGAGAACTGACACTGGAAGGATCGCTGCAGACTACCACCCTTGCAGAGTCCCATGCAGATTACAAACCTCTGGACTCAGCCTGTTGGAGATGGACAGGCACCTGTCTGCTGTTGTGTCTCTTCATGTGAGTGCTTGGCTGCCTCCGTGAAAAGGTTGATGGTCGCCGTGGAGACCCAGGCCCAGCAGAACACACAGTTGCAGCTGAATACGTGCTTAGACCTCATCTCCATTGCTTTAGCTGTGGGTGCAGTGCAGCAGTAGCAAGGCGAAAGGTGGATAGGGCATCTTGACCTCCCTCCAGGTGCCCCTTCTCCTCGAGAAGGCAGGGAGGTGCCATTGGGCACCCCCGTGGAGGTGGAGCGCCAGCCAGGTAACCTGGGGCTTACACTTCAAAGGTGCCCTGCCTGTCCACCTCCCCTCTGCCAGTGACCCCCATCGCCGCCAGCAGGCCAGGCTGAGGACGGTGCACTGTCATTTGAGCAGAAGGCGGTTAGCAGGCCAGGAACTCTGTGGGCCTTGGGCCACAAGAGGGCACCTACCCAAAATCACCACAGTCAACAGGGTCAGGCAGCAGGTTGCCTCCACTTTTTAAAAAATATATTCATTCATGGGAAGTGGGTGTCACTGGCAAGGCCAACACGTGTTGCCCATCCCTAATTGCCCTTGAACTGAGTGGCTGGTGAGGCCATTTCAGAGGGCAGATGAGAGTCAACCGCATTGCTATGGGTGTGGAGTCATATATAAACGCCAGATCGGGTAAGGATGGCAGATTTCCTTCCCGAATAGGGTAAAGGACTGAACCAGATGGGTTTTTATGGCAATTGTGGCCACCAATACTGAGAGCAATTTTATATTCCAGATTTGGGGAACTGGATTTGAATTCCACCATTTGCCAATGGTGCGTTTTTAACCCATGTCTCCAGAGCATTAGCCTGGGTGTCTAGATTACGAGTCCCATTGGATGTGCCAACACCACCTCCTCCCCAACAGCTGCAGGTGCCAGGCTTCACTGAGACCAAACAGTAGGTAAAGAAAGATGAAGAAGCTTTGAAGGCACACAGATAGCACTCTGGCATTTGTAAATATCTGTTTGGGCTCCCATCATTGTTTAATAATGAACTCCTATAGATTCACTCCTCTCACATTATCAACATAAAGTAAAGTCACCCTCGTCCCAGATGACCATAGGCTGCTTTCCCCTTTGAAGGGGGAGAGGTGACTGGTGGTTATTTAACCTGAGGGTCACCACACCTCAGGTGAAGGGCCAGGTTGAGAAGGCGAGGCCTCAGTTGGTCTTGCTCCACGTCGTGAACTGGCTGTCCAGTCAACTGAGCTACTCAACAACCCATGCTTGTGCGTGATTAAGCACTGGCTATTATTTGCGAGTGTGTGGTCTGGACATGCACCATGGAAGCCATTACTTGCGGTGCACCCTGTTCTAAGCTCTGAAGGTGGGTCCAACAAAGTCATTGCATCTGCTGCTGCCCTGATGTGAGATATGGGTGGAAGCAAGGATTACTCGGTGTGAATTAAAAATGCTATGTGAGTGGTAAGGAACGCTGTAGATGTAGTTTCAGGGTTGAAAGATTGAAGCTGCACATTGTCTTATTAACAGTAGTAAACCTTCCCAACATTATTGGAGAAAGATGAAGAGGACACATCCAATTGTTAGTCTTGTTAATTTGTCACTTTGAGCTAACATGCAGGCGAAGGCTCGGAAGCAAAAACAGCAAGAGGGATTGTGTGTAGGATTTAAGAGGTGCGTGTGCCATTGACTTCAGCCTTTGTCAAACCGCACATGGAGCTTTGTTTGGCTTGCTCGCTTCCACACCAAGGGTGGTAGTACACCTTGCATGAGGTGTTTGCAACCAAAATGCGTTGGATCTCACTGAAGGACAGCTTAGTGCACGAAATGTTAGAGTAGAATGGGCGGCTGGACTGTGCCGAAGACCGTGAGGCTCTTAAAGTGCTCTGCAGAGTCCATGCAGAAATTATGTTTACCGTAGCTAGTCCAGAATAACTAATGCACTAATACTAAGACCATCTAGGACTGAGACTTGTAGCAGTCTTTGTGATTGGAGGGTCCAGAATGCTTGCTACTCAGCAATCCATAGAACAGGTGAGGCAATCTCAGTGAGTGGATTCGAAAATAACCTCAAAGCTTTCCGGCATGATCACGATATCAAGGGAAATGGACTCTGGACAAATGGCAATTGCGGGTGGGGGGCTGGGGGAGACAGGGTATTGGGGGGGTGGAGGGGATGGCGAGGGACACACTCAGGAACACAATCTTCCCTGATCAATCTGCATGGAGGAAAGATCTCGAGGGGCCAAATTCTCACTGTGAATCCATCTGTTTGGTTCTTCCTGAAAGCTCTCTGTTAGGTCTGCCCCCCATTGGGAGCAGGTGTTAGGGTGCCTTGAGTGCACCCCCCCCCCCCCCCCCCCCCCGAGCTATGATTTATATTGTTCCCAAGTTGCCATGCACACAGAGTGTTTTGCAGGTTCTAATGTGTGCATTCTATTATCTGCACAGTTTGGTGCATGCAAAAGATCAAACCACCAGACGTTAAGCAACGCAATTTAATTCAGTTTTCATAAGTCAAGGTACATTAAAGAAAAATATTTTCTATAATCATCCTTCTAGCGTTCCAGCCAGCAGAGGAAATCCAAAACGTTCAACTGGTGTGTTGTCAGCTCACTCTGCCTGGAAACGGGGAGCTATCAGATTGGCACGGATCGTTGTGTGTGTGTCGTGCCCTTGCTATGACCTCTGCGAATGGTCCAGCGACATCGTGGCCATTGTCAGCTCCATCTTCTTCACTGTCCTCATCATCAGGTGAGACATCTCAGTCTTGCATTCCTCCCTCAACAGACAATGATGGCATTAAAAAAAACCACGAGACAGCGATGATCAGGAACACGCTCTGTGGTGAGTATTGGAGAGCTCTACCTGTGCCACACGTCTGTACCCTATCATTAGACAGCCTATTGCCTGGTCGATCGTGGACCTTGGGGAAACATGTGTGGAATTGCATCTCTCCTCAGCAGCACTCTGAATATGGAAAACTGGCTTCATCAGCTGGGTCTCCTTGGGGGTATTGCTTGGCCCCAAGTAACCAGCCCTGCAAACAGCAAGATGCTACACAAACCAGTGGCACCTGAGAGTGGGACCGGAAGTGGGCATCGTGACAGCTCACTGGAAACCGAGCACAAACGTGCAGGGTTCTATCATCACATATCGGCTACAAGTTAAAATAGTGGAAACTTTTCTTGCTGGTGAATGTGACTGCCTGCTGTCAAGGCCACAGGTGTGCAGTCAATTGCCCCTTGCACTTGGGGAAACCTGTGATTGCTGTAAAATCCCAATGACCTTCACGCCCCGTCCTGCGGGTCTAGTCAGAATTAGACAAATTGGTGTGCTCTACTGAATAGGGCATGTGCCAGCTCTCATACGCACTGGTCGGCCACTGACAGGGAGGTGCCACACGGATCCCCAGTGGAGCCTTGGAAGGAGCCACTGACAAAGAAGTTCAAGGCGGCGGTTACCTTCAATGCCACCAGTGATGGAATTTATCCAACCCCTGTGGCCTCAGCTCACCGTGGAAAAGCTGAAAGATGTGAGCAACCACAGCCTGGGGTGTCCAAAGTCATCCACGGTGTTGTCTTTTGTTCATCTGAGTACTAACTGCGATACACCTGTGGCCGCCATCTGTAACGGACCCTCTTCTCATTTGGGTGAGAGACAGCAGAAAGGCCGGGCTGCCTGGAGCCTGCATGATGGGCACGTCAATGGATCCATGAATGCATTCAAGTAATGAATTTAATCAGGATATCCTTTATAGATTTCCCTCCATCTCAAAGCCAGCAGACAAATTCTAAGCCCTTTGCTTGACCTCCATCTGGACATGGTATCTCGAACCCACCCCCTTCCAGGTAAAGAACATTCTGAAAGACCAGAGATGGGTGTTATTCCTGGTTCATATGTGGCTACGTTGCTCTTTAAGCAGGGTGATGAGAACCATGTGGAAGAAGCCTCACGCGGACACTTTACTCTTTGTCTCCTCTACCCTCAAGACTCTGCAGAGATATCATTGCCTTGGCAGAATAGAAAGACTATCTGCATGATCCCTTGTCAGCCGTGACCATTCACCCGGTAGGATGGAGGTTTGGAGTTGTGAGTTGCCTGCCCTCCACGAGCTGTGCCTCTTGGAGACATTCCACCTCCCCCTCCCTTCTTCCCTGTCTCTGACTGCAGCCAATGGAACATAGGCAAATAGGAACATAGGAATTTTAGGAGCAGAAGTAGGCAGTTCAGCCCCTCGAGCCTGCCACGACATTCAATCAGATCATGGCAAAAGGCACAGAATGATCAACCCTCCTCACTTTGCTGAGATCTCGAGCTTGTGAAACCCATGAGTCAGGCACAAACCTGCTGCAATGTGATCTTCATTATCGCGAGGAGAACACAAATGAGCACCTTTGACATCCAGTTGCTTCAATTTATAAGGGTGTCCCTTTACTCAGCCACTGGTGCTGACTTTGAACTCAACCCACCCAAAAAACTCTCCTCCTACCTCACGGGATCTCACTGTGTGGTAAAGGTTATTTTTGAAAAAAGGTTTGTGTCACCTTTCAAGCTCACACCATCAACTCCCACCCTCCCCCTAACACCCACCAACTTCCCCTATTGTCCTTGACCCACACAATATCACCGTTCATCTCCCCTCTGTAACTCTTGAACATCCCCCTGTTACCCTGGATCCTATTACCATCAATTCCCTCATGCCAGGACCAGAGGGTATAATCTCAGAGACCGAGATAAGGAGGAATTTTGTCTCTCAGAGGGTAATGAATTTGTGGAATCTTTTACTGCAGAGAGGTATAGAGGATGAAACAGACAGGTTTTTCATCCGTAAGGGAACCAAGGGTTATAGGGAAATGGCGGGAAAGTTGAGTTGAGGATTATATCAGATCGGCCATGGTCTCATTGAAAGGCGAAGCAGACTCAATGGGCTGAGTGGCCTACTTCAGTTCCTATGTCTTATGGTCTTATGGCCTTCCCTCCCCTCAGAGCCAATATTCGTTACCCTCCACAGGCCCACCCTGACCCTGAACCCTTCCGTTATCTGAACCACCTCTATGGTCTACCTCAGATACCTGCTGCTATTAGACAATGAGATTATGCTACCCTACCAAACCCAATCACTGTGTGCTCTGATCCGGCGTGCGGGCCCCGATCCGGAGTGCGGGCCCCGATCCGGAGTGTGGGCCCCGATCCGGAGTGCGGGGCCCGATCCGGAGTGCGGGGCCCGATCCGGAGTGCGGGTCCCGATCCGGAGTGCGGGCCCCGATCCGGAGTGCGGGCCCCGATCCGGAGTGCGGGCCCCGATCTGGAGTGCGGGCTTTGCTCCGGAGGGCGATTTGTTTTTTGAAAGATTGCTCTTGTGTTTTCAATGGTTTTAAATTAATGAAAAGTGGGGAAATCTGTTAATGTTATGTGAAATACGTTATTAAGGTTAATGTGGTGACTGCTAATTGAGCTGTGGAGAGCGAGGGAGTACACCTGAGGCCTCTGTGAGCAGTGGGCACCGCAGGGGCACGGCAGGGGCTGGGGTGCATCGTCAACCCGGTAACACCATTTTAATTTGAGTTTCCTTTTGATGTTTTGATTTCTATTACGTGGGCTGTCACCTCCTTTCATCAGTTTAATTTGTTGATCTTTTGTTTTTTTCAAGCGAGAATATAAGTAGGGGACAGCTGGGATACTGTATTGGATGGCAGGAGAGCTTTGAGACCGCACAAGTCATTAAATTATCTCAATAAAGAAAAGCTGTGTGTCTTGATTTCTGTTTCACCAGCCAGCTTGGATTTTATTGGCACTGGAGCAAGCTGAACAGAGTCAGCGGGAGGGCTGTTTCACGTGACCCAACATCTCAGTAAAAGAGCAATTCCTCCATACACTGTCATTTATGAATGGCAGGAAGACCCACCTCAGGATATCCTTCACCTGCATGGATGGGGTGCAGATGCCACGCCTGGATGGAAGCCAGGCACAAGCCTTAGCACTGGCTTGATGGCTCCAGGACAGAGGAAAACACACAAAGAATATTCTCACGAGATTTATGACTTCAATTTGTTCACAGATCCACGAAGGCCTGGATGATGCCGCCTCCAGGGAGCTCTGCCTTTCTATTGTTTTCTCTCAGCCAGATGACAAAGTGGAAGGGCCTGGGAGAGCCAATGGCTGGAGCAGCAAGAGGCAGTGAGGCCTCAAGAAGGTCAGGATGCTGCCGACCAGGGGTCAGTGCAACAATAGGAATTGGCCCAGCCACGGGTATATCACAGGCAGCGCAGCTATCTACAGATGAGTGGAGGCACCTTAGAATATCCCATAATGTGCCTGCACACATCTTCCAGCTTCTCTATTTGCCAGTGGTTCCTCCTGAGCAAACAGGCGGTGACTTATGCCCTGTTCAGGAGAGCACACCAATTTATCCAATTCGGTCTGGATCCGGAAAGCCAGGCTGTGAGAACATTGGGATTTACAGTAAACTCAGGTTTTCAACAAATGCAAGACACCATTGACAGCATATATGTGGCCTTGAGAGCTCACTGGTAACAGCCAGTCACCTTCATCAAGATTAAAGTTTCTGCTCTTTGAACATGTGATCACAGAAGAAAAATCTTGAATGTGCTCAATTCCCAGAAGCTCTGACAGTGCCTACATTGTGGCCCACTCCCAGGTGCTACAGGTTGTGAAGGACCTTGATGTTTGCAGGACTTGCTCTTCAGGGACAAAGGATACCCCCAGAAGACCTGGCTGATGAGAGGTACAATTCCACACATACCTCCACAAGGTACGTGACTGAGAAGATGAATGGCCTCCTAAAGATGAAGTTCAGACGTTTGGACTGGTCAGGGTGGGCTCTCCAATATTTACCACAGAGAGTGTCCCGGATCATCATTGTCTGCTATGCGCTGCACAACATCATGGTACAAATGTGGAGGGATGTCTTGACTGATGGTGGTGAAGGCCAGAATGTCACTGAACCATATACAGAGGCCGTAGCAGAGGCATGGTGTGGCACACGGACCTGTGTCAATCTGATAGCTACCAGATTCCAGGCAGAGTAAGGGACTGACACATAAGTTGAACAATTTGGTTTTCCTCTGCTGGCTGAAGGCCACGACGTCTTTATGGTTACAGACAATATAATGTTCCTTGATATATGATAACTGAATTAAATTGCACTGCTTAACGTCTGCCCTGCTGGTGCTTTAATCTTTTGCATGTGCCAACCCTTGCTAAAATGCAGCATCTTGGTGCTAAGTGCACGCATTAGAACCCGCAAAGCACTCTATGACGTCCAGCTCCTGTAATTAGATGTGAAATTTTTCTCATGCCCGCACAAAGTCTGTCTGCATGGCAACTTGGAAATAATATAAATTTTAACTCGGTGTCACCTTGACACCTGCTCCCAATGGGGGCAGAGCTGGCAGAGAGCTCTTTCAGGCAGATCCAAATAGATGGGTCCACAGGGAGGAGCAGCATGAGAACATCATTTGGCCTCTCGAGATTTTTCCTCCACGCAGATTGATCAGGGAAGATTGTGTTCCTGCAAACCCCCCAATTGCCATTTGCCCACAGTAAACCCATATCTCTTGACATTTTATCATGCCGGCACAGTCCAGCACATCGGCCCATTCTACTCTCATGCCTCGTTCAATAAGATCCCTGTCCTTCAATAAGGTCCAGTGCAATTTGGATGCAAACACTCTATGCAAGGTGTACTACAACCCTTGATGTGGAGGCAAGCAGGCCATAGCAAAGCTCCATGAGCTGTCTGACAAAGGCTTCAGTCACACACATCCCTTATCCGACATGCAGTTCCTCTGGCCGTCAAGGCTAACTCGCTCTTTGCCTCCTTTCTTGCTGCCTTCACCTGGATGTTAGCTCAAAGCAACAAATCTGCTGCACCTGGATCTCCAAGGCGGCCGTGGGCCACCTTTTCTGTGGAGGCAGCCGAGGGCACGCAGGCCGGTGCCGCAACAGCAGACAGTACATGAATGGACACCTACAGCCTTTGATCCAGTCTCCGCATAACCTCTGGCTTTTGTTCCCCTGCCTGTCTCTGCATCTCCAACTAGTCTCTGAGGGCCTAGTCCAGAGACTCGTTGTCTGTTTGGGGCTGTCTGTCTTGTCTCCTTCAATCCTCAGAGTGTCAGAGTCCTCGGATGTCATTTACTCCACCATCTGTCGACCCGTGTCTGTCATGTACTTACCAGATTATGAACCCGAGCGTATTCTAGAATGTGCCCCCTCCCCCCGAGGTGAATGTATCTGCGCTGGGGAAAGGGGCCGGTGAACCCCGCAATTGTGCATCCTCTGAGGCACCCTCGTCAGAGGTGGGAGTGGAGATGGAGCTGCGGATGGCCTCCATTGTCGGCCTTCCCCATTTATGTTGGTACCTGGAATGGAGAAAAGGAAGATTCAGTGGATGATAAAGCATTCCACAAATTAAAACAACGGAACACACTGTGGCTGAGGCTGACAACTGCAGACTGGAAACATTCCCACTGGCTTCAGAGGAGATTCCTATCTCTCCTTCAGCACAGTCACGGGCCTGCTCCTCCTCAGCTCTATCAGCAGGCTCTTCTTCCCAGCTATCACAGCGGCCTGCAACTTTCCAGTTCTCTCGTTAGCCTTCTCCTTCCCAGATACCTGAGCGGCCTGCTCCTTCCCATCTACCTGAGCAACCTGCTCCTTCCCATCTACCTGAGGGCCTGCTCCTTCCCAGATACCTGAGCGGCCTGCTCCTTCCCATCTACCTGAGCAACCTGCTCCTTCCCATCTACCTGAGGGCCTGCTCCTTCCCATCTACCTGAGCAGCCTGCTCCTTCCCAGATACCTGAGCGGCCTGCTCCTTCCCATCTACCTGAGGGCCTGCTCCTTCCCATCTACCTGAGGGCCTGCTCCTTCCCAGATACCTGAGCGGCCATCTCCTTCCCATCTACCTGAGCGGCCTGCTCCTTCCCATCTACCTGAGGGCCTGCTCCTTCCCATCTACCTGAGGGCCTGCTCCTTCCCAGATACCTGAGCAGCCTGCTCCTTCCCAGATACCTGAGCGGCCTGCTCCTTCCCATCTACCTGAGCGGCCTGCTCCTTCCCACCAACCTGAGGGCCTGCTCCTTCCCATCTACCTGAGGGCCTGCTCCTTCCCATCTCCCTGAGCAGCATGCTCCTTCCCAGATACCTGAGCGGCCTGCTCCTTCCCATCTACCTGACCAACCTGCTCCTTCCCATCTACCTGAGGGCCTGCTCCTTCCCATCTACCTGAGGGCCTGCTCCTTCCCATCTACCTGAGGGCCTGCTCCTTCCCAGATACCTGAGCGGCCTGCTCCTTCCCATCTATCTGAGCAACCTGCTGCTACCCAGCTACCTGAGGGCCTGCTCCTTCCCATCTACCTGAGCAGCCTGCTCCTTCCCATCTACCTGAGGGCCTGCTACTTCCCATCTACCTGAGCGGCCTGCTCCTTCCCATCTATCTGAGCAACCTGCTGCTACCCAGCTATCTGAGGGCCTGCTCCTTCCCATCTACCTGAGCAGCCTGCTCCTTCCCATCTACCTGAGCGTCCTGGTCCTTCCCATCTACCTGAGCGGCCTGCTCCTTCCCATCTACTGAGGGCATGCTCCTTCCCAGCTATATCAGTGGCCTGCTCCTTCCCAGCTACCTTGGCCGCTGAGATAGCTGGGTAGGAGCAGGCCCTCAGGTAGATGGGAAGGAGCAGGCTGCTCAGGTAGCTGGGTAGGAGGAAGCTGCTGATATCGCTGGGAAGGAGAAAGCTGCTCAGGTAGCTGGGTAGGAGCAGGTTGCTCAGGTAGCTGGGTAGGAGCAGGTTGCCCAGGTAGCTGGGTAGGAGCAGGTTGCTCAGGTAGCTGGGTAGGAGCAGGTTGCCCAGGTAGCTGGGTAGGAGCAGGTTGCTCAGGTAGCTGGGTAGCAGCAGGTTGCTCTGGTAGCTGGGTAGCAGCAGGCTACTCACGTAGCTGGGTAGGAGCAGGTTGCTCAGGTAGATGGGAAGGAGCATGCTGCTCAGGTAGATGGGAAGGAGCAGGATGCTCAGGTAGCTGGGTAGGAGCAGGCGGCTCAGTTAGATGGGAAGGAGCAAGCTGCTGATATAGCTGGGAAGGAGCAGGCCGCTGATGTAGCTGGGAAGGAACAGGCTGCTGAGCTAGTTGGGAAGAGCAGGCCGCTGATATAGCTGGGAAGGAGCAGGCCGCTGATGTAGCTGGGAAGGAGCAAGCTGCTGATGTAGCTGGGAAGGAGCAGGCCGCTGATATAGCTGGGAAGGAACAGACTGCTGAGCTAGTTGGGAAGAGCAGGCCGCTGATATAGCTGGGAAGGAGCAGGCCGCTGATGTAGCTGGGAAGGAGCAGGCCGCTGATGTAGCTGGGAAGGAGCAGGCTGCTGATATAGCTGGGAAGGAGCAGGCCGCTGATATAGCTGGGAAGGAGCAGGCCGCTGATATAGCTGGGAAGGAGCAGGTCGCTGATATAGTTGGGAAGGAACAGACTGCTGAGCTAGTTGGGAAGAGCAGGCCGCTGATATAGCTGGGAAGGAACAGGCTGCTGAGCTAGCTGGGAAGAGCAGGCTGCTCACATAGTGGGAAGGAGTAGACTGCTGATGTTTACCTGGACCTACTGCTGGAGAGTTTGGCCAGGCCCAGGGGTATGAGCATGAGAAGGACCTCTTCCTTCTCCGCCCCTCTCCGCACCGGATGCCCATAGTCCAGGAGCATGGGACTGAAGTGCAAACAAAACTCCAGTAAAAGGTTTTTCAAATAAGTGAAAAGGGGGTGCAGCCGACATGAACTTACAGACGCATGGACATAAACTCCACACGGCTGCAGAAAACACAGGCATCACTAATCCTACGATTGTGTGTGACTGCTGCATGTAACACCTCTGCTCCAGGTCCCAGCGGTAAAAGGGGAGGCCTCCCATGTAGAGAGACTCTACTGAGGACCTCTGATGTCAGAAGGCAAAGCTACACGCCATGGTTTGATCCGGCAATGGCAAAGGGCAAAGAAGTGAAGGGTGCGCAGCTGCCATCCATCCAGGAAATCTCTCTGCGCTGTGCTACAGGGAAATCTCTCTACGCTGTGCTACAGGAAAATCTCTCTGCGCTATGCTACAGGAAAATCACTCTGCGCTGTGCTACAGGAAAATCACTCTGCGCTGTGCTATAGGAAAATCTCTCTGCGCTGTGCTACAGGAAAATCACTCTGCGCTGTGCTACAGGGAAATCTCTCTGCGCTGTGCTACAGGAAAATCTCTCTGCGCTGTGCTACAGGAAAATCACTCTGCGCTGTGCTACAGGGAAATCTCTCTGCGCTGTGCTACAGGAAAATCTCTCTGCGCTGCGCTACAGGGAAATCTCTCTGCGCTGCGCTACAGGGAAATCTCTCTGCGCTGCGCAACAGGGAAATCTCTCTGCGCTGTGCTGCAGGAAAATCTCTCTGCGCTGTGCTGCAGGAAAATCTCTCTGCGCTGCGCTAAAGGGAAATCTCTCTGCGCTGCGCTACAGGGAAATCACTCTGCGCTGTGCTACAGGGAAATCTCTCTGCGCTGTGCTACAGGGAAATCTCTCTGCGCTGTGCTACAGGGAAATCTCTCTGCGCTGTGCTACAGGAAAATCTCTCTGCGCTGCGCTACAGAGAACTCTCTCTGCGCTGTGCTACAGGAAAATCACTCTGCGCTGTGCTACAGGGAAATCTCTCTGCGCTGTGCTACAGGAAAATCTCTCTGCGCTGCGTTACAGGGAAATCTCGCTGCGCTGTGCTACAGGAAAATCTCTCTGCTTCTGTGCTACATGAAAATCTCTCTGCGCTGCGCTACTGGGAAATCTCTCTGCGCTGTGCTACAGGGAAATCTCTTTGCGCTGCGCTACAGGGAAATCTCGCTGCGCTGCGCTACAGGAAAATCTCTCTGCGCTGTGCTACAGGGAAATCTCTCTGCGCTGCGCTACAGGGAAATCTCTCTGCGCTGTGCTACAGGGATATCTCTCTGCGCTGTGCTACAGGGAAATCTCTCTGCGCTGCGCTACAGGGAAATCTCTCTGCGCTGCGCTACAGGGAAATCTCTCTGCGCTGCGCTACAGGGAAATCTCGCTGCGCTGCGCTACAGGAAAATCTCTCAGCGCTGTGCTACAGGGAAATCTCTCTGCGCTGCGCTACAGGGAAATCTCTCTGCGCTGCGCTACAGGGAAATCTCTCTGCGCTGTGCTACAGGAAAATCTCTCTGTGCTGTGCTACAGGGGAATCTCTCTGCGCTGAGCTACAGGGAAATCTCTCTGCGCTGTGCTACAAGGAAATGTCTCTGCCCTGTGCTACAGGGAAATCTCTGCGCTGTGCTACAGGGAAATCTCTCTGCGCTGTGCTACAGGGAAATATTTCTGCGCTGTGCTGCAGGAAAATCTCTCTGCGCTGTGCTACAGGGAAATCTCTCTGCGCTGTGCTACAGGGAAATCTCTCTGCGCTGTGCTACAAGGAAATCTCTCTGCGCTGTGCTACAGGGAAATCTCTCTGCGCTGTGCTACAGGAAAATCTCTCTGCGCTGTGCGACAGGGAAACCTCTCTGCGCTGTGCTACAGGGAAATCTCTCTGCGCTGTGCTGCAGGAAAATCTCTCTGCGCTGTGCTACAGGGAAATCTCTCTGCGCTGTGCTACAGGGAAATCTCTCTGCGCTGTGCTACAGGGAAATCTCTCTGCGCTGTGCTACAAGGAAATCTCTCTGCGCTGTGCTACAGGGAAATCTCTCTGCGCTGTGCTACAGGGAAATCTCTCTGCACTGTGCTACAGGAAAATCTCTCTGCGCTGTGCTACAGGGAAATCCCTCTGCGCTGTGCTACTGGAAAATCTCTCTGCGCTGTGCTATAGGGAAATCTCTCTGCGCTGTGCCACAGGGAAATCTCTCTGCGCTGTGCGACAGGGAAATCTCTCTGCGCTGTGCTAAAGGGAAATGTCTCTGCGCTGTGCTACAAGGAAATCTCTCTGCGCTGTGCTACAGGGAAATCTCTCTGCACCGTGCTACAGCGAAATCTCTCTGCGCTGTGCTACAGGGAAATCTCTCTGCGCTGTGCTACAGGGAAATCTCTCTGCGCTGTGCTACAGGGAAATCTCTCTGCACTGTGCTACAGGAAAATCTCTCTGCGCTGTGCTACAGGGAAATCTCTCTGCGCTGTGCTACTGGAAAATCTCTCTGCGCTGTGCTATAGGGAAATCTCTCTGCGCTGTGCCACAGGGAAATCTCTCCAGCGCTGTGCGACAGGGAAATCTCTCTGCGCTGTGCTAAAGGGAAATCTCTCTGCGCTGTGCTACAAGGAAATCTCTCTGCGCTGTGCTACAGGGAAATCTCTCTGCACCGTGCCACAGCGAAATCTCTCTGCGCTGTGCTACAGGGAAATCTCTCTGCACTGTGCTACAGGGAAATCTCTCTGCGCTGTGCTGCAGGGAAATCTCTGCGCTGTGCTACAGGGAAATATCTCTGCGCTGCGCTACAGGAAAATCTCTCTGCGCTGTGCTACAAGGAAATCTCTCTGCGCTGTGCTACAGGAAAATCTCTCTGCGCTGTGCTACAGGGAAACCTCTCTGCGCTGTGCTACAGGGAAATCTCTCTGCGCTGTGCTGCAGGAAAATCTCTCTGCGCTGTGCTACAGGGAAATCTCTCTGCGCTGTGCTACAGGGAAATCTCTCTGCGCTGTGCTACAGGGAAATCTCTCTGCGCTGTGCTACAAGGAAATCTCTCTGCGCTGTGCTACAGGGAAATCTCTCTGCGCTGTGCTACAGGGAAATCTCTCTGCACTGTGCTACAGGAAAATCTCTCTGCGCTGTGCTACAGGGAAATCCCTCTGCGCTGTGCTACTGGAAAATCTCTCTGCGCTGTGCTATAGGGAAATCTCTCTGCGCTGTGCCACAGGGAAATCTCTCTGCGCTGTGCGACAGGGAAATCTCTCTGCGCTGTGCTAAAGGGAAATGTCTCTGCGCTGTGCTACAAGGAAATCTCTCTGCGCTGTGCTACAGGGAAATCTCTCTGCACCGTGCTACAGCGAAATCTCTCTGCGCTGTGTTACAGGGAAATCTCTCTGCGCTGTGCTACAGGGAAATCTCTCTGCGCTGTGCTACAGGGAAATCTCTCTGCACTGTGCTACAGGAAAATCTCTCTGCGCTGTGCTACAGGGAAATCTCTCTGCGCTGTGCTACTGGAAAATCTCTCTGCGCTGTGCTATAGGGAAATCTCTCTGCGCTGTGCCACAGGGAAATCTCTCTGCGCTGTGCGACAGGGAAATCTCTCTGCGCTGTGCGACAGGGAAATCTCTCTGCGCTGTGCTACAAGGAAATCTCTCTGCGCTGTGCTACAGGGAAATCTCTCTGCACCGTGCTACAGCGAAATCTCTCTGCGCTGTGCTACAGGGAAATCTCTCTGCACTGTGCTACAGGGAAATCTCTCTGCGCTGTGCTGCAGGGAAATCTCTGCGCTGTGCTACAGGGAAATATCTCTGCGCTGTGCTACAAGGAAATCTCTCTGCGCTGCGCTACAGGAAAATCTCTCTGCGCTGTGCTACAAGGAAATCTCTCTGCGCTGTGCTACAGGAAAATCTCTCTGCGCTGTGCTACAGGAAAATCTCTCTGCGCTGTGCTACAGGAAAATCTCTCTGCGCTGTGCTACAGGGAAATCTCTCTGCGCTGTGCTACAGGGAAATCTCTCTGCGCTGTGCTACAGGGAAAACTCTCTGCGCTGTGTCACAGGGAAATCTCTGCGCTGTGCTACAGGGAAATCTCTGCGCTGTGCTACAGGGAAATCTCTCTGCGCTGTGCTACAAGGAAATCTCTCTGCTCTGTGCTACTGGGTAATCTCTCTGCGCTGTGCTGCAGGAAAATCTCTCTGCGCTGTGCTACAGGGAAATCTCTCTGTGCTGTGCTACAGGGAAATCTCTCTGCGCTGTGCTACAGGAAAATCTCTCTGCGCTGTGCTACAAGGTAATCTCTGCTCTGTGCTACAAGGAAATCTCTCTGCGCTGCGCTACAGGAAAATCTCTCTGCGCTGTGCTACAAGGAAATCTCTCTGCGCTGTGCTACAGGAAAATCTCTCTGCGCTGTGCTACAGGGAAATCTCTCTGCGCTGTGCTACAGGGAAATCTCTCTGCGCTGTGCTGCAGGAAAATCTCTCTGCGCTGTGCTGCAGGAAAATCTCTCTGCGCTGTGCTACAGGGAAATCTCTGCGCTGTGCTACAGGGAAATCTCTCTGCGCTGTGCTACAAGGTAATCTCTGCACTGTGCTACAAGGAAATCTCTCTGCGCTGCGCTACAGGAAAATCTCTCTGCGCTGTGCTACAAGGAAATCTCTCTGCGCTGTGCTACAGGAAAATCTCTCTGCGCTGTGCTACAGGGAAACCTCTCTGCGCTGTGCTACAGGGAAATCTCTCTGCGCTGTGCTGCAGGAAAATCTCTCTGCGCTGTGCTACAGGGAAATATCTCTGCGCTGTGCTACAAGGAAATCTCTCTGCGCTGCGCTACAGGAAAATCCCTCTGTGCTGTGCTACAAGGAAATCTCTCTGCGCTGTGCTACAGGAAAATCTCTCTGCGCTGTGCTACAGGGAAATATCTCTGCGCTGTGCTACAAGGAAATCTCTCTGCGCTGCGCTACAGGAAAATCTCTCTGCGCTGTGCTACAAGGAAATCTCTCTGCGCTGTGCTACAAGGAAATCTCTCTGCGCTGTGCTACAGGAAAATCTCTCTGCGCTGTGCTACAGGGAAATCTCTCTGCGCTGTGCTACAGGGAAATCTCTCTGCGCTGTGCTACAGGGAAATCTCTCTGCAATGTGCTACAGGGAAATCTCTGCGCTGTGCTACAGGGAAATCTCTGCGCTGTGCTACAGGGAAATCACTCTGCGCTGTGCTACAAGGAAATTTCTCTGCTCTGTGCTACTGGGTAATCTCTCTGCGCTGTGCTGCAGGAAAATCTCTCTGCGCTGTGCTACAGGGAAATCTCTCTGCGCTGTGCTGCAGGGGAATCTCTCTGCGCTGTGCTACAGGAAAATCTCTCTGCGCTGTGCTACAGGGAAATCTCTCCGCGCTGTGCTACAGGGAAATCTCTGCGCTGTGCTACAGGGAAATCTCTCTGCGCTGTGCTACAAGGTAATCTCTGCTCTGTGCTACAAGGAAATCTCTCTGCGCTGCGCTGCAGGAAAATCTCTCTGCGCTGTGCTACAGGGAAATATCTCCGCGCTGTGCTACAAGGAAATCTCTCTGCGCTGCGCTACAGGAAAATCTCTCTGCGCTGTGCTACAAGGAAATCTCTCTGCGCTGTGCTACAGGAAAATCTCTCTGTGCTGTGCTACAGGGAAATCTCTCTGCGCTGTGCTACAGGAAAATCGCTCTGCGCTGTGCTACAGGGAAATCTCTCTGCGCTGTGCTACAGGGAAATCTCTGCGCTGTGCTACAGGGAAATCTCTGCGCTGTGCTACAGGGAAATCTCTCTGCGCTGTGCTGCAGGAAAATCTCTCTGCGCTGTGCTACAGGGAAACATCTCTGCGCTGTGCTACAAGGAAATCTCTATGCGCTGCGCTACAGGAAAATCTCACTGCGCTGTGGTACAAGCAAATCTCTCTGCACTGTGCTACAGGAAAATCGCTCTGCGCTGTGCTACAGGGAAATCTCTCTGCGCTGTGCTACAGGGAAATCTCTGCGCTGTGCTACAGGGAAATCTCTGCGCTGTGCTACAGGGAAATCTCTCTGCGCTGTGCTGCAGGAAAATCTCTCTGCGCTGTGCTACAGGGAAACATCTCTGCGCTGTGCTACAAGGAAATCTCTCTGCGCTGTGCTACAGGAAAATCTCTCTGCGCTGTGCTACAAGGAAATCTCTCTGCGCTGTGCTGCAGGAAAATCTCTCTGCGCTGTGCTGCAGGAAAATCTCTCTGCGCTGTGCTACAGGAAAATCTCTCTGCGCTGCGCTACAGGGAAATCTCTCTGTGCTGTGCTGCAGGAAAATCTCTCTGCGCTGTGCTACAGGGAAATATCTCTGCGCTGTGCTACAGGAAAATCCCTCTGTGCTGTGCTACAAGGAAATCTCTCTGCGCTGTGCTACAGGAAAATCTCTCTGCGCTGTGCTACAGGGAAATATCTCTGCGCTGTGCTACAAGGAAATCTCTCTGCGCTGCGCTACAGGAAAATCTCTCTGCGCTGTGCTACAAGGAAATCTCTCTGCGCTGTGCTACAAGGAAATCTCTCTGCGCTGTGCTACAGGAAAATCTCTCTGCGCTGTGCTACAGGGAAATCTCTCTGCGCTGTGCTACAGGGAAATCTCTCTGCGCTGTGCTACAGGGAAATCTCTCTGCAATGTGCTACAGGGAAATCTCTGCGCTGTGCTACAGGGAAATCTCTGCGCTGTGCTACAGGGAAATCACTCTGCGCTGTGCTACAAGGAAATTTCTCTGCTCTGTGCTACTGGGTAATCTCTCTGCGCTGTGCTGCAGGAAAATCTCTCTGCGCTGTGCTACAGGGAAATCTCTCTGCGCTGTGCTGCAGGGGAATCTCTCTGCGCTGTGCTACAGGAAAATCTCTCTGCGCTGTGCTACAGGGAAATCTCTCTGCGCTGTGCTACAGGGAAATCTCTGCGCTGTGCTACAGGGAAATCTCTCTGCGCTGTGCTACAAGGTAATCTCTGCTCTGTGCTACAAGGAAATCTCTCTGCGCTGCGCTGCAGGAAAATCTCTCTGCGCTGTGCTACAGGGAAATATCTCCGCGCTGTGCTACAAGGAAATGTCTCTGCGCTGCGCTACAGGAAAATCTCTCTGCGCTGTGCTACAAGGAAATCTCTCTGCGCTGTGCTACAGGAAAATCTCTCTGTGCTGTGCTACAGGGAAATCTCTCTGCGCTGTGCTACAGGAAAATCGCTCTGCGCTGTGCTACAGGGAAATCTCTCTGCGCTGTGCTACAGGGAAATCTCTGCGCTGTGCTACAGGGAAATCTCTGCGCTGTGCTACAGGGAAATCTCTCTGCGCTGTGCTGCAGGAAAATCTCTCTGCGCTGTGCTACAGGGAAACATCTCTGCGCTGTGCTACAAGGAAATCTCTATGCGCTGCGCTACAGGAAAATCTCACTGCGCTGTGGTACAAGCAAATCTCTCTGCACTGTGCTACAGGAAAATCGCTCTGCGCTGTGCTACAGGGAAATCTCTCTGCGCTGTGCTACAGGGAAATCTCTGCGCTGTGCTACAGGGAAATCTCTGCGCTGTGCTACAGGGAAATCTCTCTGCGCTGTGCTGCAGGAAAATCTCTCTGCGCTGTGCTACAGGGAAACATCTCTGCGCTGTGCTACAAGGAAATCTCTCTGCGCTGTGCTACAGGAAAATCTCTCTGCGCTGTGCTACAAGGAAATCTCTCTGCGCTGTGCTGCAGGAAAATCTCTCTGCGCTGTGCTGCAGGAAAATCTCTCTGCGCTGTGCTACAGGAAAATCTCTCTGCGCTGCGCTACAGGGAAATCTCTCTGTGCTGTGCTGCAGGAAAATCTCTCTGCGCTGTGCTACAGGGAAATATCTCTGCGCTGTGCTACAAGGAAATCTCTCTGCGCTGCGCTACAGGAAAATCTCTCTGCGCTGTGCTACAAGGAAATCTCTCTGCGTTGTGCTACAAGGAAATCTCTCTGCGCTGTGCTACAGGAAAATCTCTCTGCGCTGTGCTACAGGGAAATCTCTTTGCGCTGTGCTACAGGGAAATCTCTCTGCGCTGTGCTACAGGGAAATCTCTGCACTGTGCTACAGGGAAAACTCTGCGCTGTGCTACAGGGAAATCTCTGCGCTGTGCTACAGGGAAATCACTCTGCGCTGTGCAACAAGGAAATCTCTCTGCTCTGTGCTACTGGGTAATCTCTCTGAGCTGTGCTGCAGGAAAATCTCTCTGCGCTGTGCTACAGGGAAATCTCTCTGCGCTGTGCTACAGGAAAATCTCTCTGCGCTGTGCTACAAGGAAATCTCTCTGCGCTGTGCTACAGGGAAATCTCTGCACTGTGCTACAGGGAAAACTCTGCGCTGTGCTACAGGGAAATCTCTGCGCTGTGCTACAGGGAAATCACTCTGCGCTGTGCTACAAGGAAATCTCTCTGCTCTGTGCTACTGGGTAATCTCTCTGCGCTGTGCTGCAGGAAAATCTCTCTGCGCTGTGCTACAGGAAAATCTCTCTGCGCTGTGCTACAGGGAAATCTCTCTGCGCTGTGCTACAGGGAAATCTCTCTGCGCTGTGCTGCAGGAAAATCTCTCTGCGCTGTGCTACAAGGTAATCTCTGCTCTGTGCTACAAGGAAATCTCTCTGCGCTGCGCTACAGGAAAATCTCTCTGCGCTGTGCTACAGGAAAATCTCTCTGCGCTGTGCTACAGGGAAATCTCTCTGCGCTGTGCTACAGGGAAATCTCTCTGCGCTGTGCTGCAGGAAAATCTCTCTGCGCTGTGCTACAGCGAAATCTCTCTGCGCTGTGCTACAGGGAAATCTCTCTGCGCTGTGCTACAGGGAAATATCTCTGCGCTGTGCTACAAGGAAATCTCTCTGCGCTGCGCTACAAGGAAATCTCTCTGCGCTGCGCTACAGGAAAATCCCTCTGCGCTGTGCTACAAGGAAATCTCTCTGCGCTGTGCTACAGGAAAATCTCTCTGCGCTGTGCTACAGGGAAATCTCTGCGCTGCGCTACAGGGAAATCTCTCTGCGCTGTGCTACAGGGAAATCTCTCTGCGCTGTGCTGCAGAGTCTGAAGGCAGAAAGTCGCTGCTTGTGTGCAAGGGCACACCAGCGCCTGGCCGTTCCTCCCTAAGCAGGAGACTTAGAACTTCAGCAGCGACCCAGCGCAGACTTTTGCTCCAGAAGAAGTTCACAAGAATCTTCTATCATTTTACGGGGGCGGGGTCAAAGTGACCAACGGGTACAACAGCATGGGGGCAATCAGTTGGTTTATGTCGAGCGCCTGTAGCACTCAGAGCAGTCCTGCCTCTGTAGGACAGCACTCAGTGCAGTCTTGCCCCTGTAGGACAGCACTCAGAGCAGTCCTGCCCCTGAAGGACAGAACTCAGAGCAGTCCTGCCCCTGTAGGACAGCACTCAGTTCAGTCCTGCCCCTGTAGGGCAGCACTCAGAGCAGTCTTGCCCCTGTAGGACAGCACTCAGAGCAGTCCTGCCCCTGAAGGACAGCACTCAGAGCAGTCCTGCCCCTGAAGGACAGCACTCAGAGCAGTCCTGCCCCCGTAGGACCGCACTCAGAGCAGTCCTGCCCCTGTAGGACAGCACTCAGAGCAGTCCTGCCCCTGTAGGACAGCACTCAGAGCAGTCCTGCCCCTGTAGGACAACACTCAGAGCAGTCCTGCCCCTGTAGGACAGCACTCGAGCAGTCCGGCCCCTGTAGGACAGCACTCATAGCAGTCCTGCTCCTGTAGGACAGCACTCAGAGGAGTCCTGCTCCTGTAGGACAGCACTCAGAGCAGCCCTGCCCCTGTAGGACAGCAATCAGAGCAGTCCTGCCCCTGTAGGACAGCACTCAGAGCAGCCCTGCCCCTCTAGGACAGCACTCAGAGCAGTCCTGCCCCTGTAGGACAGCACTCAGAGCAGTCCTGCCCCTGTAGGACAGCACTCAGAGCAGTCCTGCCCCTGTAGGACAGCACTCAGAACAGTCCTGCCCCTGTAGGACAGCACTCATAGCAGTCCTGCCCCTGTAGGACAGCACTCAGAGGAGTCCTGCTCCTGTAGGACAGCACTCAGAGCAGCCCTGCCCCTGTAGGACAGCACTCAGAGGAGTCCTGCTCCTGTAGGACAGCACTCAGAGCAGCCCTGCCCCTGTAGGACAGCACTCAGAGCAGTCCTGCCCCTGTAGGACAGCATTCAGAGCAGCCCTGCCCCTCTAGGACAGCACTCAGAGCAGTCCTGCCCCTGTAGGACAGCACTCAGAGCAGTCCTGCCCCTGTAGGACAGCACTCATAGCAGTCCTGCCCCTGTAGGACAGCACTCAGAGCAGTCCTGCCCCTGTAGGACAGCACTCAGAGCAGTCCTGCCCCTGTAGGACAGCACTCAGAGCAGTCCTGCCCCTGTAGGACAGCACTCAGAGCAGTCCTGCCCCTGTAGGACAGCACTCAGAGCAGTCCTGCCCCTGTAGGACAGCACTCAGAGCAGTCCTGCCCCTGTAGGACAGCACTCAGAACAGTCCTGCCCAGCGCTCTAGGTGGGTTTGGATTTTGGCCTCCAACTCTTGCCAATATTTTTTATTCATTGATTGGATGTGGGCTTCGCTGGTTAGGCCAGCATTTATTGCCCATCCCTAGTCGTCCTTCTGATGGATCTGTGAGGCTTCCACATTTATCAATGTAGGCTGGTGTGCCATCAAGGACCCGTTAACTTTCAATAGGCTCCCTGTAGTGATGAACAGAAGTTCGATCCGGGCACCAAAATGCATCCCAGATTTGAATAGAAACTTGTGGTTTCAGTCCCACCAGCTGAAGCGGAGCGTAGAGCATCCCGGTGCCCTCTGGGCTCACCTGCAGCAGGTCCTCCCACACTAGTCTGCGAGCATCCTCGCTGGACAGTCCAGGAGAGAACTGAGCTGAATAATGGGCTAGAATCTGATACCCCCGGATCTGAGACAAGAGATAGTATCCTACTTTGCAGAAGGAGGCCATTCGGCCCAGTGAGTCTGAACCGGCCCTTGGAACGAGCACCCTACTTAAGGCCACGCCTCCACCCTATCCCTGTAACCCCACCTAAAACATTTGGACACGAAGGGGTAATTTAACATGGCCAATCCACCTAGCCTGCACATCTTTGGACTGTGGGAGGAAACCGGAGCACCCGGAGGAAACCCACGCAGACATGGGAGTGCGTGCAGTCTCCACACAGTCACCCGTGGCTGGAATTGAACCTGCCTCCCTGGTGCGGTGAGGCAGCAGTGCTAATCACTGTGCCACCGTGCCACCCTGTTGTGATCCAGCAGTGCCAGGAGCCTCTTACGGACCCCTTGCCTTTTTCCAGCAAGTAGAAGAAGGGAGAACTGTGGTCCACACCCCTGAGGAGGAAGTTGCAGGTCCCTCACCGCGTCCTTCCCCTCGTCGTCTACCCCCTCGGGTGGCTGGGTCCTTGATTGGCCTGTGACTCCAGGTTTCAGTACTTTGCCCTCCGATATCTCCACCTGTTCGTTGATCCCTTTGCGAACTTCTGATAGAAGATGCGGATGTGAACTTTCCCCACAACCCACCACAGCCTTAAGGAGAGGAATCCGCCCTGTTTCCTTCTCCAGCCAGCCCAGAAATGGGGGTAACAGTGCAGGAACCGCTCGACCTCCAGTAGCAGTTTGTTAAAGTGCCAACACAAGGACCCAAATCGAGCGGGCAATGGATTAAGTTCCATCCACAAGAGGTGGTGGGCCCAGCATGGCCACTGCTGCAATGAAGCCACCAGAATACAGGACATGGATACTTTGGATAAGGTCAAGGAGGTCAATCCTGGTCAGCTGGATTCCTGCCTCACCAAGTGAGGATGTTGGAGTCAGGATGGAGATTCAAGTGGACTCCACCAAGTTAAAAGAAACAAAACTGACCACCCTACCACCCACTCCCCAAACCAACCCCTCCCCAAGTCATCCCCCTCCCCAAACTATCCCCCTTCCCAAACCACCCCCACCACAAGTCATCACCCTCCCCAAGCCATCCCCTTCCCAAGTCATTCCGCCCCCAAACTCTCCCCTTCCCCAACCATCCCCTCCCCCAACCACCCACTCTCCAAACCACCCCCTCCCCAAGTAATCCCCTCCCCAAACCATCCCCTTCCCCAACCATCCCCTCCCACAACCACCCCCTCCCCAAACCACCCCCTCCCCAAGTCATCCCCTCCCTAAACCATCCCCTCCCCAAACCACCCCCTCCCCACGTCATCCCCTCCCCCAACCATCCCCTCCCCCAACCACCCCCTCCCCAAACCACCCCCTCAACAAGTCATCCCCTCCACAAACCACCCCCTCCCCAAACCAACCCCTTCCCCAAGTCATCTCCTCCCCAAACCACTCCCTCCCCAAGTCATCCCCTCCCCCAACCACCCCCTCCCCAACCATGCCCTCCCCCAACCACCCCCTCAACAAGTCATCCCCTCCCCAAACCACCCCCTCCCCAAATAAACCCCTTCCCCAAGTCATCTCCTCCCCAAACCACTCCCTCCCCAAGTCATCCCCTCCCCCAACCACCCCCTCCCCAACCATGCCCTCCCCCAACCACCCCCTCAACAAGTCATCCCCTCCCCAAACCACTCCCTCCCCAAACCAAACCCTTCCCCAAGTCATCTCCTCCCCAAACCACTCCCTCCCCAAGTCATCCCCTCCCCAAACGACCCCCTTCCCCAAGTCATCTCCTCCCCAAACCACTCCCTCCCCAAGTCATCCCCTCCCCAACCACCCCCTCCCCACCATCCCCTCCCCCAACCACCCCCTCCCCAAACCACCCCTCCCCCAAGTCATCCCCTCCCCAACCATCCCCTCCCCAAATCACCCCCTCTCCAAACCACCCCTTCCCCACAACACCCCTTCCCCAAGTAATCCCCTCCCCCAACCGGCCCCTCCCCAAACCATCCCCTCCCCAAAATAACCCCTCCCCAAACCATCCCCCTCTCCAAACCATCCCCCTCCACCAAACATCCCCCTCTCCAAACTATCCCCCTCCCCCAACTACCCCCTCCCCAAACCATTCCCCTCACCCAACCGCCGCCTCCCCAAACCACCCCCTCCCCCAACCACCCCCTCCCCAAACCATCCCCCTCCCCCAACCACCCCCTCCCCAACCACCGCCTCTACCCAACCACCCCCTCCCCCAGCCACCCACTCCCCATGACGGTGGGTTCGGGGTCACACTCGGACATGACGGTGGGCTCGGAGTCACACTCGGTCTTGACGGTGGGCTCGGGGTCACACTCGGACATGACGGTGGGCTCGGGGTCACACTCGGACATGACGGTGGGCTCGGGGTCACACTCGGACATGATGGTGGGCTCGGGGTCACACTCGGACATGACGGTTGGCACGGGGGCACACTCGGACATGATGGTGGGCATGGGGGCACACTCTGACATGACGGTGGGCACGGGGGCACACTCGGACATGACGGTGGGCACGGGGGCACACTCTGACATGATGGTGGGCACGGGGGCACACTCGGACATGACGGTGGGCACGGGGGCACACCCTGACATGACGGTGGGCTCGGGGTCACACTCGGACATGATGGTGGGCACGGCATTACACTCGGACATGATGGTGGGCTCGGGGGCACACTCTGACATGATGGTGGGCACGGGGGCACACTCGGACATGACGGTGGGCACGGGGGCACACTCGGACATGGTGATGGGCTCGGGGTCACACTCGGACATGATGGTGGGCTCGGGGCACACTCGGACATGATGGTGGGCTCGGCGTCACACTCGGACATGATGATGGGCTCGGGGTCACACTCGGACATGATGATGGGCTCGGGGTCACACTTGGACATGATGATGGGCTCGGGGTCACACTCGGACATGATGGTGGGCTCGGGGTCACACTCTGACATGACGGTGGGCTCGGGGTCACACTCGGACATGATGGTGGGCTTGGCGTCACACTCGGACATTATGGTGGGCTCGGGGTCACACTCGGACATGATGGTGGGCACGGCATCACACTCGGACATGGTGATGGGCTCGGGGTCACACTCGGACATGATGGTGGGCACGGCATCACACTCTGACATGACGGTGGGCACGGGGGCACACTCGGACATGGTGATGGGCTCGGGGTCACACATCGGACATGACGGTGGGCTCGGGGTCACACTCGGACATGATGATGGGCTCGGGGTCACACTCGGACATGATGGTGGGCTCGGGGTCACACATCGGACATGACGGTGGGCTCGGGGTCACACTCGGACATGATGATGGGCTCGGGGTCACACTCGGACATGACGGTGGGCTCGGGGTCACACATCGGACATGACGGTGGGCTCGGGGTCACACTCGGACATGATGATGGGCTCGGGGTCACACTCGGACATGGTGATGGGCTCGGGGTCACACTCGGACATGGTGATGGGCTCGGGGTCACACCCGGACATGATGGTGGGCTCGGGGGCACACTCGGACATGACGGTGGGCACGGGGTCACACTCTGACATGACGGTGGGCTCGGGGTCACACTCTGACATGATGGTGGGCACGGGGGCACACTCGGACATGACGGTGGGCACGGGGGCACACTCGGACATGGTGATGGGCTCGGGGTCACACCCGGACATGGTGGTGGGCTCGGGGGCACACTCGGACATGATGATGGGCTCGGGGTCACACTCTGACATGACGGTGGGCTCGGGGTCACACTCTGACATGATGGTGGGCACGGGGGCACACTCGGACATGACGGTGGGCACGGGGGCACACTCGGACATGATGATGGGCTCGGGGTCACACTCGGACATGATGATGGGCTCGGGGTCACACTCGGACATGATGGTGGGCTCGGGGGCACACTCGGACATGATGATGGGCTCGGGGTCACACTCGGACATGATGGTGGGCTCGGGGTCACACTCGGACATGGTGATGGGCTCGGGGTCACACTTGGACCTGATGGTGGGCACGGCATCACACTCGGACATGACGGTGGGCTCGGGGTCACACTCGGACATGATGGTGGGCTCGGGGGCACACTCGGACATGATGGTGGGCTCGGGGGCACACTCGGACATGATGATGGGCTCGGGGGCACACTCGGACATGATGATGGGCTCGGGGTCACACTCGGACATGATGGTGGGCTCGGGGTCACACTCGGACATGGTGATGGGCTCGGGGTCACACTCGGACATGATGATGGGCTCGGGGTCACACTCGGACATGATGGTGGGCTCGGGGGCACACTCGGACATGATGATGGGCTCGGGGTCACACTCGGACATGATGGTGGGCTCGGGGTCACACTCGGACATGGTGATGGGCTCGGGGTCACACTTGGACCTGATGGTGGGCTCGGCGTCACACATCGGACATGATGATGGGCTCGGGGGCACACTCGGACATGATGATGGGCTCGGGGTCACACTCGGACATGATGGTGGGCTCGGGGTCACACTCGGACATGGTGATGGGCTCGGGGTCACACTTGGACCTGATGGTGGGCTCGGGGTCACACTCGGACATGATGATGGGCTCGGGGGCACACTCGGACATGATGATGGGCTCGGGGTCACACTCGGATATGATGGTGGGCTCGGGGTCACACTCGGACATGGTGATGGGCTCGGGGTCACACTCGGACATGGTGATGGGCTCGGGGGCACACTCGGACATGACGGTGGGCTCGGGGGCACACTCGGACATGACGGTGCGCTCGGGGTCACACCCGGACATGATGGTGGGCTCGGCGTCACACCCGGACATGATGGTGGGCTCGGGGGCACACTCGGACATGATGGTGGGCTCGGGGGCACACTCGGACATGATGGTGGGCTCGGGGGCACACTCGGACATGACGGTGGGCTCGGGGTCACACTCGGACATGATGGTGGGCTCGGGGTCACACTCGGACATGATGGTGGGCACGGCATCACACTCGGACATGATGGTGGGCTCGGCGTCACACGCGGACATGATGGTGGGCTCGGGGTCACACTCGGACATGATGGTGGGCTTGGCGTCACACTCGGACATGATGGTGGGCTCGGCGTCACACTCGGACATGATGGTGGGCTCGGTGTCACACTCGGACATGATGGTGGGCTCGGGGTCACACTCGGACATGATGGTGGGCTCGGTGTCACACTCGGACATGATGGTGGGATCGGGGTCACACTCGGACATGATGGTGGGCTCGGTGTCACACTCGGACATGATGGTGGGCTCGGGGTCACACTCGGACATGATGGTGGGCTCGGTGTCACACTCGGACATGACGGTGGGCTCGGGGTCACACTCTAACATGGTGATGGGCTCGGGGTCACACTCGGACATGGTGGTGGGCACGGCGTCACACTCGGACATGATGGTGGGCTCGGGGTCACACTCGGACATGGTGGTGGGCACGGCGTCACACTCGGACATGATGGTGGGCTCGGGGTCACACTCGGACATGATGGTGGGCTCAGCGTCACACTCGGACATGATGGTGGGCTCGGGGTCACACTCGGACATGACGGTGGGCTCGGCGTCACACTCGGTCTTGACGGTGGGCTCGGGGTCACACTCGGACATGGCGGTGGGCTCGGGGTCACACTCCGACATGACACAGGGCTCGGGGTCACACTCGGACTTGATGGGTCCGGGGTCACGCTCGGACATGACGCTGAGCGCGGAGACACACTTGGATATGACGGTGGGCTCGGGGTCACACTCGGACATGACGCTGAGCGCGGAGACACACTCGGATATGACGGTGGGCTCGGGGTCACGCTCGGACATGATGCTGAGCGCGGAGACACACTTGGATATGACGGTGGGCTCGGGGTCACACTCGGCCATGATGATGGTCTCCGGGTCACACTCGGACATGATGATGGGCTCGGGGTCACACTCGGCCATGATGATGGGCTCCGTGTCACACTCGGACATGGTGATGGGCTCTGGGTCACACCCGGACATGATGATGGGCTCGGGGTCACACTTGGACATGATGATAGGCTCGGGATCACACTCGGACATGAGAGTGGCTCGGGGTCACACTCGGACATGATAATGGGCTCGGGGTCACACTCGGACATGATGATGGGCTCGGGGTCACACTCGGACATGATAATGGGCTCGGGGTCACACTCAGACATGATGATGGGCTCGGGGTCACACTCGGACACGGTGATGAGTTCGGGGGGTCACACCCGGACACGATGATGGGCTCGGGGTCATACTCGGACATGATAATGGGGTCGGGGTCACACTCGGACATGATGATGGGCTCGGGGTCACACTCGGACATGAGAGTGGCTCGGGGTCACACTCGGACATGGTGATGAGCTCGGGGGTCACACCCGGACACGATGATGGGCTCGGGGTCACACTCGGACACGATGATGGGCTCGGGGTCACACTCGGACATGAGAGTGGCTCGGGGTCACACTCGGACATGATGATGGGCTCGGGGTCACACCCGGACATGATGAGGAGCTCGGGGTCACACTCGGACACGATGATGGGCTCGGGGTCACACCCGGACACGATGATGGGCTTGGGGTCACACTCGGACACGATGATGGGCTCGGGGTCACACTCGGACACGATGATGGGCTCGGGGTCACACTCGGACACGATGATGGGCTCGGGGTCACACCCGGACATCATGATGTGCTCTGGGTCACACTCGGACATGATGATGGGCTCGGGGTCACACTCGGACACGATGATGGGCTCGGGGTCACACTCGGACACGATGATGGGCTCGGGGTCACACTGGGGCACGATGATGGGCTCGGGGTCACACCCGGACATGATGATGTGCTCGGGGTCACACTCGGACACGATGATGGGCTCGGGGTCACACTCGGACATGATTAGTTAATTGGATTAGGCCAGTTTTCAGAGGCTAGATTCACAGTATAATAGTGATCTCCTACAGTGCAGACTTTGTTTGCACTGAGTGCTGAATTTGGTGCATGTTGAGTGCTATAGTAAGAGTTTGGTGACCGAGGGAGTTAGGCGAGGAGAGAGTAAGGTGCTCCTTTCATTTTGTTTCCGACATTTCCACAAAGAGTGAGAAGAGAGCCAGGGGTTTACAGAAAGTGTAGCTGACTGGGAGCAGAGTCGGAGGGCGGAGATCTAGTTAGTCCACAGGGCAGCTATATTCTGTCAGGTAAGAGGGGATGGAGGCTAGGCCAGTTGCATGCTCCTCCTGTAGGATGTGGGTGGTGAGGGATACCACCGGTGTCCCCGCTGACTATACCTGCGGGAAGTGCACCCAACTTCAGCTCCTCAAAGACCGTGTGAGGGAACTGGAGCTGAAGATGGATGAACTTCGGATCATCTGGGAGGCAGAGGGGGTGATTGAGAAGAGTTACAGGGAGGTAACCACACCCAAGGTACAGGACAAGAATAGCTGGGTTACCGTCAGGGGGGAAAAAGCAAACAGGCAGACAGTGCAGGGATCCCTCGTGGCCATTCCCCTTCAAAACAAGTATACCGTTTTGGATGCTGTTGGGGGGGATGACCTACCGGGGGAAGGCCCTAGCGGCCAGGTCTCTGGCACTGAGTCTGGCTCTGGGGCTCAGAAGGGAAGGGGGGAGAATAGAAAAGCAATAGTTGTAGGAGACTCAATGGTTAGGGGAATAGATAGGAGAATCTGTGGTCGCGAGCGAGACTCCCGGAATGTATGTTGCCTCCCGGGTGCCAGGGTCAGGGATGTCTCGGATCGTGTCTTCAGGATCCTTAAGGGGAAGGGCGAGCAGCCAGAAGTCGTGGTGCACATTGGTACCAACGACATAGGTAGGAAAAGGGGTGTGGAGGTAATAAACAAGTTTAGGGAGTTCGGCTGGAAGTTAAAAGCCAGGACAGACAGAGTTGTCATCTCTGGTTTGTTGCCGGTGCGACGTGATAGCGAGGCTAGGAATAGGGAGAGAG
The DNA here is from genome assembly GCF_047496885.1 of Scyliorhinus torazame. NCBI lineage: Eukaryota > Metazoa > Chordata > Chondrichthyes > Carcharhiniformes > Scyliorhinidae > Scyliorhinus > Scyliorhinus torazame. Next base: position 41,571,594 of record NC_092712.1, on the reverse strand, counting down.
TGCAGTTGAACACGTGGCTGCAGGAATGGTGTAGGAGGGAGGGCTTCAGGTATTTGGATAATTGGAGCGCATTCTGGGGAAGGTGGGACCTGTACAAGCAGGACGGGTTGCATCTGAACCAGAGGGGCACCAATATCCTGGGAGGGAGGTTTTCTAGTACTCTTCGGGAGGGTTTAAACTAATTTGGCAGGGGAATGGGAACCGGATTTGTAGTCCAGCAACTAAGGTAGCCGATATTCAGGACGCCAAAGCGTGTAATGAGGCAGTGAGGAAGGGAACACTGACAAAGGAGAGTACTTGCAGGCACGGAGATGGGTTGAAGTGTGTATACTTCAACGCAAGAAGCATCAGGAATAAGGTGGGTGAACTTAAGGCATGGATCGGTACTTGGGACTACGATGTGGTGGCCATCACGGAAACTTGGATAGAAGAGGGGCAGAAATGGTTGTTGGAGGTCCCTGGTTATAGATGTTTCAATAAGATTAGGGAGGGGGGTAAAAGAGGTGGGGGGGGGGGGGTGGCATTGTTAATTAGAGATAGTATAACAGCTGCAGAAAGGTAGTTCGAGGAGTATCACCCTAATGAGGTAGTATGGGTTGAAGTCAGAAATAGGAAAGGAGCAGTCACCTTGTTAGGAGTTTTCTATAGGCCCCCCAATAGTAGCAGAGATGTGGAGGAACAGATTGGGAAACAGATTTTGGAAAGGTGCAGAAGTCACAGGGTAGTAGTCATGGGTGACTTTAACTTCCCAAATATTGAGTGGAAACTCTTTAGGAAACCACCAAATAGTTTGGATGGGGTGGTGTTTGTGCAGTGTGTCCAGGAAGCTTTTCTAACACAGTATGTAGATTGTCCGACCAGAGGAGGGGCAATATTGGATTTAGTACTGGGTAATGAACCAGGGCAAGTGACAGATTTGTTAGTGGGGGAGCATTTTGGAGATAGTGACCACAATTCTGTGACTTTCACTTTAGTAATGGAGAGGGATAGGTGCGTGCAACAGGGCAAGGTTTACAATTGGGGGAAGGGTAAATACAATGTTGTCAGACAAGAATTGAAGTGCATAAGTTGGGAACATAGGCTGTCAGGGAAGGACACAAGTGAAATGTGGAACTTGTTCAAGGAACAGGTACTACTTGTCCTTGATATGTATGTCCCTGTCAGGCAGGGAAGAGATGGTCGAGTGAGGGAACCATGGTTGACAAGAGAGGTTGAATGTCTTGTTAAGAGGAAAAAGGAGACTTATGTAAGGCTGAGGAAACAAGGTTCAGACAGGGCATTGGAGGGATACAAGATAGCCAGGAGGGAACTGAAGAAAGGGATTAGGAGAGCTAAGAGAGGGCATGAACAATCTTTGGCGGGTAGGATCAAGGAAAACCCCAAGGCCTTTTACACATATGTGAGAAATATGAGAATGACTAGAGCGAGGGTAGGTCCGATCAAGACAGTAGCGGGAGATTGTGTATTGAGTCTGAAGAGATAGGAGAGGTCTTGAACGAGTACTTTTCTTCTGTATTTACAAATGAGAGGGGCGATATTGTTGGAGAGGACAGTGTGAAACAGACTGGTAAGCTCGAGGAAATACTTGTTAGGAAGGAAGATGTGTTGGGCATTTTGAAAAACTTGAGGATAGACAAGTCCCCCGGGCCTGACGGGATATATCCAAGGATTCTATGGGAACATAGAACATAGAACATAGAACAATACAGCGCAGTACAGGCCCTTCTGCCCACGATGTTGCACCGAAACAAAAGCCATCTAACCTACACTATACCATTATCATCCATATGTTTACCCAATAAACTTTTAAATGCCCTCAATGTTGGCGAGTTCACGACTGTAGCAGGTAGGGCATTCCACGGCCTCACTACTCTTTGCGTAAAGAACCTACCTCTGACCTCTGTCCTATATCTATTACCCCTCAGATTAAAGTTATGTCCCCTCGTGCCAGCCATTTCCATCCGCGGGAGAAGGCTCTCACTGTCCACCCTATCCAACCCCCTAATCATTTTGTATGCCTCTATTAAGTCTCCTCTTAACCTTCTTCTCTCCAACGAAAACAACCTCAAGTCCATCAGCCTTTCCTCATAAGATTTTCCCTCCATACCAGGCAACATCCTGGTAAATCTCCTCTGCACCCGCTCCAAAGCCTCCACGTCCTTCCTATAATGCGGTGACCAGAACTGTACGCAATACTCCAAATGCGGCCGTACCAGAGTTCTGTACAGCTGCAACATGACCTCCTGACTCCGGAACTCAATCCCTCTACCAATAAAGGCCAACACTCCATAGGCCTTCTTCACAACCCTATCAACCTGGGTGGCAACTTTCAGGGATCTATGTACATGGACACCTAGATCCCTCTGCTCATCCACACTTTCAAGAACTTTTCCATTAGCCAAATATTCCACATTCCTGTTATTCCTTCCAAAGTGAATCACCTCACACTTCTCTACATTAAACTCCATTTGCCACCTCTCAGCCCAGCTCTGCAGCTTATCTATATCCCTCTGTAACCTGCTACTTCCTTCCACACTATCGACAACACCACCGACTTTAGTACCGTCTGCAAATTTACTCACCCACCCTTCTGCGCCTTCCTCTAGGTCATTGATAAAAATGACAAACAGCAACGGCCCCAGAACAGATCCTTGTGGTACTCCACTTGTGACTGAACTCCATTCTGAACATTTCCCATCAACCACCACCCTCTGTCTTCTTTCAGCTAGCCAATTTCTGATCCACATCTCTAAATCACCCTTAATCCCCAGCCTCCGTATTTTCTGCAATAGCCTACTGTGGGGAACCTTATCAAACGCTTTGCTGAAATCCATATACACCACATCAACTGCTCTACCCTCGTCTACCTGTTCAGTCACCTCCTCAAAGAACTCGATAAGGTTTGTGAGGCATGACCTACCCTTCACAAAGCCATGCTGACTATCCCTGATCATATTATTCCTATCTAGATGATTATAAATCTTGTCTCTTATAATCCCCTCCAAGACTTTACCCACTACAGACGTGAGGCTCACCGGTCTATTGTTGCCGGGGTTGTCTCTGCACCCCTTTTTGAACAAAGGGACCACATTTGCTATCCTCCAGTCCTCTGGCACTATTCCTGTAGCCAATGATGACATAAAAATCAAAGCCAATGGTCCAGCAATCTCTTCCCTGGCCTCCCAGAGAATCCTAGGATAAATCCCATCAGGTCCCGGGGACTTATCTATTTTCAGCCTGTCCAGAATTGCCAACACCTCTTCCCTACGTACCTCAATGCCATCTAATCTATTTACCTGGAGCTCAGCATTCTCCTCCACAACATTATCTTTTTCCTGAGTGAATACTGACGAAAAATATTCATTTAGTATCTCGCCTATCTCTTCAGACTCTACACACAACTTCCCATCCCTGTCCTTGACTGGTCCTACTCTTTCCCTAGTCATTCGCTTATTCCTGACATACCTATAGAAAGCTTTTGGGTTTTCCTTGATCCTTCCTGCCAAATACTTCTCATGTCCCCTCCTTGCTCGTCTTAGCTCTCTCTTTAGATCTTTCCTCGCTACCTTGTAACTATCCATCGCCCCAACTGAAACTTCACACCTCATCTTCACATAGGCCTCCTTCTTCCTCTTAACAAGAGATTCCACTTCTTTGGTAAACCACGGTTCCCTCGCTCGGCACCTTCCTCCCTGCCTGACCGGTACATACATATCAAGAACACGCAGAAGCTGATTCTTGAACAAGCTCCACTTATCCAGTGTGTCCAACACTTGCAGCCTACTTCTCCACCTTATCCCCCCCAAGTCACGTCTAATGGCATCATAATTTCCCTTCCCCCAGCTATAACTCTTGCCCTGCGGTGTATACTTATCCCTTTCCATCCTTAACGTAAACGTCACCGAATTGTGGTCACTGTCCCCAAATCCAACACCTGGCCTGGTTCATTACCCAAAACCAAATCCAATGTGGCCTCGCCTCTTGTTGGCCTGTCAACAAACTGTGTCAGGAAACCCTCCTGCACACACTGTACAAAAAACGACCCATCTAATGTACTCGAACTATATCTTTTCCAGTCAATATTTGGAAAGTTAAAGTCTCCCATAATAACTACCCTGTTACTTTCGCTCTTATCCAGGATCATCCTCGCCATCCTTTCCTCTACATCCCTAGAACTATTTGGAGGCCTATAGAAGACTCCCAACAGTGTGACCTCTCCTTTCATGTTTCTAACCTCAGCCCATACTACCTCGGAAGATGAGTCCCCATCTAGCATCCTCTCCGCCACCGTAATACTGCTCTTGACTAGCAGCGCCACACCTCCCCCTCTTTTGCCTCCTTCTCTGAGCTTACTAAAACACCTAAACCCCGGAACCTGCAACATCCATTCCTGTCCCTGCTCTATCCATGTCTCCGGAATGGCCACAACATCGAAGTCCCAGGTACCAACCCATGCTGCCAGTTCCCCTACCTTATTTCGTATACTCCTGGCATTGAAGTAGACACACTTCAAACCACCTACCTGAACACTGGCCCCCTCCTGCGACGTCAAATCTGAGCTCCTGACCTCTGTACTCTCATTCTCCCTTACCCTAAAACTACAATCCAGGTTCCCATGCCCCTGCTGCATTAGTTTAAACCCCCCCCAAAGAGCACTAACAAATCTCCCCCCCAGGATATTTGTGCCCCGCAGGTTCAGATGTAGACCATCCTGTTTGTAGAGGTCCCACCTTCCCCAGAAAGAGCCCCAGTTATCCAGAAATCGGAATCCCTCCCGCCTGCACCATCCCTGTACAAGAGATGAAATTGCAGAGCTGTTGGCAATGATCTTTTCGTCCTCACTGTCAACAGGGGTGGTACCAGGGGATTGGAGAGTGGCGAATGTCGTGCCCCTGTTCAAAAAAGGGACTAGGGATAACCCTGGGAATTACAGGCCAGTTAGTCTTACTTCGGTGGGAGGCAAAGTGATGGAAAGTGTACTGAAGGATAGGATTTCTGAGCATCTGGAAAGACACTGCTTGATTAGGGATAGTCAGCACGGATTTGTGAGGGGTAGGTCTTGCCTTACAAATCTTATTGAATTCTTTGAGGAGGTGACCAAGCATGTGGATGAAGGTAAAGCAGTGGATGTAGTGTACATGGATTTTAGTAAGGCATTTGATAAGGTTCCCCATGGTAGGCTTCTGCAGAAAGTAAGGAGGCATGGGATAGTGGGAAATTTAACCAGTTGGATAATGAACTGGCTAACCGATAGAAGTCAGAGAGTGGTGGTGGATGGCAAATATTCAGCCTGGATCCCAGTTACCAGTGGCGTACCGCAGGGATCAGTTCTGGGTCCTCTGCTGTTTGTGATTTTCATTAATGACTTGAATGAGGGAGTTGAAGGGTGGGTCAGTAAATTTGCAGACGATACGAAGATTGGTGGAGTTGTGGATAGTAAGGAGGGCTGTTGTCGGCTGCAAAGAGACATAGATAGGATGCAGAGCTGGGCTGAGAAGTGGCAGATGGAGTTTAACCCTGAAAAGTGTGAGGTTGTCCATTTTGGAAGAACAAATATGAATGCGGAATACAGGGTTAACGGTAGAGCTCTTGGCAATGTGGAGGAGCAGAGAGATCTTGGGGTCTACGTTCATACATCTTTGAAAGTTGCCACTCAAGTGGATAGAGCTGTGAAGAAGGCCTATGGTGTGCTCGCCTTCATTAACAGAGGGATTGAATTTAAGAGCCGTGAGGTGATGATGCAGCTGTACAAAACTTTGGTGAGGCCACATTTGGAGTACTGTGTACAGTTCTGGTCACCTCATTTTAGGAAGGATGTGGAAGCTTTGGAAAAGGTGCAAAGAAGATTTACCAGGATGTTGCCTGGAATGGAGAGTAGGTCTTACGAGGAAAGGTTGAGGGTGCTAGGCCTTTTCTCATTAGAGCGGAGAAGGATGAGGGGGCGACTTGATAGAGGTTTATAAGATGATCAGGGGAATAGATAGAGTAGACAGTCAGAGACTTTTTCCCCAGGTGGAACAAACCATTACAAGGGGACATAAATTTAAGGTGAAAGGTGGAAGATATAGGAGGGATATCAGAGGTAGGTTCTTTACCCAGAGAGTAGTGGGGGCATGGAATGCACTGCCTGTGGAAGTAGTTGAGTCGGAAACATTAGGGACCTTCAAGCAGCTATTGGATAGGTACATGGATTACAGTAAAATGATATAGTGTAGATTTATTTGTTCTTAAGGGCAGCACGGTAGCATTGTGGATATCACAATTGCTTCACAGCTCCAGGGTCCCAGGTTCGATTCCGGCTTGGGTCACTGTCTGTGCGGAGTCTGCACGTCCTCCCCGTGTCTGCGTGTGTTTCCTCCGGGTGCTCCGGTTTCCTCCCACAGTCCAAAGATGTGCAGGGTAGGTGGATTGGCCATGATAAATTGCCCTTAGTGTCCAAAATTGCCCTTGGTGTTGGGTGGAGGTGTTGAGTTTGGGTGGGGTGCTCTTTCCAAGAGCCGGTGCAGACTCAGGGGGCCGAATGGCTTCCTTCTGCACTGTAAATTCAATGATAATCTATGATTAATCTAGGACAAAGGTTCGGCACAACATCGTGGGCCGAAGGGCCTGTTCTGTGCTGTATTTTCTATGTCTATGATGATGGGCTCGGGGTCACACTCGGCCATGATGATGGGCTCGGGGTCACACTCAGACATGATGATGGGTTCGGGGTCACACTCGGACATGATGATGGGCTCGGGGTCACACTCGGACGTGATCATTGGCTCGGGGTCACACTCGGACATGATGGTGGGCTTGTGGTCACACTCGGTCATGGTGATGGGCTCGGGGTCACACACGGACACGATGATGGGCTCGGGGTCACACTCGGACATGATGATGGGCTCGGGGTCACACTCGGACATGATGATGGGCTCGGGGTCACACTCGGACATGATGATGGGCTCGGGGTGACACCCGGACATGATGTTGTGCTCGGGGTCACACTCGGACATGAGAGTGGGCTCGGGGTCACACTCGGACATGATGATGGGCTCGGGGTCACACTCGGGCATGATGATGGGCTCGGGGTCACACACGGACATGAGAGTGGGCCCGGGGTCACACTCGGACATGATGATGGGCTCGGGGTCACACTCGGACACGATGATGGGCTCGGGGTCACACTCGGACATGAGAGTGGGCCCGGGGTCGCACTTGGTCATGATGATGGGCTCGGGTTCACACTCGGACATGATGATGGGCCCGGGGTAACACTCGGACGTGAGAGTGGGCTCGGGGTCACACTCGGACATGATGATGGGCTCGGGGTCACACTCGGACATGGTGATGAGCTCGGGGGTCACACCCGGACACGGTGATGAGCTCGGGGGTCGCACCCGGACACGGTGATGAGCTCTGGGTCACACCCGGACACGGTGATGAGCTCTGGGTCACACCCGGACACGGTGATGAGCTCGGGGGTCGCACCCGGACACGGTGATGAGCTCTGGGTCACACCCGGACACGGTGATGAGCTAGGGTTGTAGATGGACACGGTGATGACCTAGGGTTATAGACGGACACATGGTGGGCCCGGGTTCTCTCCCGGACTTGATGGTGGGTTCGGAGTCACATTCAGACAAGATGATGGGCTAAGGGTTATACACAGACACGATGGTGGGCTCCGGGTCACACACGGACACGATGGTTGATTCAGAGTCATGCTCAGAAACACTGATGGGGCTTCTGGGCACATGTGGACAAGGCAGAGGGCTCGAGGTCTCCCTCCGACACTATACTGGGCTGCAGGCCACACTGGGACACAATGATGAGATTGAGTCAGGTTTGGACATGATGTTGGTTTCATCTTCAGGGTTGGGCACGGTGGCAGGCACAACGTCACTCTTGGACACGATGGTGGGCTTGACGTCACCTCTTGGACATGTCGGTGATCACACTTGGACACGATGATGGACTCGAGGTCGCTCTTCGACATGTTGTGGTCTGGAGATCACACTTGAAATGAAAATCGCTTATTGTCACAAGTAGGCTTCAAATGACGTTACTGTGAAAAGCCCCTAGTCACCACATTCTGGCGCCTGTTCGGGGAGGCTGTTACGGGAACAGCCTGGAGTCGATGGTGGGCTCCATATCACTCTTGGACATGATAAAGTAATTGAGGTCACTTTCGGACATGATGTTGGGCTTAGGTTCAGGCCCGAAAACGATGGTGGGCTCGAAGTCATTTTGGACACAATGGCAGTCTCACGGACACTCTTGGATACAATGGCGAGCTTGTGATCATGCTTGGGCACGATGGCAGACTCGAAGTCTCGCTTGGATACAATGGTGAGCTTGGAAACATACTTGGACACGATGGCAGTCTTGACATCACGCTTGGATACAATGGCGAGCTTGGGATCATGCTTGAACATGATGGCGAGCTTGGGGCACGGTTGGACACAATGGCGGACTACAGGTCATGCTCAGAAACCATGACGGGCTCAGGATAATGCAAGGTAGGCTCAGGATTACATTCTGATACGGTGGTGGGCTTGGGGTCACATTTGAACATGCCGATGGGCTCGGTCACATTTGGACACGCAGTCTCAGGGTCGCATACAAACAAGATTATGGGCTTGGGGTCATACTCAGACATGTCTGTGGGTTTGGTGTTATACTTGAATATGACGATGGGGTCAGGGTCACTTTTGGGACATGCCTGTGGTCTCTGGGCCACACTCAAACAAGATGATGGGTTTGGGGTCACACTTCTTCATGTCTGTGGGCTCGGGGTCACACGGAGATACGATGGGGGGCTCGGGTCACACTCAGCCACAATGGTGGGCTCGGGGTCACACTCGGGCACGATGGTGAGCTCAAGGTCACATTCAGACATGCTGGTGGATTCGGGGTAACACTCAGACATGGTGGTGGATTCGGGGTCACACTCAGACATGGTGGTGGGTTCGGGGTCACACTCAGACATGGTGGTGGATTCGGGGTCACACTCAGACATGGTGGTGGATTCGGGGTCACACTCAGACATGGTGGTGGGTTCGGGGTCACACTCAGACATGGTGGTGGGTTCGGGGTCACACTCAGACATGGTGGTGGGTTCGGGGTCACACTCAGACATGGTGGTGGATTCGGGGTCACACTCAGACATGGTGGTGGGTTCGGGGTCACACTCAGACATGGTGGTGGGTTCGGGGTCACACTCAGACATGGTGGTGGGTTCGGGGTCACACTCAGACATGGGGGTGGGTTCGGCGTCACATTCAGACATGCTGGTGGATTCGGGGTAACACTCAGACATGGTGGTGGATTCGGGGTCACACTCAGACATGGTGGTGGGTTCGGGGTCACACTCAGACATGGTGGTGGATTCGGGGTCACACTCAGACATGGTGGTGGATTCGGGGTCACACTCAGACATGGTGGTGGGTTCGGGGTCACACTCAGACATGGTGGTGGGTTCGGGGTCACACTCAGACATGGTGGTGGGTTCGGGGTCACACTCAGACATGGTGGTGGATTCGGGGTCACACTCAGACATGGTGGTGGGTTCGGGGTCACACTCAGACATGGTGGTGGGTTCGGGGTCACACTCAGACATGGTGGTGGGTTCGGGGTCACACTCAGACATGGGGGTGGGTTCGGCGTCACACTCAGACATGGTGGTGGATTCGGGGTCACACTCAGACATGGTGGTGGGTTCGGGGTCACACTCAGACATGGTGGTGGGTTCGGGGTCACACTCAGACATGGTGGTGGGTTCGGGGTCACACTCAGACATGGTGGTCGGTTCAGGGTCACACTCAGACATGGTGGTCGATTCAGCGTCACACTCAGACATGGGGGTGGGTTCGGCGTCACACTCAGACATGGTGGTGGATTCGGGGTCACACTCAGACATGGTGGTGGGTTCGGGGTCACACTCAGACATGGTGGTGGATTCGGGGTCACACTCAGACATGGTGGTGGATTCGGGGTCACACTCAGACATGGTGGTGGGTTCGGGGTCACACGCAGACATGGTGGTGGATTCGGGGTCACACTCAGACATGGTGGTGGGTTCGGGGTCACACTCAGACATGGGGGTGGGTTCGGCGTCACACTCAGACATGGTGGTGGATTCGGGGTCACACTCAGACATGGTGGTGGGTTCGGGGTCACACTCAGACATGGTGGTGGGTTCGGGGTCACACTCAGACATGGGGGTGGGTTCGGCGTCACACTCAGACATGGTGGTCGGTTCAGGGTCACACTCAGACATGGTGGTCGGTTCAGCGTCACACTCAGACATGGGGGTGGGTTCGGCGTCACACTCAGACATGGTGGTGGGTTCGGGGTCACACTCAGACATGGTGGTGGGTTCGGGGTCACACTCAGACATGGTGGTGGGTTCGGGGTCACACTCAGACATGGGGGGGGGTTCAGGGTCACACTCAGACATGGTGGTGGGTTCGGGGTCACACTCAGACATGGTGGTGGATTCGGGGTCACACTCAGACATGGTGGTGGGTTCGGGGTCACACTCAGACATAGTGGTGGGTTCGGCGTCACACTCAGACATGGTGGTGGGTTCGGGGTCACACTCAGACATGGTGGTCGGTTCGGGGTCACACTCATCATGGTGGTGGGTTCGGCGTCACACTCAGACATGGTGGTGGGTTCGGGGTCACACTCAGACATGGTGGTGGGTTCGGGGTCACACTCAGACATGGTGGTGGATTCGGGGTCACACTCAGACATGGTGGTGGGTTCGGGGTCACACTCAGACATGGTGGTGGGTTCGGCGTCACACTCAGACATGGTGGTGGGTTCGGGGTCACACTCATCATGGTGGTGGGTTCGGGGTCACACTCAGACATGGTGGTGGATTCGGGGTCACACTCAGACATGGTGGTGGGTTCGGTGTCACACTCAGACATGGTGGTGGGTTCGGCGTCACACTCAGACATGGTGGTGGGTTCGGGGTCACACTCAGACATGGTGGTGGATTCGGGGTCACACTCAGACATGGTGGTGGGTTCGGGGTCACACTCAGACATGGTGGTGGGTTCGGCGTCACACTCAGACATGGTGGTGGGTTTGGGGTCACACTCAGACATGGTGGTGGGTTCGGGATCACACTCAGACATGGTGGTGGGTTCGGGGTCACACTCAGACATGGTGGTGGGTTCGGGGTCACACTCGGGCACGATGGTGAGCTCAAGGTCACATTCAGACATGGTGGTCGGTTCGGGGTCACACTCAGACATGGTGGTGGATTCGGGGTAACACTCAGACATGGTGGTGGATTCGGGGTCACACTCAGACATGGTGGTGGGTTCGGGGTCACACTCAGACATGGTGGTGGATTCGGGGTCACACTCAGACATGGTGGTGGATTCGGGGTCACACGCAGACATGGTGGTGGATTCGGGGTCACACTCAGACATGGTGGTCGGTTCAGGGTCACACTCAGACATGGTGGTGGGTTCAGCGTCACACTCAGACATGGGGGTGGGTTCGGCGTCACACTCAGACATGGTGGTGGGTTCGGGGTCACACTCAGACATGGTGGTCGGTTCAGCGTCACACTCAGACATGGGGGTGGGTTCCGCGTCACACTCAGACATGGTGGTGGGTTCGGGGTCACACTCAGACATGGTGGTGGGTTCGGGGTCACACTCAGACATGGTGGTGGGTTCGGGGTCACACTCAGACATGGTGGTGGGTTCGGGGTCACACTCAGACATGGTGGTGGGTTCGGGGTCACACTCAGACATGGTGGTGGGTTCGGCGTCACACTCAGACATGGTGGTGGGTTCGGGGTCACACTCAGACATGGTGGTGGGTTCGGGGTCACACTCAGACATGGTGGTGGATTCGGGGTCACACTCAGACATGGTGGTGGGTTCGGGGTCACACTCAGACATGGTGGTGGGTTTGGCGTCACACTCAGACATGGTGGTGGGTTCGGGGTCACACTCAGACATGGTGGTGGGTTCGGGATCACACTCAGACATGGTGGTGGGATCGGGGTAACACTCAGACATGGTGGTGGGGTCGGGGTCACACTCAGACATGGGGGTGGATTCGGGGTCACACTCAGACATGGTGGTGGGTTCGGGGTCACACTCAGACATGGTGGTGGGTTTGGGGTCACACTCAGACATGGTGGTGGGTTCGGGGTCACACTCAGACATGGTGGTGGGTTCGGGGTCACACTCAGACATGGTGGTGGGTTCGGGGTCACACTCAGACATGGTGGTGGGTTCGGGGTCACACTCAGACATGGTGGTGGGTTCGGGGTCACACTCAGACATGGTGGTGGGTTCGGGGTCACACTCAGACATGGTGGTGGGTTCGGGGTAACACTCAGACATGGTGGTCGGTTCGGGGTCACACTCAGACATGGTGGTGTGTTCGGGGTCACACTCAGACATGGTGGTGGATTCAGCGTCACACTCAGACATGGGGGTGGGTTCGGGGTCACACTCAGACATGGGGGTGGGTTCGGGGTCACACTCAGACATGGTGGTGGGTTCGGGGTCACACTCAGACATGGTGGTGGGTTCGGGGTCACACTCAGACATGGCGGTGGGTTCAGGGTCACACTCAGACATGGTGGTCCGTTCGGGGTCACACTCAGACATGGTGGTCCGTTCGGGGTCACACTCAGACATGGTGGTGGGTTCAGCGTCACACTCAGACATGGTGGTCCGTTCGGGGTCACACTCAGACATGGTGGTCCGTTCGGGGTCACACTCAGACATGGTGGTGGGTTCGGCGTCACACTCAGACATGGTGGTGGGTTCGGGGTCACACTCAGACATGGCGGTGGGTTCGGGGTCACGCTCAGACATGGCGGTGGGTTCGGGGTCACACTCAGACATGGTGGTGGGTTGGGGGTCACACTCAGACATGGTGGTGGGTTCGGGGTAACACTCAGACATGGGGGTGGATTCGGGGTCACACTCAGACATGGTGGTGGGTTCGGGGTCACACTCAGACATGGTGGTGGGTTCGGGGTCACACTCAGACATGGTGGTGGGTTCGGGGTCACACTCAGACATGGTGGTCCGTTCGGGATCACACTCAGACATGGGGGTGGGTTCGGGGTCACACTCAGACATGGCGGTGGGTTCGGGGTCACACTCAGACATGGCGGTGGGTTCGGGGTCACACTCAGACATGGTGGTGGGTTCGGGGTCACACTCAGACATGGTGGTGGGTTCGGGGTAACACTCAGACATGGGGGTGGATTCGGGGTCACACTCAGACATGGTGGTGGGTTCGGGGTCACACTCAGACATGGTGGTGGGTTCGGGGTCACACTCAGACATGGTGGTGGGTTCGGGGTCACACTCAGACATGGTGGTGGGTTCGGGATCACACTCAGACATGGGGGTGGGTTCGGGGTCACACTCAGACATGGCGGTGGGTTCGGGGTCACACTCAGACATGGTGGTGGGTTCGGGGTAACACTCAGACATGGGGGTGGATTCGGGGTCACACTCAGACATGGTGGTGGGTTCGGGGTCACACTCAGACATGGTGGTGGGTTCGGGGTCACACTCAGACATGGTGGTGGGTTCGGGGTCACACTCAGACATGGTGGTCCGTTCGGGATCACACTCAGACATGGGGGTGGGTTCGGGGTCACACTCAGACATGGCGGTGGGTTCGGGGTCACACTCAGACATGGTGGTGGGTTCAGCGTCACACTCAGACATGGTGGTCCGTTCGGGGTCACACTCAGACATGGTGGTGGGTTCGGCGTCACACTCAGACATGGTGGTCCGTTCGGGGTCACACTCAGACATGGTGGTCCGTTCGGGGTCACACTCAGACATGGTGGTGGGTTCGGCGTCACACTCAGACATGGTGGTGGGTTCGGGGTCACACTCAGACATGGTGGTCCGTTCGGGGTCACACTCAGACATGGTGGTCCGTTCGGGGTCACACTCAGACATGGTGGTGGGTTCGGGGTCACACTCAGACATGGTGGTTGGTTCGGGATCACACTCAGACATGGTGGTGGGTTCGGGGTCACACTCAGACATGGTGGTGGGTTCGGGGTCACACTCAGACATGGTGGTGGGTTCGGGGTCACACTCAGACATGGTGGTGGGTTCGGGGTAACACTCAGACATGGTGGTCGGTTCGGGGTCACACTCAGACATGGTGGTGGGTTCGGGATCACACTCAGACATGGTGGTGGATTCGGCGTCACACTCAGACATGGTGGTGGGTTCGGGGTAACACTCAGACATGGTGGTGGGTTCGGGGTCACACTCAGACATGGTGGTGGATTCGGTGTCACACTCAGACATGGTGGTGGATTCGGGGTCACACTCAGACATGGTGGTGGGTTCGGGGTCACACTCAGACATGGTGGTGGGTTCGGGGTCACACTCAGACATGGTGGTAGGTTCGGGATCACACTCAGACATGGTGGTGGGTTCGGGGTCACACTCAGACATGGTGGTGGGTTTGGGGTCACACTCAGACATGGTGGTGGGTTCGGGGTCACACTCAGACATGGTGGTGGGTTCGGGGTCACACTCAGACATGGTGGTGGATTCGGGATCACACTCAGACATGGTGGTGCGTTCGGGGTCACACTCAGACATGGTGGTGGATTCGGTGTCACACTCAGACATGGTGGTGGATTCGGGGTCACACTCAGACATGGTGGTGGGTTCGGGGTCACACTCAGACATGGTGGTGGGTTCAGGGTCACACTCAGACATGGTGGTGGGTTCGGGGTCACACTCAGACATGGTGGTGGGTTCGGGGTCACACTCAGACATGGTGGTGGGTTCGGGGTCACACTCAGACATGGTGGTCCGTTCGGGGTCACACTCAGACATGGTGGTCCGTTCGGGGTCACACTCAGACATGGTGGTCCGTTCGGGGTCACACTCAGACATGGTGGTCCGTTCGGGGTCACACTCAGACATGGTGGGGGGTTCGGGGTCACACTCAGACATGGTGGTGGATTCGGGGTCACACTCAGACATGGTGGTGGTTCGGGGTCACACTCAGACATGGTGGTGGGTTTGGGGTCACACTCAGACATGGTGGGGGGTTCGGGGTCACACTCAGACATGGTGGTGGATTCGGGGTCACACTCTGACATGGGGGTGGATTCGGGGTCACACTCAGACATGGTGGTGGGTTCGGGGTCACACTCAGACATGGTGGTGGGTTCGGGGTCACACTCAGACATGGTGGTGGGTTTGGGGTCACACTCAGACATGGTGGTGGATTCGGCATCACAATCAGACATGGTGGTGGGTTCGGGGTCACACTCAGACATGGGGGTGGGTTCGGGGTCACACTCAGACATGGTGGTGGGTTTGGGGTAACACTCAGACATGGTGGTGCGTTCGGGGTCACACTCAGACATGGTGGTGGATTCGGTGTCACACTCAGACATGGTGGTGGATTCGGGGTAACACTCAGACATGGTGGTGGGTTCGGGGTCACACTCAGACATGGTGGTGGGTTCGGGGTCACACTCAGACATGGTGGTCGGTTCGGGGTCACACTCAGACATGGTGGTCGGTTCGGGGTCACACTCAGACATGGTGGTGGGTTCGGGGTCACACTCAGGCATGGTGGTGGGTTCGGGGTCACACTCAGACATGGTGGTGGATTCAGCGTTACACTCAGACATGGTGGTGGGTTCGGGGTCACACTCAGACATGGTGGTGGGTTCGGGGTCACACTCAGACATGGTGGTGTGTTCGGGGTCACACTCAGACATGGTGGTGGGGTCGGGGTCACACTCAGACATGGTGGTGGGTTTGGGGTCACACTCAGACATGGTGGTGGATTCGGGGTCACAGTCAGACATGGTGGTGGATTCGGGGTCACACTCAGACATGGTGGTGGGATCGGGGTCACACTGAGACATGGTGGTGGGTTCAGGGTCACACTCAGACATGGTGGTGTGTTCGGGGTCACACTCAGACATGGTGGTGGGTTCGGGGTCACACTCAGACATGGTGGTGGGTTCGGCGTCACACTCAGACATGGTGGTCGGTTCGGGGTCACACTCAGACATGGTGGTGGGTTCGGGGTCACACTCAGACATGGTGGTGGGTTCGGGGTCACACTCAGACATGGTGGTGGGTTCGGGGTCACACTCAGATATGGTGGTGGGTTCGGCGTCACACTCAGACATGGTGGTCGGTTCGGGGTCACACTCAGACATGGTGGTGGGTTCGGGGTCACACTCAGACATGGTGGTGGGTTCGGGGTCACACTCAGACATGGTGGTGGGTTCGGGGTCACACTCAGACATGGTGGTGGGTTTGGGATCACACTCAGACATGGTGGTGGGTTCAGGGTCACACTCAGACATGGTGGTGGATTCGGGATCACACTCAGACATGGTGGTGGGTTCGGGGTCACACTCAGACATGGTGGTGGATTCGGGGTAACACTCAGACATGGGGGTGGGTTCGGGGTCACACTCAGGCATGGTGGTGGGTTCGGGATCACACTCAGACATGGTGGTGGGTTCGGGGTCACACTCAGACATGGTGGTGGGTTCGGGATCACACTCAGGCATGGTGGTGGGTTCGGGATCACACTCAGACATGGTGGTGGATTCGGCGTCACACTCAGACATGGTGGTGGGTTCGGGATCACACTCAGACATGGTGGTGGGTTCAGGGTCACACTCAGACATGGTGGTGGGTTCGGGATCACACTCAGACATGGTGGTGGGTTTGGGATCACACTCAGACATGGTGGTGGGTTCGGGGTCACACTCAGACATGGTGGTGGGTTCGGGGTCACACTCAGACATGGTGGTCCGTTCGGGGTCACACTCAGACATGGTGGTGGGTTCGGGGTCACACTCAGACATGGTGGTGGATTCGGGGTCACACTCAGATATGGTGGTGGATTCGGGGTCACACTCAGACATGGTGGTGGATTCGGGGTCACACTCAGACATGGCGGTGGGTTCAGGGTCACACTCAGACATGGTGGTGGAGTCGGGGTCACACTCAGACATGGTGGTGGGTTCGGGGTCACACTCAGACATGGTGGTGGATTCAGCGTCACACTCAGACATGGTGGTGGGTTCGGCATCACACTCAGACATGGTGGTGGGTTCGGGGTCACACTCAGACATGGTGGTGGGTTCGGGGTCACACTAAGACATGGTGGTGGTTTCAGGGTCACACTCAGACATGGCGGTGGGTTCGGGGTCACACTCAGACATGGTGGTGGGTTCGGGGTCACACTCAGACATGGTGGTGGGTTCGGGGTCACACTCAGACATGGTGGGGGGTTCGGGTTCACACTCAGAAATGGTGGTGGGTTCGGGGTCACACTCAGACATGGTGGTGGGTTCGGGGTCACACTCAGACATTGTGGGGGGTTCGGGGTCACACTCAGACATGGTGGTGGGTTCGGGGTCACACTCAGACATGGTGGTGGGTTCGGGGTCACGCTCAGACAAGGTGGTGGGTTCGGGGTCACACCTCAGACATGGTGGTGGATTCGGGGCAACACTCAGACATGGTGGTGGATTCGGGGTCACACTCAGACATGGTGGTGGGTTCGGGGTCACACTCAGACATGGTGGTGGGTTCGGGGTCACACTCAGACATGGTGGTGGGTTCGGGGTCACACTCAGACATGGTGGTGGGTTCGGGGTCACGCTCAGACATGGTGGTGGGTTCGGGGTCACGCTCAGACATGGTGGTGGGTTCGGGGTCACACTCAGACATGGTGGTGGATTCGGGGTCACACTCAGACATGGTGGGGGGTTCGGGGTCACACTCAGACATGGGGGTGGGTTTGGGGTCACACTCAGACATGGTGGTCCGTTCGGGGTCACACTCAGACATGGGGGTGGGTTCGGGGTCACACTCAGACATGTTGGTGGGTTCGGGATCACACTCAGACATGGTGGTCCGTTCGGGGTCACACTCAGACATGGGGGTGGGTTCGGGGTCACACTCAGACATGGGGGTGGGTTCGGGGTCACACTCAGACATGGTGGTCCGTTCGGGGTCACACTCAGACATGGGGGTGGGTTCGGGGTCACACTCAGACATGGTGGTGGATTCGGCGTCACACTCAGACATGGTGGTGGGTTCGGGGTCACACTCAGACATGACATTGAAGCTGGGGGTCACACTGGGACACGATGACAGTCTGAGGGTCACACTGGGACATGACAGGCTGGGGGTCACACTGGGACATGATGACAGGCTGGGGGGTCACACTGGGACACGATGGCCGGCTGGGGGTCACACTGGGACACGATGGCAGGCTGGGGGTCACACTGGGACATGATGACAGGCTGGGGTCACACTGGGACACGATAACAGGCTGGGGGTCACACTGGGACACGATGACAGGCTGGGGTCACACTGGGACATGATGACAGGCTGGGGGTCACACTGGGACACGATGACAGACTGGGGGTCACACTGGGACACGATGACAGGCTGGGGGTCACACTGGGACACGATGACAGGCTGGGGGTCACACTGGGACACAATAACAGGCTGGGGGTCACACTGGGACACAATGACAGGCTGGGGGTCACACTGGGGCATGATGACAGGCTGGGGGTCACATTGGGACACAATGTCAGGCTGGGGGTCACACTGGGACACGATGACAGACACGGGGTCACACTGGGACACGGTGACAGGCTGTGGGTCACACTGGGACACAATCACAGGCTGGGGGTCACACTGGGGCATGATGACAGGCTGGGGGTCACATTGGGACACAATGTCAGGCTGGGGGTCACACTGGGACACAATGACAGACTGGGGGTCACACTGGGACACGATGACAGGCTGGGGGTCACACTGGGACACGATGACAGGCTGGGCGTCACACTGGGACACAATAACAGGCTGGGGGTCACACTGGGACACAATGACAGGCTGGGGGTCACACTGGGGCATGATGACAGGCTGGGGGTCACATTGGGACACAATGTCAGGCTGGGGGTCACACTGGGACACGATGACAGACTGGGGGTCACACTGGGACACGGTGACAGGCTGGGGGTCACAGTTGAACATGATGGCAGGCTGGGGGTCAGATTGCAACACGATGACAGGCTGGGGGGTCACTCTGGGACACGATGACAGGCTGGGGGTCACACTGGGACATGATGACAGGCTGGGGTCACACTGGGACACGATGACAGGCTGGGGGTCACACTGGGACAGGATGACAGGCTGGTGGTCACACTGGGACACGATGACAGGCTGGGGGTCACTCTGAGACACGATGACCGGCTGGGGGTCACACTGGGACACGATGACAGGCCGGGGGTCACACTGGGACACGATGACAGGCTGGCGGTCACACTGGGACACGATGACAGGCTGGGGGTCACTCTGGGACATGATAACAGGCTGGGGGTCACACTGGGACATGATGACAAGCTGGGGGTCACACTGGGACATGATAACAGGCTGGGGGTCACACTGGGACATGATGACAGGCTGGGGGTCACAGTGGGACATGATGACAGGCTGGGGGTCACACTGGGACACGATGACAGGCTCGGGTCACACTGGGACACGATGACAGGCTGGAGGTCACACTGGGACACGGTGACAGGCTGGGGGTCACACTGGGACATGATGACAGGCTGGGGTCACACTGGTACATGATGACAGGCTGGGGGTCACACTGGGACACGATGACAAGCTGGGGGTCACACTGGGACATGATGACAGGCTGGGGTCACACTGGGACATGATAACAGGCTGGGGGTCACACTGGGACATGATGACAGGCTGGGGATCACACTGGGACACAATGACAGGCTGGGGGTCACACTGGGACACGATAACAGGCTGGGTGTCACACTGGGACACGATGACAGGCTGGGGGTCACACTGGGACATGATGACAGGCTGGGGTCACACTGGGACATGATGACAGGCTGGGGGTCACACTGGGACACGATGACAGGCTGGGGGTCACACTGGGACATGATAACAGGCTGGGGGTCACACTGGGACATGATGACAGGCTGAGGGTCACACTGGGACATGATGACAGGCTGGGGGGTCACACTGGGACACGATGACAGGCTGGGGTCACACTGGGACATGATGACAGGCTGGGGGTCACACTGGGACATGATGACAGGCTGGGGGGTCACACTGGGACACGATGACAGGCTGGGGGTCACACTGGGACATGATAACAGGCTGGGGGTCACACTGGGACATGATGACAGGCTGAGGGTCACACTGGGATATGATGACAGGCTTGGGGGTCACACTGGGACACGATGACAGGCTGGGGTCACACTGGGACATGATGACAGGCTGGGGGTCACACTGGGACATGATGACAGGCTGGGGGGTCACACTGGGACACGATAACAGGCTTGGGGTCACACTGGGACATGATGACAGGCTGGGGGTCACAGTGGGACTCTATGACAGGCTGGGGGTCACACTGGGACATGATGACAGGCTGGGGGTCACACTGGGACATGATGACAGGCTGGGGGGGACACTGGGAAACGATGACAGGCTCGGGTCACACTGGGACACGATGACAGGCTGGAGGTCACACTGGGACACGGTGACAGGCTGGGGGTCACTCTGGGACATGATGACAGGCTGGGGTCACACTGGGACATGATGACAGGCTGGGGGTCACACTGGGACACGATGACAAGCTGGGGGTCACTCTGGGACATGATGACAGGCTGGGGGTCACACTGGGACATGATGTCAGGCTGGGGATCACACTGGGACACAATGACAGGCTGGGGGTCGCACTGGGACATTGTAACAGGCTGGGGGTCACACTGGGACACGATGACAGGCTGGGGGTCACACTGGGACATGATGACAGGCTGGGGTCACACTGGGACATGATGACAGGCTGGGGGGTCACACTAGGACACAATGGCAGGCTGGGGGTCACACTGGGACATGATGACAGGCTGGGGTCACACTGGGACACGATAACAGGCTGCGGGTCACACTGGGACACGATGACAGGCTGGGGTCACAATGGGACATGATGGCAGGCTGGGGGTCACACTGGGACACGATGACAGGCTGGGGGTCACACTGGGACACGATGACAGGCTGGGGGTCACACTGGGACACGATGACCGGCTGGGGGTCACACTGGGACACGATGACAGGCCGGGGGTCACACTGGGACACGATGAAAAGCTGGTGGTCACACTGGGACACGATGACAGGCTGGGGGTCACTCTGGGACATGATAACAGGCTGGGGGTCACACTGGGACATGATGACAAGCTGGGGGTCACACTGGGACATGATAACAGGCTGGGGGTCACACTTCGACATGATGACAGGCTGGGGGTCACAGTGGGACTCTTTGACAGGCTGGTGGTCACAATGGGACATGATGACAGGCTGGGGGTTACACTGGGACATGATGACAGGCTGGGGGTCACACTGGGACACGATGACAGGCTCGGGTCACACTGGGACACGATGACAGGCTGGAGGTCACACTGGGAAACGGTGACAGGCTGGGGGTCACACTGGGACATGATGACAGGCTGGGATCACACTGGGACATGATGACAGGCTGGGGGTCACACTGGGACACGATGACAAGCAGGGGGTCACACTGGGACATGATGACAGGCTGGGGTCACACTGGGACATGATAACAGGCTGGGGGTCACACTGGGACATGATAACAGGCTGGGGGTCACACTGAGACATGATAACAGGCTGGGGGTCACACTGGGACATGATGACAAGCTGGGGGTCACACTGGGACATGATAACAGGCTGGGGGTCACACTGGGACATGATGATAGGCTGGGGGTCACAGTGGGACTCTATGACAGGCTGGGGGTCACACTGGGACATGATGACAGGCTGGGGGTTACACTGGGACATGATGACAGGCTGGGGGTCACACTGGGACACGATGACAGGCTCGGGTCACACTGGGACACGATGACAGGCTGGAGGTCATACTGGGACATGATGACAGGCTGAGGGTCACACTGGGAGATGATGACAGGCTGGGGGGTCAGACTGGGACATGATGACAGGCTGGGGTCACACTGGGACATGATGACAGGCTTGGGGTCACACTGGGACATGATGACAGGCTGGGGGGTCACACTGGGACACGATGGCAGGCTCGGGTCACACTGGGACATGATGTCAGGCTGGGGATCACACTGGGACACAATGACAGGCTGGGGGTCACACTGGGACATGATAACAGGCTGGGGGTCACACTGGGACACGATGACAGGCTGGGGGTCACACTGGGACATGATGACAGGCTGGGGTCACACTGGGACATGATGACAGGCTGGGGGGTCACACTGGGACACGATGGCTGGCTGGGGGTCACACTGGGACACGATGACAGGCTGGAGTCACACTGGGACACGATAACAGGCTGGGGGTCACACTGGGACACGATGACAGGCTGGGGTCACACTGGGACATGATGGCAGGCTGGGGGTCACACTGGGACACGATGACAGGCTGGGGGTCACACTGGGACACGATGACAGGCTGGGGGTCACACTGGGACACGATGACCGGCTAGGGGTCACACTGGGACACGATGACAGGCCGGGGGTCACACTGGGACACGATGACAGGCTGGGGGTCACACTGGGACATGATGACAGGCTGGGGGTCACTCTGGGACATGATAACAGGCTAGGGGTCACACTGGGACATGATGACAAGCTGGGGGTCACACTGGGACATGATAACAGGCTGGGGGTCACACTGGGACATGATGACAGGCTGGGGGTCACAGTGGGACTCTATGACAGGCTGGGGGTCACACTGGGACATGATGACAGGCTGGGGGTTACACTGGGACATGATGACAGGCTGGGGGTCACACTTGGACACGATGACAGGCTCGGGTCACACTGGGACACGATGACA